>NC_090709.1:50133576-50435051 GCF_040954835.1 Lepisosteus oculatus | reverse complement strand
ATGCAGAACCAACATCCCTCCCCTGTTCTCTCTCTCCCCTGGCGGTTGTAATTGTTTTTATTTTCAAATAAATCTTAGCAAAGTCATGTATTTTAAAAATCTTAAGATTTTTATATTTATGTCTTTATTTAGTGGTTTCATTAGTGACAAAGGCTAAACTTTCTTGGAAAAATGTCTTTTATGTAAACCATGTTTGCTATTAATTCATTCAGGGCTAAAATATGTTCATTGTCTTCTAATGAAAGAAGGGTTCCTTTCGCCGTAGTCGGGAGCCTAGCCTTTAACTAGTAAGTACTGTACTTACTGGGTTTTTGAGGGGGGGAGGTGTCTTTCGCTGGAAATCTCGCCTCCTACCCATGAAACCGGTTCAATTCGTCACAGCCAGCACTCCTGCAGAGAGTTGGGTTGTACTTGCAGTGTATACAGTACACACGTTATGCTCTTCGTTAATGTCTGTGAAGTTTTATTTAATCTCTGAGCCATACTGATTCTTCTGGAAGCCAGTTTCCACCAGGGAGTAAAAAAAAAAACACACTATGGTATTCTCTCCAATGCAGTGCAGTTAAAAACATACCTCTGATGCTGCTCCTTAATGAATATCGTTTATGACCATCAGAAGCTTTATGCTCCTTTTCTTTTTTCCAGTGGATTGAACAGGGAGAGGCATTTCATGATGTACTTTTCACTGATGAAACAACAGTGGCTCTGGAACAGTTTTCAACCAAGTCGTTTTATAAAAAGGGGAGATATGTACACGTTACTGAAGCTAAAAGTTTAGCCTTTGTCACTAATGTAACCACTAAATAAAGACATATAGAAATCCCTACGTTACAGACTGTATATGGCTGGTATTGGTAGTTTAAAGAAAAAATACACACCAGTATTCCACTTTCTCCCTAAACATTTTAAGCATCAGAGTCTTACATGTGGTTATTTCGGAAACGTTTGTACGTGCTCCTTCTGACCATGTTACTGTTTACTGTTACTGACCATATTAAGTTTAAGTGCCTGTGGGCACTTTTCCTGTCCGTGGGGGGTGGACCGTCTTTCATTAGAAGGTTAGTCTGTTCTACTCTGAGAATGTAGAGGGGGTGGAAAGTGCCCGCGGTCATTTAATTAGTATTAAAATTCACACTGATTCCCTTGCGAAAATACGGACATAGGAATATTCGTGCGTGGTCAAAAAATGGCATAAAAACGACAAAGTGAAGGCTGTGAAAACATTCACAATGTACTTTATACACAAAGCAAATATACCCCCCCCCCCCCCCTCTCAATTCAATTCAAGCTGCTTTATTAGCATGACAGATGGGTACAATCAGTGTTGGGTATTTACTTTGCTTTGAGATGCCACTTTTAAAGGTGATATATAAAATTAAGGCTTTAACTTGCTTTAACTCCGCAAGTCTGAGTTCTTGTGTCTGTCCTATCCGAACCCGAAAGTATTACAATATGTATCTTTATAGCAGGTGGTGTACAGCTTTTTAGTATAGATTACACTTTTCTAAAATGTATTTAAAAAATAAAAACGATTACAATCTAATCTTTCCACGTTTGATCCCAAAATAAATCTAAACGGGGAGAAAGCTATGCTGAAAGTTTATTAAGATACTTAGAAGACAAAGATATCAATTTATGTTGCATTTGTCTGATTGTGAATCAAAAAACACATATATTTAAACCCGCATTTGCGATTTAAATCAAAACGTTATTTAAATCAATATAAATGTTTATATTGTAACGCCTAGGTGACTATTCATTGTTATTAAAATGACTTAAATTCGATCATGTTGTGATATTTAGAAATATAAATTTGTTTGGTGCGAGTGAGGTTTTATTTAATCTCTGACTCAGTGATGGCCTGGCATGGTGAGGTGCGCTGGCAGCTATGTGGTGTTACGCAGTGGTGGCCTGACACGGTGAGGTGCCCTGGCAGCTGTATGATGCAGTGGTGGCCTGGCACGGTGAGGTGCGCTTGCAGCTATGTGACGCAGTGGTGGCCTGGCACAGTGAGGTGCGCTGGCAGCTGTGTGATGCAGTGGTGGTCGGGTATGTAGAGGTGCACTGGCAGCTGTGTGTTGTGACGCAGTGGTGGCCTGGCACGGTGAGGTGCGCTGGCAGCTATGTGATGCAGTGGTGGCCTGGCACGGTGAGGTGCGCTGGCATATAATGAATATATTCATGTGCATCCAACACACAGTTCAACGCTAGCAACTTCACAAAATCTAAAATATGAGCTCTACTTGCCACTTACAATACAACAGTACCAGCTAACTTTAGTAGTGACATTTTCATGGATCTTTTTAACAATAAAATTTACAACATCAGACTTCAGACACAATTAAACAGGCCTCAAAAAAGTCTGGTACAAACATTTTCAGCATGGTGAAACATGGTGAACATTTCCACCACTGCGTCACACCACACAGCTGCCAGCGCACCTCACCGTGCCAGGCCACCACTGCATCACACAGCTGCCAGCGCACCTCACCGTGCCAGGCCACCACTGCATCACATAGCTGCCAGCGCACCTCACCGTGCCAGGCCACCACAGTGTCACACCACACAGCTGCCAGCGCACCTCACCGTACCAGGCCACCACTGCGTCACAACACACAGCTGCCAGTGCACCTCTACATACCCGACCACCACTGCATCACACAGCTGCCAGCGCACCTCACCGTGCCATGCCACCAGCTGCGTCAAACCACACAGCTGCCAGCGCACCTCAGCGTGCCAGGCCACCACTGCATCACACAGCTGCAAGCGCACTTCACCATGCCAGGCCACCACAGAGTCACACCACACAGCTGCCAGTGCACCTCACCGTAACGGGCCACCACTGCGTCACACCACACAGCTGCCAGCGCACTTCACCGTGCCAGGCCACCACTGCGTCACACCACACAGCTGTCAGCGCACCTCACCGTGCCAGGCCACCACTGCGTCACAACACACAGCTGCCAGTGCACCTCTACATACCCGACCACCACTGCATCACACAGCTGCCAGCGCACCTCACCGTGCCAGGCCACCACTGCGTCACACAGATGCCAGCGCACCTCACCGTGTCAGGCCACCACTGCATCACACCACACAGCTGCCAGCGCACCTCACCGTGCCAGGCCACCACTGCATCACACAGCTGCCAGTGCACCTCACCGTGCCAGGCCACCACTGCATCACAACACACAGCTGCCAGTGCACCTCTACATACCCGACCACCACTGCATCACACAGCTGCCAGTGCACCTCACCGTGCGAGGCCACCACTGCGTCACACCACACAGCTGCCAGCGCAACTCACCGTGCCCGGCCACCACTGCATCACACAGCTGCCAGCGCACCTCACTGTGCCAGGCCACCACTGCGTCACATAGCTGCATGCGCACCTCACCGTGCCAGGCCACCACTGCATCATACAGCTGCCAGGGCACCTCACCGTGTCAGGCCACAACTGCGTAACACCACATAGCTGCCAGCGCACCTCACCATGCCAGGCCACCACTGCATCACACCACACAGCTGCCAGCGCAACTCACCGTGCCAGGCCACCACTGCATCACACAGCTGCCAGCTCACCTCACCGTGCCAGGCCACCACTGCATCACACAGCTGCCAGCACACCTCACCGTGCCAGGCCACCACTGCTTCACACCACACAGCTGCCAGTGCACCTCTACATACCCGACCACCACTGCATCACACAGCTGCCAGCGCACCTCACCGTGCCAGGCCACCACTGCGTCACAACACACAGCTGCCAGTGCACCTCTACATACCCGACCACCACTGCATCACACAGCTGCCAGCGCACCTCACCGTGCCAGGCCACCACTGCGTCACACAGCTGCCAGCGCACCTCACCGTGCCAGGCCACCACTGCGTCACATAGCTGCAAGCGCACCTCACCGTGCCAGGCCACCACTGCATCATACAGCTGCCAGGGCACCTCACCGTGTCAGGCCACCACTGCGTCACATAGCTGCAAGCGCACCTCACCGTGCCCGGCCACCACTGCATCATACAGCTGCCAGGGCACCTCACCGTGTCAGGCCACCACTGCGTAACACCACATAGCTGCCAGCGCACCTCACCATGCCAGGCCATCACTGAGTCAGAGATTAAATAAAACCTCACTCGCACCAAACAAATTTATATTTCTAAATATCACAACATGATCGAATTTAAGTCATTTTAATAACAATGAATAGTCACCTAGGCGTTACAATATAAACATTTATATTGATTTAAATAACGTTTTGATTTAAATCGCAAATGCGGGCTTAAATATATGTGTTTTTGATTCACAATCAGACAAATGCAACATAAATTGATATCTTTGTCTTCTAAGTATCTTAATAAACTTTCAGCATAGCTTTCTCCCCGTTTAGATTTATTTTGGGATCAAACGTGGAAAGATTAGATTGTAATCGTTTTTATTTTTTAAATACATTTTAGAAAGGTGTAATCTATACTAAAAAGCTGTACACCACCTGCTATAAAGATACATATTGTAATACTTTCGGGTTCGGATAGGACAGACACAAGAACTCAGACTTGCGGAGTTAAAGCAAATTAAAGCCTTGATTTTATATATCACCTAAAAGTGGCATCTCAAAGCAAAGTAAATACCCAACACTGATTGTACCCATCTGTCATGCTAATAAAGCAGCTTGAATTGAATTGAGAGGGGGGTGGGGGGGGTATATTTGCTTTGTGTATAAAGTACATTGTGAATGTTTTCACAGCCTTCACTTTGTCGTTTTTATGCCATTTTTTGACCACACACGAATATTCCTATGTCGGGAATCAGTATGAATTTTAATACTAATTAAATGACCGCGGGCACTTTCCACCCCCTCTACATTCTCAGAGTAAAACAGACTAACCTTCTAATGAAAGACGGTCCACCCCCCACGGAAAGGAAAAGTGCCCACAGGCACTTAAACTTAATATGGTCAGTAACAGTAAACAGTAACATGGTCAGAAGGAGCACGTACAAACGTTTCCGAAATAACCACATGTAAGACTCTGATCCTAAAAATGTTTAGGGAGAAAGTGGAATACTGGTGTGTATTTTTTCTTTAAACCACCAATACCAGCCATATACAGTCTGTAACGTAGGGATTTCTATACGTCTTTATTTAGTGGTTACATTAGTGACAAAGGCTAAACTTTTAGCTTCAGTAACGTGTACATATCTCCCCTTTTTATAAAACGACTTGGTTGAAAACTGTTCCAGAGCCACTGTTGTTTCATCAATGAAAAGTACATCATGAAATGCCTCTCCCTGTTCAATCCACTGGAAAAAAGAAAAGGAGCATAAAGCTTCTGATGGTCATAAACGATATTCATTTAGGAGCAGCATCAGAGGTATGTTTTTAACTGCACTGCATTGGAGAGAATACCATAGTGTGTTTTTTTTTTTACTCCCTGGTGGAAACTGGCTTCCAGAAGAATCAGTATGGCTCAGAGATTAAATAAAACTTCACAGACATTAACGAAGAGCATAACGCGTGTACTGTATACACTGCAAGTACAACCCCCCTCTCTGCAGGAGTGTTGGCTGTGACGAATTGAACCGGTTTCACGGGTATTTTCAAAGTAGGAGGCGAGATTTCCAGCGAAAGACACCTCCCCCCCCTCAAAAACCCAGTAAGTACAGTACTTACTAGTTAAAGGCTAGGCTCCCGACTACGGCGAAAGGAACCCTTCTTTCATTAGAAGACAATGAGCATATTTTAGCCCTGAATGAATTAATAGCAAACATGGTTTACATAAAAGACATTTTTCCAAGAAAGTTTAGCCTTTGTCACTAATGAAACCACTAAATAAAGACATAAATATAAAAATATTAAGATTTTTAAAATACATGACTTTGCTAAAATTTATTTGAAAATAAAAACAATTACAACCGCCAGGGGAGAGAGAGAACAGGGGAGGGATGTTGGTTTTGCATAAGCAGCGGGGCTATGGAACTTAGGTCTGTTTGGGAATGTGTAGTTACATGTTCTGGCTGTTTGTGAATTATCGTTGTTGAGTATGGAGTGTTGAGGTATTGATTTTGTGTAATGCTTTATGTTGAAAATTGAGGTGGATTTTGTTTATGATAAACAGGATAAACTGGGATGGGAGGAAGGTTTGGTTTTGCATAAGGGGCGGGATTATGATAATTGGAGGACTTTGCGAGAGTAAAATGGTTTGATTATTTGATTTTGTATTGTGGTTGTTATCTATGTTTTTGGTTGGTATTATGTTTATATGGTTGTTTTTGTTGGTTGGTTGTTATTATGGTTATTAATAATACGATCTATAGTTGAAATCTGAGCCTAAATAAAAAGAAAAAGCAAGTGATTAGGTTTATGAGCAATCTAATTACTTATTCGTTTAAAAAGCTATATAAAATAAAGTTTATTATTAATTTGCTGGACAGAGCGGTGAACATTATTATGCATAAGACAAAGATAACGATCCTGATCAGTTTAGAAATCTGTGTACGCTGTAAGGTTTTTACTTCTTAAACTTTTAAAATACACATTTTGAATAGAAAGAAATCCTCTTCCTGGTACAGTATATATAGCAAACCAGCACGTCTTTTTTCTCCAATCAGAGGGGTGTCAGATGGTGTCAGCCAATCACCATTCTGAAGCCCTACCATAATCTCTGGTATGGGGAGACCCCAGAATTCTGTCCCATAGTTTAGACAGATGAAAGATACTTTTATTGATCCCGTGAGGGAAATAAAGTAAATCATTTTCATTTTAGGAAATTATTAAACGCTCGGTTAAAAGCAAAGGAGATTGTCTGTTATAGTGGACATAAAAACAAGAAGACACAGACCGGCGCCAGACCGGTAAAATGCCTGATGAACTAGGGATTGGACAGTTTCCAAGTGCTTGTAAAATCGATGGAAATGTTCAAATAAATGTGCAAAAGAAATAAACAAAATAATCATTTATTTCTTTATCATATTGGGTAGCTAATGTCCTCTCTTTGCTAGTTAGTGGCTGTGTTTCTGCGTTGGGTAGCAACGGGTGACTGTTCTCAGGCGGAAGATGTAAACAGCTTAATGTTCGTGTTAAATAATTTTTTTAAATTAAAATTCATTCTATACAGCAATCGCATATTTGGGTACCGTTTCATAAAACTTTCATGCTTAAAATGTTTAGGGAGAATTGGAAGACTGGTGTGTATTTTTTCTTTAAACTACCAAGACCAGCCATATACAGTACAGTTTACATACATACAGTAATGTTTATGTTCCTAAATTAATATCGTTTATGACCTTCAGATGCGTTATGCTCCTCTTCTTTTTAGGCTCAGATACTAAAATTTCCCTTTAGTGGTAAAATCCATATAAATATTCAAAACTAAGCGGATTAAAATGTGCACAGTAAAGACATTAAATGATTAAATCTTTGCACTACCAACCAATGCACCACGAGTGCCCCTGTCGGTCATTTTGGCCAGCCAATCACTTGCCCTGCGGTGCCCTACGGTGCCCCGCGGGTTGGTTACTGTACCGCGGGTTTTTACCGCTCATTTTGAATGGCTGCATCTGTAAGTGACTCATATCTCACCTTGATCAACCAATCAGGGACTGGTAGGGCCGAGTAACCCACGTGGGACTCTGATGCCCATGGAACTTTCAGCCAATCAATGAGCTGAAGTTCCTCCAGGTAAAAAAAGGCAACACAGAGGGCCTGGTGGAATTCTGTGGACTTTTCTAAAGGGAATTCAAAGGAGAATTCCAGGGCAGGACGGCCCAGGAGCAGAAGGCTCCCAAGGGCAGGACATTCTCGCACCGTGCCTCCTGACCATCCTGAGACTCAACCCGGACAACCACGGAACGGCCAGTGTGTCCGAGTGCCAGAACTTTCCTTTGTTCTAAGAGTCGAGAGCTGAGGTTGCCAGAGAGTAACCAGAGGATCCACCCGAGGTTAGCACCAGCAGCAGGCCTCGTGAACAGATCAGAACTGTGGACAGCTGAATCACTATTCAGAACTAGCTCTTCATCAGGAACGAACCGGTCCTATTCCTGTCTTGCTGGGACCCACAGTCATCTTTTCTCCTGTGCACAAACTTTGCTAGTTAAAGCCAACACTAACTAGCCGTTCAGTGAGCATCAGCAGTGCACCGTCGCAAGCCGCACAGCACAGCTTGGCACCGAGCCAGAGAGCACGGATTGGACAGCAACAGCCTGAAACTCTTTCTTTGTGCCCGCAGGAGATCTGAATCCCCAGAGATTGGATGAGTATTCAACTTCACTGCATTACTGCTCGAGAATTCAATTGTTATCCCAACAAGAGTTATGTACTTGTTTTGAGTATCTAATGTAGAAGTTATAACCAAGTTCAATTACGAAACAGTCTAAATGAATGATAAACTGAATGTCCTCTTGATATATGTAACTCTTTGTAACTGACTGAATATATACCTTCTGTATTCTGATAACCCTCTCGATAAGATCTGTTTATATGCATATTCTATGTATTAATAAATGTTTCCTTGTGTATTAGTACCTGTGTGTGCGCGTTGTTTGAGTTATATTGCATGGTTGGATTCTAAAGCCATCAAAAGAATCAATTTTTGTGATTTACTGCTACAATTAATAATTGTCCAAGTAAATGCCCAAACCCTACAGAAGCATGCAAGAAAATGTGATCATTACCTATGGAATTTCCCACCAGTGTGGAGTTTGAATTCACAACCTTGAGACTCAGTGTTCAAGAGTCACAGAAGAGGTCAGCCTGGTCTTCAGTTTGCCAACGATAAGCTCCGGCAGTGCTCCTCTGTAAAGCAGATTGTTCGGATCGGTTATGTGGGGCGGCACTTCGATACTAAGATCATTTGCAGTACACTCAAAAAACATAGACAAAGAAGGTGTCAGAGTAAGGTGAACCCTATGGGCGAGGGATGTTCCTGCCTCGTGTACGACTACACCACCTAGCAATACAAACGGGGTGCTAGGGCCCCTCTACATTACCACAGGTTCTTTTATCTCCTAGAATTACCAATGCACACACAGACCAGCGACAAGCATTTGTATTGTATAAGTGCCCTTTTTATTTTCCAACTACATTCACATTCACTATCACCCAAAAACACAACGAAAACAGAATTCACAGCAGCAAGAGGTCCTTCCCAGGGTCAAAATGAATAGAGAGGGGCAGCAGTCTTTCCTGTAAAATACTAAAGAGAGGTCACTCGAACGTCTCTACTTAGTACCTGTAGTCTCTGATGGCCCACTTTGAGGAGAGGGGTATCGCCCAGTCCTATTTCCCCATTCTCTGTTCAGGTAACAATAGAAATCCTCTGCGACTGTATTACATTCCTTTCACTTTGAATCGGCTAACTGTGCCAGTTTCCTTGTTCCTCACCTTCAGGTGTTAAAAGTCTCTGTACAGTACCTCTGTTTCAATGCCAATGTCTCTCGTTGTCGTCAGTTACTGAACCAGTAGATCCTTGCCTCCAGGTATTAGAAGTCTCTGCAGAGTACCTCCGGGGTCTTGCACTCTGCAGCTTCCCTTGTGCTGCCTGTGTCGTCTCCAGGGTCCAGTGGGAATCGGGAGCCCCCTCTGTTCTGTCTCAGGTCTTTTTATCCCTCTCCTTAGCCAATCCCTTTCAGGGGGGTTTCCACTGTCCCTGTCAGAAACGGGTCCAGGAGGAAGCTTGTGTTGTTTGAGGGGTGTGGGAGTGCTGAGCTAGGTGTCATGGAACCTTATCTAGTAAATAAGCTTCTGGGTTCAAATCACCACAGTGCTTTTCTTCCTCTCTTGCCATGCAGAGTTGGTCATTGTGGACAGCAACAGGTGTCTGCCTTAACTTTAATGGAAGTGTTCATTTCTGGAACAACTTTTTAAAAAACAAATTCCACACATATTGCGATAGATAAAATACTAATCTTCCCTGTTGGTGCAGAATAATTAGTGCCAGCTGGCATGAAAACGACAACAATTTTTTTTTGTCTTTAGCGTAAAACCTGTGAATGTAGAAGAAAAGATGACGAGTGTCATTTTTTATGGCACTGTGAGCTTGTCCTTCAGTCAAACACGTAGGTAATTCAAACACACCCAGAGATGCACTTTGAATTAGCTTTGACCTAAATACTATCTACTCCAGATGTGATTGGGCCTCTTTCCACATCCTGATATATGCAGAGAACACAAGCTTTTGGCACGAGTGAATATAAATGTAAACATTAATACTATTCAATATATCGGAATTTTGTTGTATTTAAAAAATATTTTAGCTCGGGATCCTCAAATCAGGAGTGTAGAAAAGAGCACCGTTAAACACCATCGGGAGTGCAGAACGTGATAAAAGTGTTCTTTAAACAAAAAGTGAATTTGTCTTTCACTTAGATGTTCATTGAAAGCTCAGTAAACGATAAAGCAGTGGCTCGTTTTGTGAATTCTCCTCGCATCAGATTGTCTTGCTTCGACCTTTAAATTATACACTGTGTAGACCCTTCACTCTCCCTAACTCAATTAAAGAGCCACAGGCAAAAGTGCCTGTCAGTTTAGTTCAGTGGTAGAGCACTTGCATCTCGTGTATAAGGCTTTGTTTTCTACTGCCACTCTGGATTTCTTTTTAAACGCAACATCTTATCTGTGATTGTCTTTCATGTGACATCCCCCGTGTGTGAATTTCAGCATGACACATAACATCGTTTGAGATGCTATTTTTAAAACAGACCAAATGAAAGACCTAGTAGCTAAATACAATTAGAAAACACGGGAATCTAATTGAGAAAATTTGGACCGGAGTGATGTATAGTATTGTAATGGTTGGGGGTTCAGGCGGGCACCCTTGCCATTGCCACTTAAGTCAGCCCCCCACCGTCGGGGACTCAAACCTGCGACCGCCACCATAGCTCAACCGCCACCATAGCTGGGTCCCTGTTGAGTGATGCCAGAGGCCTGGGTTTGAGTCCTTGACATTGGGGGACTGACCTGATGTGGCAGTGGTGAGGATGCCCATGTGAACCCTGGAGCGTTACATTGGTGTCAGCAGTGGGATGGGATAGCCCTTTGCTAAGGTTGGTGAGTTAAGCGGGGGAGTGTAACGCATACGGCCACCATTGAGTGTGTAAGAGCCGGCTTACCAGAGCGGCGATGTCAGGGAGTGCCTTCCCTGTAATAGCAGGGCCACAGCCGCAGGACTGAAGGGAGATTGCTCTTTAGCTCAACAGGCTAGGTCCCTGTTGAGTGATACAGGAGGCCTGGGTTTGAGTCTCTGGTGGTGGGGGGCTGTTGTGAACACTGGAGTACTACAGTATTACTAATAGCAGCGCAAAGCTCACAGTGGTGGCTTTAGGGTATCAGAGCCAGTAGTGCAATGGATAATGTGTTTGACTTCGGATCAGAAGATTGTAGGTTTGACTCCTCTCTGGCTCGTTAAGCTTTTAAACTACACTTCTCAGCGTACACAACTCTTCTATCGACTGGATGAGTCTCCCGTTACGTCTCCAATTCTTTCCGCACATTCTGCTTGTTTCACCACCGTTACTGTTGGACCACAGCCACAGAATGGAGGAGAGATACGGTTCCGATAAACTGTCTTAAATAATCATGTTGAAAAAGGTGACAACGTTTTTTTTTCTTTAACATAACCTTACATTTGCCTGTTCAGTTCAAGTTATTTTCTGTACCTGCAAATTTCCCAAAGACATGTGTCAAATCACAATCTATTCAGTTAACACCCAGATGTAACAGAACACATTTAAGACTTACACCCCCTTTAAATATGTATTTCCTTCATTTCAGTTTTCTTACCTCCCCAAGATACCTGAAAGTTCACTATCCCATATTAAGGACTGTACATGCATTACCGGTAATACAGCTACTAATAAAGATATACATTAATTTTAATTATTAATAAATTACACTTTTATTAATAAAGACATGTATTCATCAAATTCATTGTGAATAGTTGTGGTGTCTAGAAAACAATTTTAGCTACAGTAAATATTTCAAGCGAGTGGTGCGTATGTTCGTTACTTTGTGACCATATTATTTCCACTACATTCAGAACAGTTCAAATGCGATCGACTGTTCCTCTACTGAGCTACATAAACCCTGTGAAGAGGTGGTTTAAGTTAGTCTCCTACATCGGTAACATCTAATGGGCAGCATATGTTATTTTAGGTTTGTTGCAATTGAGAACAGGTTTAGTATGGAGCTGCTGACAAATTTCAGCAGCCACGTTCGTTGCAATGACCCGTTGTAGGGTCATTGCCAATCAGCTGCAAGAAAAAAAAAACATAATTTGTGCCTTTATTTAAAAAAAGAAAAACAGAGTAGTAGTTTATGTGGTAATTTCAGGTACAATGTAAGAACTTAAGTTAACTAGTCCCACAGTAATGCGTGGGGTCCTATCAATAGAAAAAAAAATACTTGTAACCCAAAAACACAACAACCACGATGCAAGAAGCCTTCCGGGAACCTAGGTAAATCACTGTAGTAGTCTAACGACTACAGAAAATAAAATAAAAAAAGGAACAACTTCAAAACAAAAAGAACATTAAAAACAAATCTGGGAAACAACAAAAACAGAATCTAATGCGAGAGCTTTTTCAAGTCTTTGGTACCCCATCATGCTCCCTTAGTCCCAGTAGACCTCTCATCTAAGAAGATATCTCTCATCTATCTGTGTAGAGATCAGCTGGGGGTCCACAGCTGATGGGAATTTAAGTAGTGACCTGCGTCAGCTGCAAAGGAAAAAGTATAGGTTTATTCCATGCTGAAAGGAGAAGGAAACACAACATGGAACCTTCTTCGGGTGTGACGTGGAATAAACCTTTACCTGTTCCTTTGATGTTAATTTAGACCGGATTTCCAGCAAATACCTAACAGGCTACAATCCCGTTAGATAAAGTGTTAAGGACGACCTATAAGTAGCAGTATCTAAAGTGGACAGTTGCTTTCAGTAGCTAAAGACAGGACACGCTGCTCCAGGTGAGGCTCGAACTCACAACCTCGGCATGACTCCGCTGTGCACTGCTGTATAAGTACCGCGCGCTGACCGATTGCGCCACTGGAGCCGCAGAAAGTGCTTTCCCTTCACACACTGACGTTGAACAAACACAGGGTGAAAACGATTTCGGCACGTTTTCCGTCTCTCCGTGGGAGAAAGGGACAGTAAAAGAGCGAGGAAACTACAAGGGAAGAAAATGAAAAAATAGTGCTCACTGCAAAAGAGGGAGGAGAGAGATGGTCAGACACGTAAATCAGCTCGGCGGATTTACACTATTTATGAGTCTTCATGTGTCTGAAACTGTCCAGTTTGTATTTTCGTTTAAAAAATCCAATAAACTTGAATAAGACAAGAAGGCACACACTGCACATCTGCGGAACATCACGTCCGATGTTTACAGTGACATCAGAGATTGAAAGCGAAGTCGTTTTTTATTAAAAGTTCAAGGAAACCTGAATATGTTTGCTAGACGTATTTCAGAATCACAGTGAAATGTAGTACGATTGCTGCACAGATCTGCAGTCTGCAATTAGAATACGGTTTGTGCGTTTTCTAAAACTGCAGAGATACATTTCGGAATGCGTCTTCCTGTAAAAATTAAATATCTATTTTATTTGACGGGCGCTATAAGCAGAGTCTGAAGCCAGCTCCACAGAAGAACTATATTCAGTGGTCCAAAAAAGTGAGTATTTCACTAAGTGAACAATTACTGTACATCATAATCATATTTGTTTTACTTCTCCTGCCATTGCAATTTGTGCACAGATTTTTTTCTTCAAAATTTATTAGCCTTGATGGGAAAAAAACTAATCTGTGTGCGCGGTGGTCAAGTGGTAAGGCATCGGTCTCATAAACCGAAGAGCGCGGGTTCAAGCCCTCTCCGTGCCTGGTTTGCGTACCACGATATACATCTAAATCGTCAATTGTCTTGCAATGTTGAAATCTCTGTAATAAGAAAAGTAGTTAATAATCCTTTAACAAACCAACGGGCATCCTCCACTGCTTGTCAGGATGGCTGAGTGGTCTTAGGTGCCAGCCTCAAGATCTCAATCGTGTGTAGTGACAGTTGTTATTCACAACCCGGATTTCTATGGAAGCCCGTTTCCGCCAGTAAGCAAAAAAAACCTCTATGGTATCTCAGAATTCCGACTTAGCAACTCAGAATTGCGATTTAGTAACTCAGAATTCCGACTTTATATCTCACATTTGCGACTTCGAAATAGCCCATATTGCAATGTCTGTCCTTTTGTTATTGTAATGGATTCGGGTTCTAGGGCTTGTGTCCTCGCAGCTCCCACCCTAGTTCGTGCCTCACTGCATTAGCTCGAACCCAGGTCTTGCCAGCTGAGCTAAAGAAGACCTTTTTTAAGTAAAAAGGACATACAATGAGATAGCATAGCGCGTTTTTTTTTTACTCCCTGGCGGAAACGGGGTTCCATAGATTTCCCTTCATGGTCATTAAGATGTGTAATTTGAATGTTGCTTATATAAGAACAGTTTCTTCAAAAGTTCTGTCAATTAACAGTGGAGAGCTAGCCGATGTACGTTTTCATGAAAACTCTCTTTAAGGCGATTACAATTATCTTGAGCAAATCTGCGTCGTATTTTTTTTTTAAAAGTTTAGCTCAAGATGCAACAGGAGTATAAATGAATTCTCCCGCCCTACATTCCAAGATATGGAATCTTATTTTTCTTGAAGTGTCTGATGTTGGTCGTTATTGGAAATTGCCCGGTGATATCGACTCAGGTACTCAGTTGTTACGTGCTGTAATTCGATACATCCAAAGCATTTATATTCCCTCAAATTATTAATAAGGTCAATAATGTATTAAACATTACATGCCACTTTTTCTCTAGATGATGTTCACGATGGAACAGTGAGAAAGTCGTGCCTAGATGTGCTTGAACCAGCACCTTACTATCGTTTTAGTCCCGACCTGACCGCACTGAGCAATGGTACGACAGAGACTCCAACGGGTTGGTTTTCTCCTTTTACAGTTTTTGGGAAAAAAATAATCTGCACTTTTAAGCAAGTATTTTATTTCAAATTTTGCAAAGTGTAAGTTTTTCTTGGAAAACGTTGTTTCAGAAAGAAACTGAGTTGATAGGAATAGCCCTGTCAGTAGAATATCGAGCTTTTCATCTCAGCTAGTTCTTCTGTGGAACAGGCTTCAGAACTCTACGTACAACGCCTTTGATGTCATTTTATTTCTACAGCAGACGCATCCGGAATGTTTTTTTTTACTTTTTATTTGAACAACAAAATAGATTCAATATAAACAAGAGCACTTATAACATCAGTAGAATCGTCAAGGGTACATAAAATAATACAATTACACTTTCTGAAACGATTAAACTAGGTAAATCAAGATAAACTCCGCACAGCTTTAATGTTTAATTCAAATTTAGGACTCGTACCAGACCATTTCACTCTACGTACAGCATATCTCTTTTCGTAACGAAAATGTATTTCCTGTCTTAGAAATGCTCTGTGCGGTATGTCTTGCACAACGTGGACTGCAGATCTGTGATATTGTCGAATTCGAGGGATCCAGCAATCATACTGGATTTGACTGGGATTCTGAAATGTCTCTTGCAAAGGTATTTGGGTTTGCTTGAACATTTAATAAAAAAGTGATCTGAGACTTCCTAGCTTCCAGTCTATAATCTCACTGAAACTAAACTAGGATGTGATGTTTCGCAGATGTGCAGTGTGCCTTTACGCTTGGCATGTTCAAGACTATTCGTTGCGTGAGCTTCTCACTGCGTGTCCTGTACTGTATTGTGATTTCGTTGAGATTATCTACGAGGAGTACAGCGACTAGAACGCCTTGAACCTTTTTTTCGGTATATAAAAGAAAACGCTAAAGCACATACAAAGTAACTAACATTTCCTATATGTAGGTTTTCTGATTATATCTCTACTTTACTTAAATACCTTAGTGACAGGCGATTCTTTCCGATATTTGTTCCGGCGCGGTTATTGATCCCATACTAAAGATTATTTTTATAAAGAACATGTCACCTGCAAACTGGTATCGAGAAAGTTTTATAATATTACTTTTTATTTAAAAAAGTAAATTTATCATAACCTATATGATTTCTTACCAGCGTGGAGCTCGAATTCACAACCCCGAGATTAAGTGTTTGGCACTAGCTGCGCCACAGAAAAAAATGAAATCTCTTATTTACATTAAATACTGCGGCTCCTGACCTTTTCTTCTCGTCAGAGAAGAGGTCGGTCTGGTCTCCAGATTATCAACTATAAGATCAGACCGTGCTCCTTTGTAAAGCAGTGTTGGTTCACATTGCTTATATGGGGCAACACATCAACTCGATGATCGCTCGCTGTACACGCATGCCCCCCTTCACTGAAATAACATAGACGAAGGAAACTCTCTTGTCTTGGGCTGCTGTCACCCGGATTCAAAGCGCGGGTAGTGCGGTCACAGCACAACGTACTGACCACTATACCATCTCGGCGAGCTGGGACAGACTATCCTAAATTTTATTCAAATGCTCACAGTGTCTTTAATCTGATGGATTCATATACCGTGCTCATGAGAAAGTCACAAACCTGTCATCTACACACTGTTCCCAGAGCTGGATAAATTAATCCAGATTCTACAGCTCTCTAGCAATAGTGGAAATCAGGCTACAGAAATGGAGAAATTCTCTTCAAAATGTGGAAATATATTCCCGAGACGAGTCCTTTCTCAAAGGTCAACTCTGCTTGTAAATCACCCCTCCCCACATCGCACGGTGTAGCGGTTATAACCTTCTATTAACACACCAAAGGGCTTCAGTGAGAAAGCGGGCAGAAACAAAGCGATCTCTTTCATTTTTACGTTTTGCACGCCTGACGGGGTTTTACGGTGCTCTTTTCTACACTGAACTGATCATTTGGACATCGTAAGGGAAGAGAGACACATTTCTATGTAATCAGGAAACCAGGAATCCCAACCGTTAGCCCGTTAGTGCCACAGAGAAAAAAAAAACGTTTCAACGAGATAAAATTGCAGGATAAACACATTTTTTTTATTTTTCGTAGCGTTTGTGTTTTGTTTGATTTAGCGAATTTTATACACTTTATTTCTGACACATGACTTAAAAGGCTGGTAGAGTATATTTAATACAAGAGCGCTGAACAACAATTTTCATCTACCGTATTGTAATGTTTTTTAAAAAAAAAACAAGTTAAATGGATATATAGTAAATGTTTTTTTTTCATATAATAGTGTTTATGGTCTGAAAAACATCATTCATTATTTAACGGACATTTGGTATAATTAAAAAAAATACTCATTCACGAATGTTAACATTTTTTACAATAACGTGTTCTATTGTGATCTTGCGCCCCGTGCAGCAATATCACCAGACAGTTTAATTGTCTTAGTTCAGGTGGGTAGCTGCGCCAGCATGCGTAGGCTGCAAAGGCACAAGTAAAAGGTTTATTCCATGCTGAAAAAAAAGAAGAAAGAGAACACAACGTTTCGGCCGTGGAGCCTTCTTCAGGTGTGAGAGAGACAGGGCAGTAGGCAAAGGTAAAGTAGCGGGAGAACAAAGGTTGGGAGGGAGGAGGAGTGAGAGGCGGGAGCAGGGGACAGAAAGAAAGGCCAATCAAGAGGTGTGAAGTCAGAATGGGTGCAGAGAGGTATGAAATGAAACTTCCTATGAATGGAGAAAATTTGAAAAGAACAGTAGTCTGTCGTTAAGGGAAGGGAGAATGTGTGATCCTAGCTGCAGAATAATTTTAGTTTCGGTGGTCTTTCTGATGTATGAGTTTGGAAAACCATCTTTGAGAACACTGGTGCCCGGCTAGCTCAGTCAGTAGAGCATGCGACTCTTTAGCTCAGGGGTGTGGGTTTGAGCCCCATGTTGGGCGGTGTCCATCTCCTTATTAACAAAGTTTCCTGCTCATCCTTGACCCTCTTACACCTCGATGGTACTGAGCACGGTTTTCTGCAGCTAGGATCACACATTCTCCCTTCACTTAACGACAGACTACTGTTCTTTTAAATTTTCTCCATTCATTGGAAGTGAAGAGAACAGAACTTAAGCTATTTTTTATATAAATGTAGCGTGAGGCTTTAATGTGTTCTATAAAATCGAGGAGTCAACTGGATAGATTTGTTAAATATTTTAGTGATGGGTCTCCGTATTTGTGGTTATTGGAGGAAAGCAGGGATGAGGAGGAAATAGGTGGCACCCAAGTATGTTAAAGGAAAAAACTCAGCATCTTAAGTGATTTAATGTGGTTTACAGTCCCTTTTCTGTCCTGTGGCTGTGATCCAATGACTGTGTTGAAACAGCCAGGGTTGTGCTAGCTCTTGATGGACTGGTATGCAAACCAAATGACAGACAAGCAAAGCGTTGTTTTACAATTCTGAAAGCTCGTTCAATGTGGCTTCTTGTGTTTTTATGACTCCTGTTATAGCGCTGGTCTTGTAATGTTGTTGGATTGTGCACAGGTGTTAGAAGATACCGTCATAAAGGATAAGCACGAGTTAGCAAAACAACACGCCAGCAAGCACTTCCCCCCTTCGAAATGTTGGAACTGATTAAAGAACTTAATCTGAACTGACACAGGAGAGAGAGAAAATCAAAGTTCTGAAAAGTAAGCACAAGGCACACCCTGCTAAAGAAATGCCTTAAAAAAAATGCTTAGAAGGTCAGATGAACAATTGTTGTGTTTTTTTTTTTTTTGCTCAAGTATTTTTATAAGTTTAATTTCCAGTTCTGTTAAAAATAAAACTTAACTTTACTGGTTATTAGTCGGTGTCTTTTGTAATGATTTAGCTGTAATGATGTCTGCTTATTCATCTGGAGTGTTAAACAAAATTAATGCTGCAATAATACAGTAGTGTTTAATTTCAAATGCACAGCTGCTGTTCTCATTTGTTTCATGACTAATTATAATTGGCTATCTCATTAATAACTATGTAGCCTCATCAGGTGAATTGTCGCCTAAATGCAATTCTTAAATTAAAAACTAACTGATTTGTCAGGAAATTTAGTTTGAATATAAATGAGAAACAGAAAAGTAATTGTATATTAATGTGGCCTACATATTATTCTACAAATCAGAAGTGTTCTGATGTACAGTCCTCTCCAGTTCGGGCTAATTAGTACAACAAGGCCGAGCCCTTGGAACCGGATTAAGCACAAGTTGAGCTGAGCTCCAACTTTGTTCCACATATTTTTTGCTGCAATTGAACTTGGAGCGGGAGATGATGTCCAGAATGTACCATACTAACTTAGTACGCGGCTGTGTTTTAACTCGGGAAGTCCATTGCATTTGACCCTATGGGTTTATATACATGGGTTTCTCTGCATACACTACCATAAGGGAGGAATGGTGAGTTAGAGGGAGGGCACCAGTTTGGTTTATCAAGAATTCACCAAACTGAGTAGAACTACAGATCCAACCATTCAAAATGTGCAAGGTATGCTGCAGTAAATCGCAGTGCTCGTTCCGCAAAGAACTGTAGGATACCGCATGATGTATCGAAGTAGGGTGGAATATCTTGTAAAACCACCAGGTGGAGCTATGAAAGCTCTCATGTGCGGCATTTGGGCTCTTGCCAGAAAACACTTGGTTTTGAATCCCTGTCAATGCTGAGGGACAATCTTTTGTCAATTACAGAATTTAACAGTCTAAATGGTATATACAATTTAATAAGTTTAAGCTTTGTATTACATTGTTAAACATTAAACTGATTAAAAAGTACACTGAAGTGTTATAGAGGACACAAATTGTGTATTGCCTCTTACATTAAAAAAAATATTAAAAAAGATTAATAATGAATAACATTGGATAGGCTGTAAGCTCAAAATATTACTGTAGTCCACTTTCTTTCTAAACATCTGCATCAATTTCTCATTCACCCATGATTACTTAAACATTTTGCCTGCCCTTTTCAGCTATAGCTTTGTTTGAACCCATCTCCTGGCATGAGTTTTCCTTTAACAAAAACATTTATTTGAAAAACTAAAATAGTAAATTATATTGATTTGTTGTTATTTCTAAATATCACAATATGTTCAAAGTTAAGTGATTAATAACAACTAATCATTTCAAACTGCTTGTATTCTAAAATTGTATTTTGTTTGGGGTGATTTGTCACTGTTTTCACAAACTTGAATTTATTAAACATTTGAGATAGGGTGTTCTATACCTCTGTTTACTTTCTGAAACTCCATCGATATTTCCTGTTTTCACACAGATAAGAATAAACTGCACGTGCAAATCTTTTCACAAGTGTAAAGATGTTCTGTGCTCAATAGCTCTTTAACACAGTGCGCATTATGTCAAATCTATAAGCATCAGTGGAAGCATTCTGAAGTCTGACAATCGTAAAAAGTTACCAAATAGTATTGGTGAAACTGTTACCTGTCCTGGATAAAGCGATTAGAAAATAGTTGGATTTACACATGAACTTTCTGATTTTAATTGGATATGGAAGATATTAATAATAAATTACAGTGGATGGTCTAAATGGAAAATATATAGAGGGGACATGTTGAGTCTTCTTTTCAGCTTGAAATTAACTTTTGCCTACTACTGTATATTCCATTGCAGCCATTTTAATGCAACGCAGCTCCATACCTCTCACAAAGTCTAGGCTAGGTGTTACATCCCACTGTGTTTATGTAGATTAGACAGTTCTACTGGGGGAGGGGAAGGAACTTTCAGTTTTCTGGTGTCATTGTTGGCCTGTAACATAACGCAACCAGCAATCAAATGTCCTGTTTTTTCTTAAGTTGAACAAAGACGTGCCACATGCATACGGTGTGATATTGTATACTTTTAAAGCTACTACAGTATAGCTTGTGGGAAATACATTTGTCCTGTATCAAAGTTTAACTTGTTCAGAGCACCCTACATTACAAACTGAGTGAATTCAACAGTATCGACAGCTAAAAGCAACATGTCAAACTGTTCCCAAAATAACAAGAAGTGAACGAGTTGAGGATTCAATAATAGAGTAATCATAACAATAACTCCCGAGTTGTTTCATACAATCCAAATGAAAGAAGGACACTTAAATAAACATGAAAAGACTATTTTTTCATTGACGAAAAGTAATGTCGCACTCTCTCTTGTTTAATCTGATTGTTTTATTGCTGCACAGACTAAAACCAGAGAGAAATAGCACCTCTTTCTTTGAAGCATTTTGTTTATCCTATCATGTATCGGTTTCCAATCATACAAAGTAAGTTCTGAGAATCTCCAATTCACCATACCTATGTTTCCCTGGAGAATGCAAAGCCCTTTTGCCTCTGGACCAGTCAAAATTTATGGATGTGGTTCACCCCCAGTCCCAAAATTGCGAAACGGAAGAGCAGCGTAGCGGTCGGCTCTGGCTGTCCCCTCTGTGCCGACACACTGCACATTCAATCCCTCCTTCTCTTGACTGATGGGCAAAAGGTGGACATCTGGGAGAACTGTACGTGGCATTGGTATCTGTGAGTTCTGCTGTGTAGATGGTGCTTCCTGAGGGGAGAGAGACAGTGGGGACGGCACCAGCCAATTCATTAGTGGTGGTGAGCAGAGAGGACAGGATGGAGGGTCCTGAGGGGGTGTGCTCTGCTGGGGGTGGAGGGTTGTATGGAGATACGCATTGCATCAGGTACAGCAACCTGTGTGGCAGGGAGGGGCACTTTTCAGGAGATGAAGGTCTGTTTGGAGACGGCTGACACCCTAGTGTTTGACTGCTGGAACATACAGATGCAGCCATTCAAAATGCGCGGGCGATACCGCATTATTTTCCGGTACGCTGTACGCAGTCTACCGCAAGCTACCGGTAAATACTGCTAGTTACCGTAAATTCTCCTATAATACAGCAAGCAAAATAATAGTATCCAGAATTTCGGCAAGGTGGAGCTAATAAAGCTCAACCTCTCATGTTTGAGCTGTCGCCATCAAAGTCTTTAACGAAGATATTACTAATAGTAGTAATAATGAATGACCTTGGACAAGCTGTAAGTGTAAACTCAAAGTATTGCCCTGGTCCACATTCTTTTTTTTATTGACCGTCTTTGTAAAAGTAACACCACAGCATTTCGCAATCACGCATTTGTTTCCAATCATGCAAAGTACAGTAATTTTTGAGAATCGATCCACCATGCTTTTCACATGCTCATAAAAGAGATTGATTTAGGAACATAAACATATTACCGTATGCAAACTGTACTGTATACAGTATGTATATGTATATTTAATGTCTTAAATATGTGCCCGTTTAAGTATTGAATATTTATATGGAATTTTACCACTGAAGGGAAATCTTAGTGCCTGAGCATAAAAAGAATAGGAGCATACTGCAACGCGTGTGAAGGCCATAAACGATATTAATTTTGGAACTTAAACATACAGTATATGGCTGGTCTCGGTACTTTAAAGAAAACATACACACCAGTATTCCATTTCTCCCTAAAGATTTTAAGAATCGAAGTCTTTAACTAACGTGATACCGGAGTCAACAAGCATACTTTTAGAATTTGATTAAAAGGGAATATAATATAGAATCGCGTATCTCAAGAAATTAATAACGATATGATTATATTCGTGTACTGCGACAGGGCTGTGTAGGGCTGTTTCGCCTCTCTCTTCATGTGACTTCCCTTGTAGCCCACTGGTCTACGTGCCCGATTACCAACTCACGGGTTGTATGTTCAAAGCCAGCTGGTGCTGGACTTTTCCTTTAACAAACATTTCTTCGAAAAAATAGAATAGCAATATTATGGACAATCAATTGACTTTTATATTTAAAAATATCACAACATGATTGATTCTAAGTCATTTTTGATAACAATGAATAGTCACCTTCTTCCCTTCTGACAACAGTCCCTGCTTCTGCTTCCTGCTTCTATTGTGTGTGTGTAATAGAGTAAATTTTTATAGAGAAATGGAGGCTGGACAGTATGCGTTACAATATAAACATTTAGATTGATTTAAATCGTGTTTTGATTTAAATCGCAAATGCATGTTTAATTATATGTGTTTTTTTAATCATAATCAGACTAATGCAACATAAATTGATACAGTATGATACAGTACAATCGTTTTTATTTTTCAAATACGTTTTAGAAAAGTGTAATCTATACCTGCCCAGACTGTACGCCTTCCTAAACCCCGCCCTGACCACTTTCACTCCTGTCCTGCTCTTCCCTGCGCACCCCAGCCGGGCACTCTTCGGCCTCTGCCCGGGACGAATGTATATTTTGATCTTTACACCCGGCGTGGCACCGAGGGAGCGTCTACATTTATAACTTAGTTTTTAAAATTAGTCAAGCAATATGAAGCATCTCCTTTTACTTTTAAGTCCCTTAAATACATTGAGCACAGCTTTCTCACCACTTAAGATTACTTTTTGATACCATCCTTACACAAAGCAGGAACTTTCCGATGACATACAGTACAAGTGGAAAGATTACAGATTTTAATCCTCTTTAATTTTGTTACGTTATACGTTTTAGGAACATTTCATCTAAACAAACACCACAAAACTATTCTCGATTGTATTTCTGAATGTTATGTTACATCTACAGTAGTTCACTGCTTTAAATACATCGAATTAAGAAAGCTAGATGTAGCACTTTAGATCTTTTTTTCTGAACCAGGGAAAATCTGATCATGTTTCTCTATAACAATAATAAAAAACATTATTTTACATATCACCTTTAAAAGTGGCATCTCAAAGCAAAAAAGTAGATGGTAAAAACAGTTAAAAGGGACCAAAGTAAATACCAGACAAACGCAAACACGTTTTTAATAGAAATGCTTTTATTCATTCAGCAGAGAGTGAGAGGGACATCCAGCAGAGAGAGACACAAACACAGGTTTCCATTGACAAACGTAATTGTTTTTTTACATTCCTCTTGTCTAACAGGAATGTTTTGTTTGTGGACAGACTGTTAGACGAGAGGAAAAGAGCACCTCCTTCTACGAAGCATTTCGTTGATCCGATCACGAATTATTTTCCAGTCACACAAAGTAAGGGTTGAGAATCTCCGATTCACCATGCTACTAATGGTTTCCCGGAGATTGCAAGGCAAGGCACTTTTGCCTCTGGACCCATCGAAATTTACAGACGTGGTCCACCCCCAGTAAATTTCAAAAGTCACAAGATTTCGAAACACGAGGGCGGCGTAGCGGTCGGCTCTTGCTTTCCCGTCTATGCCGATGCACTGCAAGTACAACCCCCCCTCCATCTCCTGAGTGATGGGTAGCAGTTGGACATCTGGGAGAATTATTCGTCCCACTGGCGTCTGTGAATTCCGCTGTGCTTCCTGGGGGGAGATAGACGGGGGGGACAGCATCAACCAATTCCCATGCGGTGGTGAACGGAGAGGCCGGGATGGAGTGTCCTGAGGCGGTGTGTGCTCTGCGGGGGGCAGAGCTTCCGCCAGGCATTGCAATCTGCGCGGCTGGGAGAGGCACTTTTCGGGAGACAGCTGCTCAACTGTTTGACTGCTGGAACATACTGTCTCCTTCCTCTCCATTTTCAGGAGTGTTTCTAGCCTCCCAGTCCTCCCCAGTAATGCATCGTACTGCTCCCGCTGCTGCCGAAATGTCTCCACACAGATGCTGCTTCTACAGGTTGGCACCCTGGCCAGTGGCCGAGAGCAGAGACCCACGGCCTGTGGCAAAATAACATAATTCATGTAAGAAATAAAGTCACACAGTAGTATTCATCAGTCGCGGAACAGAAGTCAAAATAAACTTTTCTTTTTTACTGTCCTGGTGGTAGATCATTTCGCCCGTGCCGTGTTTTCTTGAAGAACAGGCTACGAAGAAATAATTATAATTGAATTTAAAATTCAAAACGGCAATAATACCTTGTAATATACGCTGTAATCACGTATTTCAGATGAAGTCTGCTGTATTTGCTTACCCTTCGCTCTTTGGAAGCTGGGGCGGCAGAAGCACCCCGTCTCTTCCCGTAAAAGGTCTTGGTCTCCATACTGTACTGTGGTCGCTGTAGTGCAGGTTCGCAGTTTTTTTTTGTGATGGGAGCTCACCCAATCCCTTTGTGTATTTATGCTATATTCACATGTACGGCTAGAATGTTCATTGTCTTCCAATGAAAGGCGGGTGCCTCTTGCCGAAGTCGGGAGACATTAGAGGCTTGCCACACCCGGACTGTTAAACCAACGCATTAGCACGTCAAACCCCATTGAGGAGCCGGGCGCAATAATTGTTTTGTCCCTTGATTTACTGATCTGCATTAATCATGGAAATCGAGTTCCTGCTCTTTGCAGACGACCTGGTCCCGCTGTCGCCCACAGAACAGAGGCTGCGCCAGAACCTGGCGCTGCTGGAGCAGCACTGTCAGACCTGGGCGCCAACAGTCAATCTGGACAAGACCAGAGTTATGGTTTTCCAGAAAAAAAGCCAGACCTCAGGGAAACAGGTACAAATTCACACTTAACAACACATTAACACCTAACAACGGGAGCAGGGACGAATAAGGCCAGTACCCACTATTGTTAAACATACAGAAAAGAATATTAAAGTATTGAATATTAGTATTGGCTTTAGTATTAGCCATACAGAAAATTAAAGTGCCCCTTTTCCATTCAGCAGGTGCCTGAGCCGCTGTGTCTTATCTTCTGACAGTCACCGTTGTGAATGTCTGTAGAGTGTATCTTATTTTTAGTACTAAAATAAATACTTAGTACTTTAGTACTAAGTACTAAAATACTAGTACCGAGGGAGCGTCTGCATTTATAACTTCGTTTTTAAAATTAGTCAAGCAATATGAAGCATCTCCTTTTACTTTTAAGTCCCTTAAATACATTGACCACAGCTACTCACCACTTAAGATTGCTTTTTGATACCATCCTTACACAAAGCAGAAACTTTCCGATGACATACAGTACAAGTGGAAAGATTACAGATTTTAATCGTCTTTAATTTTGTTACGTTATACGTTTTAGGAACGTTTCATCTAAACAAACACCACAAAACTATTCTCGATTGTATTTCTGAATGTTATGTTACACCTACAGTAGTTCACTGCTTTAAATACATCGAATTAAGAAAGTTATGTGTAGGACTTTAGATCTTTTTTTCTGAAGCAAGGAAAATCTAATCATGTTTCTCTATAACAATAATAAAAAACTTTATTTTACATATCACCTTTAAAAGTGGCATCTCAAAGCAATACAGTAGATCGAAAAACAGTTAAAAGGGACCAAAGTAAATACCAGACAAACACAAACGCGTTTTTAATAAAATGCTTTTATTCATTCAGCAGAGAGTGAGAGGGACATCCAGCAGAGAGAGACACACACACCGGTTTCCATTGACAAAATTGTTTTTTTTCAATTCCTCTTGTCAAACAGGAATGTTTTGTTTGTGGACAGAGTGTTAGACCAGAGGAAAAGAGCGCCTCCTTCTACGAATGCATTTTGTTGATCCGATCACTAATTCTTTTCCAGTCGCACAAAGTAAGGGTTGTAAAGCGCGAAGTAAAGCGCTGATTCTTATGGAATGTGTTCCGCCGGGGATTCAAAAAAATTATTTGACAAAATTTGTTTTTTTTCAATTCCTCTTGTCTAACAGGAATGTTTTGTTTGTGGACAGATTGTCCACAAACGTGAGACTGTCTTTCTCAGACTTACATTCCCAAATGTCCCCCGCCCCGGTCAACAATCCTAGGAAGAACACGAAACAGCCTGTTAATAACATTTTTACAATTTTGTTCGGTCAGTTCTTCCTCCCAGAATTTATAGATTGCATTGATCAGTTCCTGCTTTGTGACGGGCTTAGCAGTTTTCCGAACGTAGTCTTTGAACGAATGCCAAACCATCTCTATCGGATTTAGATCTGGGGATTCGGCTGGAGTTTTCACACATTTCACTCCTTCTGCTCTGAGCCTCGCCCATGCTGCTGTGTGTTTCGGATCGTTGTCTTGAAAGAGACGGTGCCTTGATCCAAACTGCTCCCTGATATGTGGGGCAGCATGCTGTGGGACCACGACTTCCTCGAAGAATACACGGTCCATAATTCCTTCGAAAATAAGAAGTGGTCCCGGGCCTCTTCTAGATATACCCCCCAGACGTGAACCTTCAGTGGATGTTTGGGTTTTGGCTTGTCCACATATCTCCCCATTTTTGAAAACTGTTCCAGAGCCACTGTTGTTTCGTTGGTGAAAAGTACATACTGAAATGCCCCCCCCTGTTCAATCCATTGGAGCGCTTGCTTAAGTCTTTCCTCTTTGTTTTTTAGCCTTATCATGGGTCATGTGTTGGTTTTTCTGTATCTCCATCCAAGCCTCCTTTGTACTCTTCTTATCGATGTCGGGCTAATATTCGCACCGAGGTCAGCCCATAGCCGTCTTTGGACTTGCATCGCCGGTAGCTCATCATTTTCATCGGTCAGTTTGTTGATAGCTCGCACAATAAGACTTGAAAAAAAAGAGATCAGCAGTTAGCTTTAAAAATAATGTGCGTAGTTGTATTTACATGCAAGAAAGGTATTTTTAGAAATGTATTTACCTTTGAATCGTCCTCGGTTTAGATTCTCTTTGCCTCCTCTCCCCTTTATAATGCCGTCTCACTGTGCTTTCAGAAACGAAGATGTCCATCGAAGCCAACTGCTGTACAATGTCCCGTGTTGACTTCCCGTTTCTTTTCATCTTCATTATTTGGTGTGAGAGAGTCTTCGTGATTTTGGTCATTGTCCGTCTCCTTACCAAAGCGATACAGTGGTGCAGCTTGAATTCTGTACCTATATACTGTATGGTATGGTACAGATAAAACTTACACCATACCGATGAGCTAATGCCAGGGAAAGACACTCCTATTTTATTTAAAACACAATACGCCAGGAAATGTGTCTGATGCATTAGCAAGTTAAAACAATTGGGTTCGAAAACCTGGGTGTAACACCATTTCCTTTTTCTGATCACTCGCTTTCTGGATACACGTCTCACCTGTCCTGTTCTTTGTTTTCCTGGTTTGCTGATTATGCCTGCTGCGGTCCACTCCTACCCTCACACCTAAAGAATACCATTTTAAATTTCTTGGCACAGTTCATTAACCATTGTATGTGCTGTCTGTGCCCAAAATGCAATTTAAAAAAAGTCAAAAACCGCGCTCAAAATGCAATTTAGAGCTTTCTGGCAAGAGGAGACACCCAAATCAATGTAACATGCCACAGTTTGTGCATGAACAGGGTTATACTGCCTATTCCCTTTGATACCCGATTAAAAAAAAATAAAAAATAAAAATAAATATAAAAAAAAATAAAAAATGTTTTGAATCCCTGGTGGAACCGGGCATCCATATGAATCAAGTAACAGGTTTATTCCATGCTGAAAAAAAAAAGAAAAAGTTATAAATGCAGACGCTCCCTCGGTGCCGCGCCGGGTGTAAATATCAAAATATACATTCGTCCCGGGCAGAGGCCGAAGAGCACCCGGCTGGGGTGCGCGGGGAAGAGCAGGACAGGAGTGAAAGGCAGGGTTAAGGAAGGCGTACAGTCTGGGCAGGTATAGATTACACTTTTCTAAAACGTACTTGAAAAATAAAAACGATTACAACCTAATCCTTCCACGTTTGATCCCAAAATCCCAAGAGATATAAATCTAAATGAGTAGAAAGCTATGCTGAAAGTTTATTAAGATACTTAGAAGACAAAGATACTGTATCAATTTATGTTGCATTAGCCTGATTATGATAAAAAAACACATAATTAAACACACGTTTGCGATTTAAATCAAAACATGATTTAAATCAATATAAATGTTTATATTGTAACGCATACTGTCCAGCCTCCATTTCTCTATAAAAATTTACTCTATTACACACACACAATTGAAGCAGGAAGCAGAAGCAGGGACCGTTGTCAGAAGGGAAGAAGGTGACTATTCATTGTTATCAAAAATGACTTAGAATCGATCATGTTGTGATATTTTGAAATAAAAAAGTCAATTGATTGTCCATACTATCGCTATTCTATTTTTTCGAAGAAATGTTTGTTAAAAGAAAAGTCCAGCACCAGCTGGATTTGAACACACAACCCGTGAGTTGGTAATCGGGCACATAGACCAGTAGGCTATAAGGGAAGTCACATGAAGAGAGAGGCGAAACAGCCCTACGCAGCTCTGTCGCAGTACACGACTATAATCATATCGTTATTCAATTTTTTAGATACGCGATTCCATATTATATTAGCAGAAAAGCTTAAAACTACATCTTTTTCACACGCTATTTCACATGCTAGTTAAATACTTGGATGCTTAAAATCGTCAGGGAGAAATGGAATACCGGTGTGTATTTTTCCTTTAAAGTACCGATTCCTGGAATCTGACTGGCTGACACCCTTCTGAAGTGATTCCATAAAATCTGGTATACGGAAAAGAAAGCGTTGATACATACAAGTATCTTTTAATACAGTCTTTGCTGTGCTCTTGAGGATCCTTGTGATATTTTGAGCTCTAGTTGAATGATAAGTGTCGCATTTTAAATCATTTTCGTAGTTAGAAATTATGAAACGCCATGTTAAAAGCAAGGGAGTTTTTAAGCCCGTTGAAGTAAAACAAAATGCCTGACAAAGTATGGCTTGGACAGATTCCAAGTGCTTGTACAAATGTGCTAAAGAAATTATGCTTTGAGTATACAGCTTGTCCAAAGTCATTCATTATTAATATTATTAATAATATCTTCGGTAAAGGCTTTGATGCATATATATTTCTGATAAAGGTAGGTTGTGTACTTTTGTCCAACTGACCAATCTTGCTTTCATAAAATAGACCAACATTTTAATGACTGATGATTAATATGCTGTAATACACAGTTTAAAATTAAAAGCTCAAATGCTGTACATGAGAGGTTAAGCTCCCCCTGGCGGTTTTACAAGGTGACGCCGGATAGTTTCCGGCAATGACGTCAAATGACGCGATTAACCGCGTGATACTGCGTGACACCGCGACACGCCCACCGGGGTATGCCGCGAAATACCCCACCCATTTTGAATGGCTGCATCTGTACTCTTCTCTTTACCGCACGTATGGAGTTTGCGTGAGTGATGAGTAACGAGCTCGATCAGACCCAATCTACTGCTTTCATCCAAAACAGCCCTTTATTTGGCTTTAAACTCCACCTGTTACCCCTCACACTCAATGTTTTAGAAAAAGGGTTTTAATTTAAGCTTTGCCCAGCAGTGTTTGAGCAGAGAGAAGAAATAGAAGCGCCATTCGCGCCAGTTTAGCATAGTAACCACTAACTCCAATAATCCACTAATAATAATAATTATTATTATAAAAGCGAAAGAATCCCAGCTTCTGCATAAAAAAAACACAAAATTTAAATTTTAAAGTTTTTATTGATACACAAGCGATAACAACTTACACTATTAAGTTCTACATAAAATTAAATAAGATACAAAAGCAAAGAATAAAAACACTAGACAATTTTTGTGCAAGGCAAGAGGCATCACAAAAAAAGTTCCCAACATGACCTGCTGAAACATGACTTGTGATCCATCACCATTTGATTGCAACAAGCTTGGACCATAATGTAAACTTCCAGACCCTATCAGTCTCTTTCTCCCCAAATCTTCTCCGGTGGATCAAAATGTAGTCTCTCAAATAAGACAGCCTTCTGTATCACTGACAGAGGTGGAGTTTTTTCCATTCTATATACCAATGTAGTTCTAGTCTTCCATAAAGCTTCCCTTAGGCAACAGATGACCTGCCAGGCTTTTCTTTCTTCCGATTTCGATAGCTTCTCAAGTCCATATCCATAGAGCACTACCTGGGGGTCACTTATACCGCAAGCCAGAAAGCACCTTATCCAGCTGTTAGCCAATGTCCACACCTCTTTTGCGATGCCACAGTCCCACAGGACGTGCCGGATGGATTCTTCTTGTCCGCATCCTTCCACTGGACACCTTGAGGTCTTCCCCATGCCTCTCGAATACATCACAGCCCTCGTTGGTAAAACTTAATGTGCAATCAACCAGCACATGTCTCTGTGTCTGTTCAACAAAACCGTGTGGCCAACCCTTTTCCAAACATGGCTGGGATCCCCAGACACAAGGCCACGAATATGACATACTGCACCTCTACCCTGCACAACAAGTTCCAACCTTCTTGCACTTGTCAACACATCCAGGGCCTCATTTTCCAAATTCCATTCCCTTAAAAATTTCTTTATGATAAAATATGAATATGGGAGGTTAAAAGCAACAGGTGCTGTTAAAGGGACCTCTAAAACTTTAAATGTCCTTAAATAAAAACCACACAAAAAGCGAGACGTAAAGGATACTTTCCCCCTGTTCCCTACCGCTAAAGACAAATGTAATGATACTTATTTGTACATTAGGAAAGTGAACAGTTCAGGCATGCCTTTTCCACCCATTTACACCTTTTTTTCTACAACCACCCTCTTTACTCTCTCCCATTTTGACCCCACATTTTCCTCTTCACTCCAGTTTCCATATTGCATCAGCACACATTTATTTTTATTCAGCTTGGCCCCTGATGCGCCGCAAAACTGGGTTGTCACCTCCAAGCTATTTCTGAGAGAAGGTAATGGGGACTCCCCTCCACCACCACCAGTGTGCAGCATCCACCTGGATGATGTGATGGCAGCCATACTGCGCCAGAACGCTCACCACACATCAGCTTTCAGTGGGGAGGAGAGCAGAGTAATGTAGCCAATTCATAGAGGGGGATTATTAGGAGGCCGTGATTGGTAAGGGCTAATGGGAAATTTGGCCAGGACGCCGGGGTTACACCCCTACTCTTTTCGAGAAACGCCCTGGGATTTTTAATGACCACAGCGAGTCAGGACCTCGGTTTTAAGTCTCATCCGAAGGACGGCGCCTGTTTACAGTATAGTTTCCCCGTCACTATACTGGGGCATTAGGACCCACACAGACCACAGGGTGAGCACCCCCTGCTGGCCCCACTAACACCTCTTCCAGCAGCAACCTTGGTTTTTCCCAGGAGGTCTCCCATCCAGGTACTGACCAGGCTCACACCACATTAGAAAGATCCATCGGCTTCTGCCATTCAAACATTCTAATCAGGCCCACATCTTTTTTTCCTCCTCTATTTTCATCCAAAATTCTTCCAGTAACTTCACCGATTGAAACTAATGTCAAAACCAATTCCCTTCAGCAAAGTGATTAAGCATTTGACATCATTTGACTTTCTGTAACACCTTCCTTGAAAAGTCCAACCATGAAATATCACCAGAATGAGCCGAAACCTCACCACCCTTATACACCAAACGTGCGCAAAAGTAACAGCACATGCCGACTCTACAGGCCGCCATGGCCGTTACAAATGTGTCAAAAGCAAACTAAACCGAAACCGAAACCTCATCTGTGCACCAAACCCACCAAACCCACCAAACCCACCAAAACCCTATTCCCTTAATCTTACACTTATACAAAAACTCCACTCTCGACTTCTGGGTTCAACCCTTTACATCTCGAACACTGGTTAGAGACTCAGTGTGTCCCAGGCTCAGCGGTTATATAGGACAGGACTCGGCGAGCTGCAGGTGAAACTCGTTGTTCTGCGCTCCCCGTGCGGAATGCGTGTCTCCTCCCTCCAGACTCATCAAACCGCCTTCATACTCTACAGCGGGAAAAAAAAACTCCCTTTACTGTCTTCATACAGTACATCCCTCTTAAATCCCAGAAACACAGAAACTCCGGGGCGTTTCTATGAGTCAGTACTGGGTTTCTCTGTTCGAGGTTACAAGCAAAAACAATAAAAGTGCTGAAAGCAGGAAGTTATTTCTGCTCGTAGGCATAAACATGTAAAAATTAATTTTCTGATTCCTCAAACCTAATAAAATCCATGTAAGTCTCCTTTTCGTCCCCAATGCATATAACTGAATATAAACCAGTCAAGTTCAGCTACTTTTCTGATGTATATGAATACACTAGTTCTGGCGCAGCATTTTACAACAAAGATACTTAAGAACTTTTTTTTCATACGAGCTCTTGCCGTTTTTAAATTGAATATTTTTTTCATTTCGGTAAATCACACGAAACACCAGCAACACTCATTGTAAGCATCTGACCAATCACATTCCTGAATTTTAAACCCATTTAGTATTTACTTTTAACTTGTTTTATTTATTTTTTTAAATTTTACACACCTGTTTTAAGTATTCTTGCCATTTTTAGCATATTGTAAGTGGATTTTTTCAAACATTTTATTTTTTAAATCATATCAACCCATTGTAACTTCCCATTGATAATTCCTGAGCTTTATAACTGTGTATTATTTCTTTTTACCTTGTTTTATTTATTTATTTTTTATTTTACAGAGCTTTTTAATATATTGTGAGCATTTAAGTGTCATTTTAAAATAGGACGATCAATGCTCCTGACTTTTAAACCTGTATTTATTCTGACATTATTCTCTCCACCTGCAGATGAGGGAGGTATTTGATTTTAAATTTGTTGATTTGGGGGGAAAATGTACATTCATTTCCTTGTATGTATCATCAGTGGGAAACTTTTTTTGGATGAAATGCATTTTTGGATGAATTGCAATCTTTACTTCAAGGCCTTCATGCTGATATAGAAATGACGGGAGATTTAAATGACACATTTGATAAATCAGACAGGAACAGCATAACATCTAAAATGGCAGAACCCTCTAAAGTACTGAAAAAATTCCGGCACATTCATAATAAATACAATTTATTTAATTTAAAGCATAAAATTTGCTTTAAAAAGAAAACCACAATTTGTACGATATCATATTTCAATATCGACATTCAGATGGAGGATTTGAATATCATTGAAGAGTACATTGATTTTGGGACAATGTTTGCATCTGAATAATCCTTCCTCCTGGAAAGAAGGAAAAAAAAGTTTTTAGTCTCAGTCTTCAGGATCCCCCCCAAAAAACGTGCAAATTTGTTTCCGATGTACTGTACCGTTTTTTTAAATACGACCCTCTGAACATGGCACGAGAGAATACATTGTCAAATGGTAAATGCAATGTTTGCTATATTTCTAGGGCCCTCCCTCCTGATTTTAAAATCATCTCATATTTCTGACATCAAGGTGTGAGACACAATATAACAGACTGTCAAAATCCTGAACTTCAGGACATTTTATGATACCATTTTAAAAATATGACCCTCTGAGCATGGCATGTGAGAAAATGGCATGTGAGAATGCATTGGGAAAAGGTGAATGCAATTTCTGCTGAATTGCTATTGCCCTCCCTCCTGATTACAAACTCGTCTCACAATTCTGACACTGAGGTGTGAGACACAATGTAACAGACACTATTAAATTGTGAAGTACAAGAGATTATACTGTTACGTTTTTTTTAATATTGACCCTCTGGCATGTGAGGACTTGTAGTCAACAAAATAGCACACATTCTGCCAATTTGCTTTGTCCCTCCTTCCTCGTTACCAAAACATCTTAGTATACCGACACTAAGGTAAATGTCTCTAAATCCAGAAGTTAAGTTGTCAAAGTATATCGGAGTCAACCAATACTGATCAGGTTCTGCTGCTGCTGAGCCCGCAGCCTTCACCATAAGGTCCAATTCCCCAAGCCTGTACCCTTCAGAAATTGCAGTATAGAATGAAAAAAAACTCTAATAGATATCGGCCACTGTTGGTGATTTTCCTTTAAGAGAGATAGATAATACTTTATTAATCCCGTAGGGAAACTGACAAATGATTCTCCAGAAATTTTACGGAGTGTATCACTTTCACTGAGACCGAGGAGTGTTAAGCTGTACATGAGTCTTTGTGGCTCGGTTGTTAACAAAAAGGGTGGTGGTTTGAGCCTTCCCAGGGACGCTATGAGCCTTTTAATGTACACACCCGTCTCACTTTACCTCCACGGCCGGTCTTGTACCGCAATCAAATACAGAGCCCGCAGGGGGCAGTAGGCTCGCAAATATAGCTCACTGTGTATATAATGAAGAAGTGGAGGTTAGTTTCTCATCTGCATGTTGCAGAGCCTTATGCAACTCGCAACAACAGTTGGGGTTTGATCCCTGCACGGGCTATTAGTTGAAAGACCATTGTAAATGACGTGTAACAGATTTATCCAGCTGGCTTTTATGTTTCATACTAAATTGCTATCTTGAAACCAAAATAATTAGAAATATGGAACACAACTGTTGTTCCCCATGAAGGAAAGCTGTTTTACACTGACGTCACTCCTTTTTATTTAATCCAGATTTTAAAAACAACTCCGCCCTATCAAAGGAAAATGTTACACAAAAGTTGGAAAGCACACTCTGAATCCATCTGTATATTTGATTTCCGCAATCCGTTCAAGGCTGCCTATGTTAATCGTAAGTGTATAGATTAAACATTTAATATATTGTTCAGTTTAAATCAAAATGCTTTACTACTACAAGAGAGAAGTATAGTATGGAGGATGCGACAAATGTGTGATTTCTAGGAAGAAAACTACTTTTCTTTGCGTTCGAAATTAATTCGAAACAATTGACACACAAACCCTTTGTCTTTTTTAAAGAGATTATATCTTTAAACAGACAAATGTATAAAATGTGTTTTTTTTACCTAGAGATTTTGGACAGGGGCGATGTATTACTAGTAGAGGCTGCTGACTAACACTGTACTGTCTGGAGATCAGCTCCATTTGCAATAAAAAAACATGCGTAACAAAGCTGGAGAGCAGCTGAACTTGTGCTCAGTAGTCAGTATGGTGCTGAGGGTTCAATACTGGTGTTGTTGTATTAGCACAAGCTGCACAGGCTCTGAATCAGACCATTTCAATTAGTCTGATCAGTGCAGGACAAGTTTGCCCATGTCACCCAGCTCTGATTCAAGATCGAGTTGCATCTTCAACATTTTGTTTTTGTTTCTGATCATAATTTTCTTTAGTTATGATCGATATTGAATTTTTTCTAAGTAAAACAAAACTAATCAAACATGCAGGCAGATTTTTGAAAAGTATTAGGAGTTGACAGGGCACTCCTTCGGAATAGTCGTCAGAAAATGTGAGAAAAGGAAAGTTACGTAAACTCTCACACACAGCATTAAAGACTGGAATCTGGACATTAAAAAAACTAGCTGTCTCCCCGTCGGTAATCAAACCCCGGTTTCCCGCGTGACAGGCAGGGACACAAACAACTTTACTAACTAGGAGCGCTTGCTAGCTATTAGGAGGCATTTACTCTTAAATATGTTACTGTTTTGGTTTTCGACTTTAATTTTCCCGATACCAGTTTTTTTACAAAAGTAAAGGCACACGGCACATGTGTGGCACATCACGTCCGAGTTTAGTGACAACTACCTCAGAGATTGTAAGCTGGGTAGTTTCAGATCACTTTTTTTTAAAGGTTCAAGCAAACCCGAATACCTTTGTGTAATCGTTTTTCATAAAGTGTAATTGTATTATAGCATGTGCCCTTGATGGTTTTCTTGATACGTTATATGTGCTCTTGTTTGTATTGTATGTAGTTTTGTTGTTCAAATAAAACGTAAAAGACACAACTTTCCAGATGCGGCTGCTGTAAAAATAAAATGACATCAAGGGTGCTGTACGCAGAGGTCTGAAACCTGCTCCACAGAAGATCTTTATCCAGAGGTGTTAAAGAAGTCGAGATCTCGCCATGAGAGGGGAAGCATCTCAGAAAAAGCAGGTGCAGTCAGTTCCACGGTCATAACGCCACTAAGTCGGGCGACAAGAGCAAAACCCACCCGGCTTCCTCCAGGCAAGTAATGAGATAAAGAGACAGCATGCAGCGGGTAGTGTGGCCGAGTGGTCTAAGGCACTGGATTAAGGCTCCAGTCTCTTCAGGGGCGTGGGTTCAAATCCCACCGCTGCCAGGTGCTTCTGTCGAGACCCCCTTTCAGCTGGCTTCAGACGAAAGGGAGGGAACTGCTTTTTGGCAGTCTCTCGAGAAACTAAGCAAAGTGTTTAAAGATACTTTCTCAGCTTGACATCAAGGCACAAAACAAAAACCTTCTTGCGTCCTCTCAACCCAAAAGCGCTTTGCCACTTTTTGCGTTATGCAGGGAACGACGTCTGCCCAGATCACTTTTGTGTCAATGCAAATCGTAGTGTGCCCTCCGTTTTAATGTTGGCTGTGCTGGCGTGCTGCTTCTGTCTGTGAAACTTGAATGTTCTGCTTCTTCACAACAAATCGTCGGCGGGGGTTGAGCTTGTTAAATCTTTGCGCATAGCGCTCCTTTGGAAGTACTTTGTCCAAGTTCAAAAGCGATCGTGGGATTTACTTCATGCGTGCAAAAAGCATGCCTCGCACGACACCTCTACATACCCGACCACCACTGCATCACACAGCTGCCAGCGCACCTCACCGTGCCAGGCCACCACTGCATCATACAGCTGCCAGGGCACCTCACCGTGCCAAGCCACCACTGCATCATACAGCTGCCACCACTGCGTTACACATATTTCAGCGCCATATATTTCATGGATATTATGGAATATAATGGATGGATATCTTAGTTATCTTTCTAGTTCACAGGTTTGCATGCATAATTTAATTTTGAAAGCCACTGAGACATCAGGTACTACTGTTGTATTTATGAAAAAGAAACAAAACAAAAAACATACTAACAACTGTGCCATCCTACTCCTTAGTTAATACATTTTATTATTCATCAACAGTTAACATTGTTAGCAAAATATTTTGAATTATATTTAACCCTATTTTTTCTTTAGTTTTGTATTTAACTTATTATATGATAGTCAGACTTAATGTATATTTGAACAATGAAAATATATTTTTACAAGATTTTACATTAAGCACTTAAAATTAATATGGTTAATAATAGTAAACTGTAAAATGCTGTAACAAGATCGGTTAAACTGCAAAGAAAATGCTTTCAGAGAAAATGTTTCAGGTGTGAAGAACATAGATCTCCAATGCAATTTCAACCAAACCTGTTCCCACACACCCTGCCCCCACTACCATTAGAAAATACACAAACATTTTAGCGTTTCATTCTGAGCAGAAGACCTTCACACCTGAAGAGTGCTGGCTGTGACGAATTAAACCGGTTTTACAGGTTTCAATCACAGACCATGTGACATGGGAGTCAGGAAACTAACACACAGCGCCACTGGATTTGATAACGCTATAAAAACGCTATAAAATAATGTGACTTTAACAGAACAAGTTTACAGCACAGTACAAAAATAAATGCTGACCATGACTTTAGAAGCATAAATTGCCTTACACTCAATTTAAACACAAGCTGTCTTTAGCCCTCTAAGCTGGTTCATACAGAAATGTAGAGATCCAGGCTCAGAACACACAGCTTCATTAGCGAATACATATGCAGGACAACTAGAGAAGACGTTTTACAGAGGATGGATTTTTAGAAACATCCCATCAGTGACATCACTGAAGTCAACTCCTAGGTACTGTAACTGTAGTGTGGATAGTTTCACAAGAATCAGACAAAGGTTTAAGCATCACTTGTTCTAGATAAAACTGCAAAAAAAAAACAACAACCAATAATGTACTTCTTTGCGGCTCTGTTTGCCCAAATCATATATTCACAACGTGAAATCTAGAAAATAATATTACGTAACCAAAATCCGCAATATGGAAACAGAACCTGTGTAATTGTTGATAGATGATGTACTCGTAACATTTTTTCAAGATGAACTACAACATTTAAAAAATGACTTGTATGTACTTGATATCTCTAATCAATCCACAGGTCCCAGCACAAAACGAAACTAAAACACATACCGTTTCGCGCTTCTTATTAGTTGCTCAAAAAGTAATTTGACCGTATGAAATACATAATATAAACCTAGAAACATATACGTGAGCAGTACTTAAGCACTGTAGTATCGGTGTTAAGACATACCTTTCAAATACTGTAAATCAAGTTAAAAATATCTCAAGACCGATTCTGGTCATAATGAAACCATGTTTCGTGTATGTTTTCTTTTTCATCTTGAAATAACTCATTTCTAAATACCTTTTTCACTGTTAACATCTTGCAGCAACTCTGCAACAAAATATACACTCTGACAGTTCATCCTGCTACCAACATTAAATAAAACAAATCTTAAGATTTCTATATTTATGTCTTTATTTAGTGGTTTCATTAGTGACAAAGGCTAAACTTTCTTGGAAAAATGTATTTTATATGTTGCGGAAAAAACTGACTTGCTTTAACAAAATATGTTTACAAATCCTTTCACCTGGCATTTTCGAAGTTAGAAATTATGGAACGCTCTGTTAAAAGCAAGGGAGTTTTTATGTCCGTTGCAGTTCTTTTGCAACATGAATATAATTATATCGTTATTAATTTCTTGAGATACGCAATTCCATATTATATTTCCTTTTAATCAAATTCTAAAAGTATGCTTGTTGACTCCGGTATCGCGTTAGTTAAAGACTTCGAAGCTTACAATGTTTAGGAAGAAATGGAATAATGGTGTGTATTTTTTTCTTTAAAGTACGGAGACCAGCCATATACTGTCTGTTTATGTTCCAAAATTAATATCGTTTATGGCCTTCACACGCGTTACAGTATGCTCCTATTCTTTTTATGCTCAGAAGAGCCCACACACTCAGCTCTTAACCCCAGTGTGCAGAAAGGGTCAAAACGTGTTTCTCAGCAGAAATAAACATGTTTCTGCAAGTTTGGTCAACCCCATGTAAGTTATGGGGCAGTAACAGCACACTTTTCAAAACGTGTTTTTCAGCCCGAAATAAACGCGTTTTTTCAGACAACTGAATCCCCATGTAATAATATTTCCCTTCAGTGGTAAATTAGATATGAATATTCAATACTTAAATGGGCACAGTTAAGACATTAAATATACATATTCATACTGTATACAGTACAGTTTGCATACGGTAATATGTTTATGTTACGCGATTAAAAAATAAATAAATAAAAATGAAAAGTCCAGCACCAGCTGGATTTGAACACACAACCTGCCAGTTGGTAGTCACGCACCTAGACCAGTGGGCTACAAGACAGCTCGCATGAACCCGTAGGCGAAACAGCCCTACAGAGCCCTGTCGCAGTACATGGATATAATCATACCGTTATTAAATTCTTGAGATACGCGATTCCATATTATATTCCCTTTTAATCAAATTCTAAAAGTATGCTTGTTGACTCCGGTATCACGTTAGTTAAAGACTTCGAAGTTTACAATGTTTAGGGAGAAATGGAATACTGGTGTGTATTTTTTTCTTTAAAGTACCAAGACCAGCTATATACTGTATGTTTATGTTCCAAAATTAATATCGTTTATGGCCTTCACACGCGTTACAGTAAGCTCCTATTCTTTTTATGCTCAGCTACTAAGATTTCCCTTCAGTGGTAAAATTCAATATCTACAACGGGCACAGTAAAGACGTTTACAGTAAGTCTTTCTACGACAGACCAACGGACCACGAGTGCCCCTGTCGGTCAACCAATCACGCACCGCGGTATTTTGCGTCATCGCGCGTCACGATGCACGACGCTGTAGCCAATTACCTCCGGTACGTGTCTGTACCGCGCACTTTGAATGGCTGCATCTGTAAGGAGATTGGAAAATATAAGAGCGTCTGAAACTTATAAGTACAGTACAGGTGGACGTAAAAGTAGTTAGATAAACAGTTTTTGTATTTTTATACAATTAGTTGCAATAGTGGAAACAATTTGGATTTTTTCGAATGTCTCAAAACCAGACATGCTGAAACGCTGTAGGTTTAGAATCGAGACTGGGGAGAATAACGTCTTGTGAGAAGATCTGTTTACCTAACGATTAGATCCTGTAAATCCCTTGTAGCCTCCCTAAGTCTGTCCCAGTCCAGTGGATAAAAATGTATTGTTAATGGAGTGTTGGTTTCTCTGTTAGGGGATACTGGAGCACTACTGTCCTGCTTGTTTCACTCCTCTGTTCAACAGTGTGCTATAGAGTAATGTATATGGGGAGACGGCAGGAAGCCACAGGAGTATTGGGGCAGCAGGTTTTACTTGCCGAGTACCAGATTTTAATGGGTGGTTTTATCCCAGATCTATTGGGTTGGAATATTATGCATTACAAAGAATGACTATCCAGAACAGGGTATCACGTGGCTTCAACTGACTGTGATCACTCAGTATGTTGATGGTATTCTGAGTTCTTCCCCTGACGAGGAAACCCACAAGTCTGAGTTGCTTCAGCTTTAGAGTGTCTAATATTAAGCAGTTATAATAAGGCCCTTTTGTGTCGAGCATTGTGGAATTTTAACAGGGCCAGGGTGCAATGTTTTTACGGGGTGAGCACAACTTTTAACAGATCTGCTTAAGGGGGGAGTGCAGTACAAGGACAAGATTGCCTTGGTTCCAGCAGCAAAAGCCGCCTGTAATAATTTGAAACAAGCTCTCTTACAGGTGCTGAGACTGGGGTTTCCTCAGATGGATCAACCATTCCTTTATATGTAAGTGTGGACAAAGGGTTACTGTATATGTATATAATGTATGTATTTGTTGCATGTAGGCCACAATTCTGGATGGCTATGGAGAAATAGGATTCTCTCACAACGGCAGGGACTCCAGTTAAGAATACTGGGCTTGTCTCTGAACTGATTTGTAGTTTTACAGCTGCCGACAGAAGCAGCTTGAGTAAGGTGTAAATAACACAATAAATAAAGAATTCCAGTAACTCAAGGTAACAACCATGCAGATGCAGATGCCAGACGAGCGGCACTGGGAGAGCGGGAGTCTGAGACCCCTGTGAAACCTCTATTGGGGAAAGGGGAGAATTCAGGTTGAGGGCTTTAATAGATGTTTAATAGTGGTTAGAACAAATGTGTAAAAATGTGGGGTTGTATAATGATGGGATGTGGGCTGGCACATACCCAAGTGTATGACAAAGATGATCCCGTGGTACGGACTGCCCTTCCCCTTGGATACTGATCTAGGGGCATACTACACTGGGAAGGTGTGCCAGGCTGTAATTGCCTCACTAGGGGTAAGTTAGAAGTCACATTGCCCCCATCACCCACAGTCTGAAAGACCAACTAAGGAAATATCAACTGAAGGAACACCGTGGGTAGATGCTCTACCTGCAGTCCTGTGCGGTTTGCGGGCTGGAGCAAACAGAACTGTGAGACTGAGCCCATTTGAGATCATCACGGGCAGCCAAAGAAACTCCCTGGAGGCCAAGTTTGGCTAACGCACTGATGAATTAACTAACTCTCTATTAAAGTATTGTAGGTTTGTTAACTGAAGCAGTGCACAGGGCTCGTGAACAGGTGCCGGACGCTTGGGGACCTCCAGTAGAGGTGAGACACGACCGGATACCTGGCGAGTGGGTGTAGGTGAAGAAGAGATACCCTGCCAGACGTTGCAATCCTGCTGGGAGGGACCATATCAAGTGCCACCAACTACTGACTGTGCCATCTGAGTGACAGGATGAGATCGCTGGATCCGCGTATCGCACTTTCACCGACCCACGGCACCAGAGACTGAGTGAACAGAAAGAAGGATGTTGTTACCGTTTCTGTGTCTGATGTTTCCTAAGACCAACAGTGTGCTTGTTAGGCCTGAGGAGCATTTCTGGGGATATGGTATCAATACATTCCGGGTGTTGGCATATCTATAAGCCAAAAAATTATAATCGGAGTTGGGTCAGTATTGCTGTTCCAAGATCCTGACGATAGATCTCCACATGGCTGAGGTCTGCGTTTGGGTCCTGGAGTAGGACTTTATGTATTTGTAGGATTAGGGTTGTTTTATATGTATAATTGTAACTATCACTTGTACAAAAACATCAATAACATATTGTTGTAACTGTGGAACACACAATGTCATGGTAATGCATGCCTGTACATCTAAAAAGGAAAGATCTGCCCTGACATTGTATGTGTAAAAATAGGCAGTCCTGACGTATGCCATATTTTATAAGGGGGGAATGAAGTAAGAGATAAGATGTAAAAAGGGTTAACTTAAGTCAGTTCTGCCTGAAAATTAGACTTCTAAGCAACAGGGGTTTATGGCAGGAAAGGGGGTTAACTGATAAGGATTCCAGATGCGAACAAGGAACCCCCTGGGGGCATAATCTTAGACTGACCATTTGGCCAGGGCCTCTTAACTGGCCAAATACCATGACCCCACCCCTTACCATAACATTGAATGACGTCTGAAGCAGCAAGCAAGGACTATATAACCTAAAAGTTTGTACCGGCACATCGAACAATACTTCGGTTTTGTTGTTTCTTGCGGGAAACAAGACTTCGGCTTTATAGTTCCTTGCATGCAATAAACTCATCTGTTTTACTTCATCTTGGGATCAAGAACCTTATTCCTTCTGTTACAACAGTACCAAACGCACGTTTCTTCTGTAACCGGAGCCGATCATTTGCAATTCGGCTGTGCCGACAGACCAGGACGAGCTCTGTCGGCTCAAAAGCAGCGCAGGACCTGCAAGTACAACAGAAAGATTAGCATCCAGCGGGGGCCTCTTAGTGAGCCCAAGAGCTCATCAAGAATCGGCTCCAGCAACAGGGCTGGGCGCATTGTTCCATTTTCGGACCACTCTCGGTGTAAACAAGTCCCTCCTGGTCTCTGCTTGAATTGCACTTTCCTGCGTTTGCTTTGGTGTAAGTGGCTTCCCCTGCATGGGCGAATGTGAAGAAGATCCTTAGTAAGTCATTGAAGAAAACCGAGAAGAGGTCGAAGTGGCCTCTGTCGTTCATCAACGATCCAGTCAGGCAGTACTCCTCTGTAAAGCGCCGTTCGTTCACATCGATTGGCTTTTTCTTGCCTTCATTCGTGCAAGTAGTAAAAGCGGACGCCCCTATTCTGCCGTGACCCGGATTCAAACCGGGGTTGTTGCGGCCATAACGCAAAGTACTGACCACTATACGATCACAGCGAGTTACCGAGACACACGCGGCAGGGCGGAAAGGGCTGTGCTCTCTTCGTGTGACATAATTCGGAAAAGTCCTGACGTTGCATTTCAACTGAGCCCCAGTATACATCGACCCTTCGACACTCTGAGTGACAACTCTCTTGCGTGTTTTCTCATATTTATGTAGTTTCCTTGCATGATGCCGGGAACAGCATGGTTGTTCGCTGCCATATAGTAAGGCGGTTAGGGTTCCTGGTTTTCACCCAGGCGGTTCGACTCGGTTTTGCCTCCTGCTTTCCAAAAGATCAGCACCGTGTACGAAAGAGCCGCATTAAAACTACTCGAACGTGCAAAACGTGCGAGAAGAGGGGGCGCTTGTTTCCAACCGAAACTTCTCGCGTGTGAGACGAGCTGATCATCGCTGTGGGAGGGTTACTCTGGTAGACAGGGCTGACCTTCGGCAATAGGATTTATAGTCTCCAAGATGATATTTGCACTTTCTAGAGAGGCGATTTTCTCCACTTCAGTAGCCCGATTTCGTCGATTGCGTGGAGAGGGCTGTAGAATGTGGCGCCGCCTTTCCTGCTCCGTCCATGACAGGCGTGCTGGTCTCTGGAGAGAGAGCACGGTCCATCAGCGCACTCCAATAAAGGCACTGGAAGCAGCTGAATCACATTGGCGAAGCTCAGCACTGGGCCGCTGGACACGTCTTACCACCGTTTCCATAGTGTAGTGGTTATCATGTTCGCCTCACACGCGAAAGGTCCCCGGTTCGAAACCGGGCGGAAACAGACATCTTTTGTCGCCAGGCACAAAAGGGGATTGGGGATTCGTCGAGCGCTGTGATCGAACAGACCCACTCACCTCTTAGTGTGGCGGGATCTGCACAGTGCATGTCGCAGCGCTTCCTGCTTTCACTTCAATGTGCTTCCTGATGTCGAGTCGTGTGCCGTGCGGAGGCTCTGAAAGCGAGAGCAATGAAAAGGTGCACGACGCTGTGAAAGAAAACAGAGAAGTGAAAGGCAGTCATTTCTCTAAGGAGGTGAAAGAAGAGCTACTCTCCGTCGGGGAATCGAACCCCGGTCTCCCACATGACAGGCGGGGATACTTGCCACTATACTAACGAGGAACACATTACTCTCTCCAACCCCCGGCATCGTGTCCCGACCCAGCATGCTGGAAGCCGACGCGTGCTGTGATCCCTTTACGGAGCAGAAATGACAACCGAGGAGCCGAGAGATCATTTCAGCATTTCGCGTCTGAACGGAAAACACAAACGACCAACTCGGAATGACTTGCCTTTGACGCTTTTCAAAGCGTTCTTTGTGCACGACGACTGCGCCGCCTAGCAGATACAAATGGGTTGTACAACTTTGAACTAGCAAATGGAAGAGGGCTAAGCCCCCTCTCTTTTAGCCCAGGTTCGATCTGTCTCCCAGAATCACCAGGGCGCACACACACACACACCCGTGCCGTTGAAGTGCTCTGCTTCATTTCTAAGGGCAACTCAGCATTCACTCCTACCCCGAGTGCAGAAAAGACAGCATCCACAGCAACAACAGCTCAGGTCTCTGCACAGGAGCTAAGCTGCCCTCATCTCCTCTGCTCTGCGGCTCCTGCGGAGTGGAGTCCTGCATGGAGCCGTGTTTGCAGGCGGCGGCTCCCCGCACCCTGTCTGTGCGTCGTGTCCAAGAGCTCCTTGGAGGAAGAGAGAGCCCTCCCACTCGGGGGCTTTTCCACGGTCTGTGTGAGGAGGGGCGGGTGTGTCCAGTAGCTTATCGAGCGGAAGCCTGGGGCGGCGGAGAGCTGTGATCGTGCAGACCTTGAGGTGTCACCTCTTTGTCTGCTTTCCCGCCCCCCCTCCGCCCAAGCTCTGCTCCAAAGTAGCCCGGCAACCCCTCACACCTGCACGTGTCACAACCTAAGGTGCGGTCATGAGACACCCATGGGGTGTCGTTCTGTTCTTGCTAATTGTTTCCTGCCCGTCGCAGGCAGTAGTCCATGCGAGGAAGATTTGCTGGACAGAGCTCAGAGGGCGCAGCTGGGTGGCTTTCCTTCTGAGTGACGTTCCTGCAACACTCTCCCGCTACTCTTGGTGCGCTCATGCCACAACACAGGAAGGCTGGAGCAGGTGGCTGAGGTCTTTGCGCACCGCCGAAATAGCTCAGTTGGGAGAGCGTTAGACTGAAGATCTAAAGGTCCCTGGTTCGATCCCAGGTTTCGGCATTTTGTTTCATCGCGCCCTTTGTTCCTCTCTCCAGCGCCCCCTGCCTAAAGTGACGCGTCCCTTTCTCAGCCCGAAACGCAAGCGAGACACCAGCAGCAGTCCCTGCAGGTTTCCGTAGTGTAGCGGCTATCACGTTCGCCTAACACGCGAAAGGTCCCCGGTTCGAGACCGGGCGGAAACAGCCTCGTTTTGCACGCTCCTGTACTTCACAGAGGTCTTGAGCGACCGGTCATTTGTTCCCAATGTATTTCCGGTGCCTTCGTGCACTCTTGTACCAAACGCACGTTCCTTCTGTACGCGGAGCCGATCATTTGCAATTGGGCTGTGCCGACAGACCAGGACGAGCTCTGTCGGCTCAAAAGCAGCGCAGGACCTGCAAGAACAACAGAAAGATTAGCATCCAGCGGGGGCCTCTTAGTGAGCCCAAGAGCTCATCAAGAATCGGCTCCAGCAACAGGGCTGGGCGCATTGTTCCATTCTCCGCCCACTCTCGGTGTAAACAAGTCCCTCCTGGTCTCTGCTTGAAATGCACTTTCCTGCGTTTGCTTTGGTGTAACTGGCTTCCCCTGCATGGGCGAATGTGAAGAAGATCCTTAGTAAGTCATTGAAGAAAACCGAGAAGAGGTCGGAGTGGCCTCTGTCGTTCATGAACGATCAGTCAGGCAGTACTCCTCTGTAAAGCGGCGTTCGTTCACATCGATTGGCTTTTTTTTGCCTTCATTCGTGCGAGTAGTAAAAGCAGACGCCCCTATTCTGCCGTGACCCAGATTCGAACCGGGGTTGTTGCAGCCACAACGCAAAGTACTGACCACTATACGATCACAGCGAGTTACCGAGACACACGCGGCAGGGCGGAAAGGGCTGTGCTCTCTTCGTGTGACATAATTCGGAAAAGTCCTGACGTTGCATTTCAACTGAGCCCCAGTGTACATCGACCCTTCGACACTCTGAGTGACAACTCTCTTGCGTGTTTTCTCATATTTATGTAGTTTGCTTGCATGATGCCGGGAACAGCATGGTTGTTCGCTGCCATATAGTCTAGCGGTTAGGGTTCCTGGTTTTCACCCAGGCGGTTCGACTCGGTTTTGCCTCCTGCTTTCCAAAAGATCAGCACCGTGTACGAAAGAGCCGCATTAAAACTACTCGAACGTGCAAAACGTGCGAGAAGAGGGGGCGCTTGTTTCCAACCGAAACTTCTCGCGTGTGAGACGAGCTGATCATCGCTGTGGGAGGGTTACTCTGGTAGACAGGGCTGACCTTCGGCAATAGGATTTATAGTCTCCAAGATGATATTTGCACTTTCTGGAGAGGCGATTTTCTCCACTTCAGTAGCCCGATTTCGTCGATTGCGTGGAGAGGGCTGTAGAATGTGGCGCCGCCTTTCTTGCTCTGTCCATGACAGGCGTGCTGGTCTCTGGAGAGAGAGCACGGTCCATCAGTGCACTCCAATAAAGGCACTGGAAGCAGCTGAATCGCATTGGCGAAGCTCAGCACTGGGCCGCTGGGCACGTCTTACCATCGTTTCCATAGTGTAGTGGTTATCACGTTTGCCTCACATGCGAAAGGTCCCCGGTTCGAAACCGGGCGGAAACAGACATCTTTTGTCGCCAGGCACAAAAGGGGATTGGGGATTCGTCGAGCGCTGTGATCGAACAGACCCACTCACCTCTTAGTGTGGCGGGATCTGCACAGTGCATGTCACAGCGCATCCTGCTTTCACTTCAATGCGCGTCCTGATGTACCCCAGTCTCCCGCGTGACAGGTGGGGACAGGTGACAGGTCCTATACTAACGAGGAAGACATCGCTCTCTCCGACCCCCGGCATCTTGTCCCGACCCACCGTGCTGGAAGCCGACGCGTGCTGTGATTCCTTTACGGAGCAGAAATGACAACCGAGGAGCCGAGAGATCATTTCAGCATTTCGCGTCTGAACGGAAAACACAAATGACCAACTCGGAATGACTTGCCTTTGACGCTTCTCAAAGCGTTCTTTGTGCATCGAACAGACCCACTCACCTCTTAGTGTGGCGGGATCTGCACAGTGCATGTCGCAGCGCTTCCTGCTTTCACTTCAATGTGCTTCCTGATGTCGAGTCGACTGCCGTGCGGAGGCTCTGAAAGCGAGAGCAATGAAAAGGTGCACGACGCTGTGAAAGAAAACAGAGAAGTGAAAGGCAGTCATTTCTCTAAGGAGGTGAAAGAAAAGCTACTCCCCGTCGGGGAATCGAACCCCGGTCTCCCGCGTGACAGGCGGGGATACTTGCCACTATACTAACGAGGAAGACATCGCTCTCTCCAACCCCCGGCATCGTGTCCCGATCCAGCATGCTGGAAGCCGACGCGTGCTGTGATCCCTTTACGGAGCAGAAATGACAACCGAGGAGCCGAGAGATCATTTCAGCATTTCGCGTCTGAACGGAAAACACAAACGACCAACTCGGAATGACTTGCCTTTGACGCTTTTCAAAGCGTTCTTTGTGCACGATGACTGCGCCGCCTAGCAGATACAAATGGGTTGTACAACTTTGAACTAGCAAATGGAAGAGGGCTAAGCCCCCTCTCTTTTAGCCCAGGTTCGATCTGTCTCCCAGAATCACCAGGGCGCACACACACACACACCCGTGCCGTTGAAGTGCTCTGCTTCATTTCTAAGGGCAACTCAACATTCACTCCTACCCCGAGTGCAGAAAAGACAGCATCCACAGCAACAACAGCTCAGGTCTCTGCACAGGAGCTAAGCTGCCCTCATCTCCTCTGCTCTGCGGCTCCTGCGGAGTGGAGTCCTTCCTGGAGCCGTGTTTGCAGGCAGCGGCTCCCCGCACCCTGTCTGTGCGTCGTGTCCAAGAGCTCCTGGGAGGAAGAGAGAGCCCTCCCACTCGGGGGCTTTTCCACGGTCTGTGTGAGGAGGGGCGGGTGTGTCCAGTAGCTTATCGAGCGGAAGCCTGGGGCGGCGGAGAGCTGTGATCGTGCAGACCTTGAGGTGTCACCTCTTTGTCTGCTTTCCCGCCCCCCCTCCGCCCAAGCTCTGCTCCAAAGTAGCCTGGCAACCCCTCACACCTGCACGTGTCACAACCTAAGGTGCGGTCATGAGACACCCATGGGGTGTCGTTCTGTTCTTGCTAATTGTTTCCTGCCCGTCGCAGGCAGGAGTCCATGCGAGGAAGATGCGCTGGACAGAGCTCAGAGGGCGCAACTGGGTGGCTTTCCTTCTGAGTGACATTCCTGCAACACTCTCCCGCTACTCTTGGTGCGCTCATGCCACAACACAGGAAGGCTGGAGCAGGTGGCTGTGTGCTCTTTGCACCGCCGAAATAGCTCAGTTGGGAGAGCGTTAGACTGAAGGTCTAAAGATCCCGGGTTTCGGCATTTTGTTTCATCGCGCCCTTTGTTCCTCTCTCCAGCACCCCCTTCCTAAAGTGACGCGTCCCTTTCTCAGCCCGAAACGCAAGCGAGACACCAGCAGCAGTCCCTGCAGGTTTCCGTAGTGTAGCGGCTATCACGTTCGCCTAACACGCGAGAGGTCCCCGGTTCGAGACCGGGCGGAAACAGCCTCGTGTTGCACGCTCCTGTACTTCACAGAGGTCTTGAGCAACCGGTCATTTGTTCCCAATGTATTTCCGGTGCCTTCGTGCACTCTTGTACCAAACGCACGTTCCTTCTGTACGCGTAGCCGATCATTTGCAATTGGGCTGTGCCGGCAACCGGCGACCAGGACGAGCTCTGTCGGCTCAAAAGCAGCGCAGGACCTGCAAGAACAACAGAAAGATTAGCATCCAGCGGGGGCCTCTTAGTGAGCCCAAGAGCTCATCAAGAATCGGCTCCAGCAACAGGGCTGGGCGCATTGTTCCATTCTCCGCCCACTGTCGGTGTAAACAAGTCCCTCCTGGTCTCTGCTTGAAATGCACTTTCCTGCGTTTGCTTTGGTGTAACTGGCTTCCCCTGCATGGGCGAATGTGAAGAAGATCCTTAGTAAGTCATTGAAGAAAACCGAGAAGAGGTCGGAGTGGCCTCTGTCGTTCATCAACGATCCAGTCAGGCAGTACTCTTCTGTAAAGCGCCGTTCGTTCACATCGATTGGCTTTTTTTTTGCCTTCATTCGTGCAAGTAGTAAAAGCAGACACCCCTTTAGGGAGCCTGTCAGCACCCGGCGTTTTCACCTTCTGTAAGCTCTCCATAGCCTCTCAGCTCTTCTACTGTCAAATCCCCTTCAAGTACTTCCCTATCTTCTTCACTCAAAACGTTTTCTAGCTTTGAGGTAAAAAAATGAATTTCTTCATCCTTTACCTCTGTAGAGCTGTACAGTCTTGAGTAGAAGTGTCACGCCCTCTGCAGCCAGAGGGCGGTCCTTCTCTGTCCTGTCCCTAGTTTCTGGTCTGCTGTCCTTCCTGTCCCTCTCTTTCCCTTGGCTAAATATTTCAGGGTCTTGCACTCTGTCCTCGCTCAGCACTGACGTTCGGATGTCCTGAGACACGCCTAGCACCAGGGCGCCCCACGTCCGCTCCCTGAGGGCACAGGTTTCTATACGGCATTCCTGAACTCTTTGCACTAATGAGCCCGGGCCTTTTTCCCGTATCGCCGCTAAGCATATGGGTCTTTCTCCGCCCTCCTGCTCCCCACGGTTAGTCCCCTTGGACGTCCGTGACAAGAAGGCCTCGATGCAGGAGAGGATAGCACTCGGCTCTGTTCTCTCTCTTCCCTCCTCATCAACTACACTTTCCATGACAGACTTGGAGCCTACCACTTTCCTGAAAAAGAAGCAAGTACACTTCTCATTTTCTTCCAAGAACTGCACTCTGCTTCTTAACAGCACTCCTCGACTACTTTCTTCCGCTATGCTCCGGACATCCTTTTTTAAAAGGGTGATATCCTCGAGCACATCCAAGCCACTGTCTCGTGTAGAGACGCTGCAGCTGCCTCTGTTTCCTGGCTAGCACTCTTCTCCGTCTGGCAGCAGCCTTCCTTCCCTCATCCATGAAAAAGGCCTTTGTCCTCACCTTCACCTCCTCCCACCACTCTCCTACTGACTCGTACAGACACTGCAAGGACAGCCACTGTGATAGTTTCTCCTTGTAGCGGGATACTACCCCCTCATTCTCTAGCAGCTTTGTGTTGAGTTTCCAGAGGCCTGGGCCAAAGACAGTCCCGCCCTGGAGTTCCACTCTACACCCTAAAGCCTGATGATCTGAGAAGAGGACAGGCTGAAGAGTGACCCCAACAACTTTCACTCTCTCTGAGACAAAGCAATAGTCAATTCTGGAGCTGCTATTCCTCCCTGACCATGTATATCCTGCTATTGTGGGATATATACATCTATATGTGTCTGAGAGTTTAAAGTCTTGAACTAAGTTTTGCAGGGCTAGTGAGCTGGAATCCAATTTTATCGGAGAGCTAGACTGCCTATCTGTGTGCTCTAAGATACAATTAAAATCCCCTCCCACTATCACGTCTGTGCTACATAACAATAGGGGAGAGAGTGCTTTGAGTAGCTCCACCCTTCCTCCAACGTCAGTAGGACAATACACATTGATTAGACGCAGGTTAACGGTCCCCCATTCCACATCCACACACAGCAACCTGCCATCTATGACCCTCTGAATACTTTTCAATTTGAATGCCCATCCTTTGAAAAGAATGGCCACGCCAGAGGTTCTGTTGTTATTGTCCCCTGACCAATCAGAAGGCCCTTTATCCCACCTATCTTCAAAGCTTTTATACCTCTCTTGATTTACTTCTTTTTCTTTTTCTTCTTACCAATTTCCTGCCAGCCATCCTCTGAATGAGCCTTCATCAGGGTGGCAGCAGTAATAGCGTTCACGGAGTCCATTTCAGGGAAGGGGGTAGAGGGAGGGGTGCAGTGTTTCCAGCTGTCCCCATCACCATGCTCTCCTTCCTCCTCGCTCGGGGAGAAAACAGAGTCATTTTTCCTTTTCCTCAAGTCCAGCTCCTGGGAGCACTGAGGGGAAAGGGGTGCAGCCGATGCACCAGTCTCCTCTTCCCCCTCACCCACCAGCTGCTGCAGATCCTCCGTGATGGACTGGATGGAGGAGAGGAGGGCATCTGTAGGACTTGCAGAGTCTGAGAAAAGCAGCTCTGCTGAATCCTGGGTATCCTCGCTGGACCCGCTTCACCGGGGGGCCCCACACTGGCCCTCGTTCTGAGGAGCAGGAGTGGGGGAGGGGTCCTCGCTGTTCTCGGGGGTTTTCAAACCCTCGTGCTTGTCTGGTGCAGTCTGCAGTTGTGGGGGCGTAGTGGATTTCTCTTCCACCGGCCCCGGAGCCACAGCAGGACTGATCCTGGCTGGAGGCTGAGAGTCTTTGTCCAACAAGGGTTCTTTGTTTGACTTGTTGTTTGCTTTGGATTTTCAGGCCGGTTTGGCTGAAACAAGCACTGCCTCATCCTTTCTCATTTTGAGTTTATTGGCGTAGGCGTGAGGGCAGTTCTTAAAAACGTGTCCTTCCGAGCCACATAAATTGCAATTTGGCAGCATTGAACAGTCAGAGGATAAATGTCCCTGTTTGCCACAGGTCTTGCAGCATTTCACAGTGCAGGACAATGCCAGGTGTCCCACAGCACCACAGCGCTGACACACCTTTGGTTGTCCCACATAAAAAACATAGCCATTGCAGGTGCCCAGCCGGATTGTAGAGGGCAGGTGCCTTAAGCCTCCATTTACATTGTCCGGTAGCAAACGAACCTCGAATTTCCTTGCCTCCTGTTTTTATACTGTCAACATCTCTAACCTCAGTTCCATGGTGGACGGTGCAGTACTGGTTAAGCCAGGTTTGAATGTCCTCCGTCTTTGCCAGATTCGAGAACATAACAACATGCACTGTTTTCCTCTCTCTCTGTGTCAGAGGCTGCAAGTTGATCTTCTCAAGGGCAGGAACTTTCCCTCTTTTTGCCTCAAACACATCCACACATCGTTCAAACAGAGAATAGGTAGCAAAAACAACCTCAAATGCTTTCTGACCTGGGAGAGCGAAGATGAAATCCAAGTGCCGAGGTTCAAAGCCAAGTTCCTTCTGCAACACTTTTCTACTGAACTGCATGCGATCCATGAAGAGGTCATCCAAAACCTCAAAACGCACAGCATTCTTGCGGGATCCAAAAGTTGCCATTTCGTAAACTGCAAAACAAACACTGCTTCCACAAAACAAGCAAACAATCCAACTACTCCACCTACAGGATGATCAAGGTATCTCCACTGCCAGGTAAGTATAAGTTATATAAGGCCCTGCAAGCGGCCCGGACCCACAGCACAAAGTGCGCAGCCTAGCCCAGCTCCTCGCCCCGCACGCCACTGCCTCCTGCTGGGCCCACTCTTTCGCACACTCACACGCCACACTAACACTCAAAAGGGTGGGCAAAACGAGAAAACGAGCGCGCCGTTTCCTACACATCTGCAGTCGCCAATGCGCATTCGCTGCATGTCCCGGGATGCAATTCGGCCTCATTTGCATAACACCAGACCCACAAATCGCTACGCAGGCTCGCATCGTGCGCCTGCCACGCACCGAACAAACACTGGAGCCTTTTCAGCAATTTCCAAAAAATGGGCCTGCTCGCCTGCCCACAAGGCTCCGTCTCTTACCCGCTCTCCAGAGCCTGCTGCCTTCTGTGCTGTTCTCTCGGCACCACTGCAGCGCACACAACACGCTCCGCCGCAGGGAAGGCTCGCTCCGTGTGCACACGTCCTTTCAATGCCAGTTCAACAAGTGCTCCGCATTAGCGGCGTCAGGGCTCCGGCGTGTCACACCTCACCTCACCTCGCACAGCCCCCTCTTCGAATGTCTGGCGCTGGGCATGCCCCACTCTCCTCCACCTTATCTTATCGCGTGTGACCACCGACAATGGCCACAATGTCGGGGAATGGCACCTGTAAAGTGTTAATTGGGGCACAGGAACAGCCCGTCTCGTCCTGGGGGCCGGCTTCAAAGACAATAAAGCAAACACAGCGTGGCGGGGGAAGAAGACGACACGACACATGCAGGTACATTCAGCTCCGGCGGGAACGAGTCATTTGTCGGTCTTTTCAAGTGCTGGGAGCCAAGTAATCCTTCGCTTGTATCGTTTCTCCCCTGTGACTAGATCTCACCCTGCGACTCTCGACTGGGCTCACCCACGGCAGCCCAGCAGGTGTGAGCCTAGCCGGCACCCGGATGGGAGATTCCCCCCGGAAAAGCTCAGGTTGCTGCTGCTCCTGCAAGAGGTGTGACTGGGACCAGTAGGGAGCGCTCACCCTGCGGTTTGTGTGGCTTTCTTATGCCCCAGCATCCTGATGGCGACCCTCCTTGGCCATTAAGAAATCCCAGGGCGTCTCTCAAAAAGAGCCGCCGGGGGTGTCACTCTGGTGTTAGTGTTCCCCTTTACCAATCAGTCGGGGTCTCCTCCTAATCCCCGTCTCATATGTAACAATCAATGATGAGGCCCCCCTGTCCCGCGATATTGTATTTGTCCCCTGGCCGCTGGCTGGCGCCGTGAGATTTAGTACTCGCGCAAGAGAGCGCGAACGCGGTCCCCTGCCCCCCACAAAGTGTGCGCTCCAGGTTCCCTCTCGGGGCTCTGCAACACAGCGGAAAGGCAGCGAGAAGGAGCCTCTTGCTCTGACGCCGCAAGGCCACAAGAGGGCGGAGGCGCAGAGCGCCCGGCCGACATGTTGGACTGGTGTGCTTTATGTGCTGAAATAAACACGCGACAGCCCAGAAATGTTTTGAGTGCTGTGCACTGGAGGTTTTTGTCTTGTGAAGACTTGCCTTGTGCTCCTCCAAGCAGTTTGTTTGTTCTCCTCCAGTGCGGGACAAGCCAACACAAGGGAGCACATTCGCCAACATCCAGGTACGCAATGTGATTTGGAAAGCAGCTCCTTTCCAAAGAGTTGCACACGAACGATCCTTCAGTCCCGCTCGGGGGGCACGGAGCCCCAGCCACACACAGCTTCAAGTAGCGAGTCAGGCACCATAGCTTTCGCTTGTGGCCACACCACCCTGAATGTGCCCGATCTCGTCTGATCTCTGAAGCTAAACAGGGATGGGCCTGGTTAGTACTTGGATGGGAGACCGCCTGGGAATACCAGGTGCTGTAAGCTTTTAAGCGCAGGAGGCGCCCTATCCCCGCTCGCTCGCTCATTCCCCTGTTCACACGTGCAGTGCGGCTTGTCCGTCTGTTTATTTGTCAGCTTTGGCGAGACACGGGTGCTTGTGTATTAGCGTGAGCGTTTTTTATTCTGATCATGAACAGTTTTACAAGTCCGCAAAGGATCGAGGAAAGGTTTATCGCCAGCTGAAAAGAGACACAGCGCTTCGGCTGTGGAGACTTGTTCGGCTGGCGTTCGGGGAGTCGCGTTTTTCAGAATTGTATTGAGATCGTTTTCCACAGAGCTCAGATGTCAAAGCAGCAGCTCTCCACAGCGATCCTCTATAGCGCCCTTTCAGCTCCGTCCTCATTGGAAGGAAGCAAGAGTGAAAGGCTGAAGTGAAATAGAGCGGGGACGAAGGCAGTGAAGAGAGAGAACGTGGGAAGAAGAGAAAAACGCAAGGGAAAAAAACCAGCGTCGTAAAAGAGGTGACGGAGCTGTCCTCTCTATAAGAAGGAGAAGAAGAAGAGGATTTGTTTGTCTTTAGTAAGACTTTGTTTTTTGTGAATTTTTGTGTTTTTTTTGGTGTTTTTTGTTGATTTTTGAAGCCCTCCCCTTCAGCCTAACTCTGTTTGGGGAGGGGAGAGACTTTTGGTTTTTTTTTTGTTGCTTTTTTGTTGCTTTCTGAGTCCTGTTTGTGTTTTAATGGAAGGAAAAAACATGGAGGCAGAGAATGTTATTGTAGTGGAGGAGGAGAGTGGTGTAGGAAAGAGAAGGATGAGGAATTCGGACCGATCCCCCCGGCGGCTTTTTGCAAGGGCGCATACTGTTGTGGTGGATGTGAGCGGCGTGGAGAAACCGTCTGCGGGTGCTATTATCGCAGCTGTGCACGGCGTCTGTGGGGAGGGCTCTCTTTTTGCCTGCCACCCCCGGACGCCAAAAGAGTTTGAACTGACTCTGGACTCAAAGGAACATGCAGACGCGGTGGCTGTGGGGCTGGATGTGCAGGGCACACCCTGCTACTGCCGCTGGCTGGAGCGGAAGGAGGTAGTGGTGTCCTTCCTCCATTTCCCGGCATATATCTCAAACGAGACTATCAAGGAGAAGCTGAGTAGCTGGGGGGTGAGAGTGATTTCGGACATCAGGATGCGCCACTACCCTGGGACCACCATTGCTGATGGCATGAGGTTTGTTCGGATTCGCTTTCCCGAGCATGTACAGATGCAGCCATTCAAAATGGGTGAGGTATTTCGCGGCATACCCCGGTGGGCGTGTCGCGGTATCACGCGGTATCACGCAGTTCACGTGTGTCACGTGACTAACTATCCGGCGTCGCCTTGTAAAACCGCCAGGGGGAGCTTAACCTCTCATGTACAGCATTTGAGCCTTTAATTTTGAACTGTGCATTACAGCATGTTAATCATCAGTCATTAAAATGTTGGTATATTTTATGAAAGCAAGATTGCTCAGTTGGACAAAAGTACACAACCTACCTTTATCAGAAATATATATGCATCAAAGCCTTTACTGAAGATATTACTAATAGTATTAATAATGGATGACCTTGGACAAGCTGTATACTCAAAGTATAATTTCTTTAGCACATTTGTACAAGCACTTGGAATCTGTCCAAGCCATACTTTGTCAGGCATTTTGTTTTACTTCAACGGGCATAAAAACTTCCTTGCTTTTAACAGGGCGTTTCATAATTTCTAACTACGAAAATGATTTAAAATGCGACACCTATCATGAAAAGAAAAAAATGCACACCAGTATTCCATTTCTCCCTAAACATTGTAAGCTTCGAAGTCTTTAACTAACGTGATACCGGAGTCAACAAGCATACTTTTAGAATTTGATTAAAAGGGAATATAATATGGAATCGCGTATCTCAAGAAATTAATAACGATATAATTATATTCATGTTGCAAAAGAACTGCAACGGACATAAAAACTCCCTTGCATGGTTTCATTACGACCAGAATCGGTCTTGAGATATTTTTAACTTGATTTACAGTTTTTGAGAGGTATGTCTTAACACCGATACTACAGTGCTTAAGTACTGCTCACGTTTATGTTTCTAGGTTTATATTATGCATTTCATACGGTCAAATTACTTTTGAGCAACTAATAAGAAGCGCGAAACGGTATGCGTTTTACTTTCGTTTTGTGCTGGAACCCGTGGATTGATTAGAGATATCAAGTACATACAAGTCATTTTTTAAATGTTGTAGTTCGTCTTGAAAAAATGTTACGAGTACATCATCTATCAACAATCACACAGGTTCTGTTTCCATATTGCGGATTTTGGTTAGGTATTATCAAATCCGATGGCGCTGTTAGTTTACTGAGTCCCATGTCACATGGTCTGTGATTGAAACCTGTAAAACTGGTTTAATTCATCACAGCCAGCACTCTTCAGGTGTGAGGGTCAAGGGGACAAGGGGATCGTGAGCTGTGTCTAGGTGAATGGTTCCCTCACGAGCTTCTTTCCAGTGACCTTGCCTGGGGGCACCGCCACCTCGTTGATCTACCAATATGCTGACGACACCAGACTGACGTTGGCGGAGATCTCGGCCATTTTGGAGGTGGTGCAGGCCTACTGCGCTGCCTCGGGCGCCAAGGTAAACTTGGAGAAGTCTGAGGTCATGCCGGTGGGGAGGGCAGACCTTGCCCCGCTCTTCGGCTACCCTTTCAGGGTTGAGACGGGTCACCTGAAGGTCCTTGGCGTCTACATTAACGCTGATGAGCAGGCCACTGGGCTTCTCCTGTGGAAGGAGAAGCTCATTAAGATGAGGGCCAATTAAATCGGTGGAGACACAGGTCCCTGACCCTAAAGGGAAGGGTCCTGCTCGTTAACACACTGTGCCTGTCCCTCTTGTGGTACCCATTGTCTGTGATGCCTCTTCCTGAACGGGTAGAGAATGAGATTAGGCAACTGGTGGTTGGATTCGTGTGGGAGGGGAAGCCTCCGCGGGTCACTCATGACATCCTTATTGGGGAAATCTCCAGGGGTGGGCTGAAGCTGTGTGATGTAGGCCTGAAGCTGAAAAGCTTTAGGCTGAAAGTAGTGAAGAAGTTCCTTGACCTGGATAATGTCAGCATTTGGAAGATTGGTATGGCAAGCTACCTCGAGACTTGCGGGGGCTTGGGGCAGGAGACCCTCCTGGTGAGGCTCACTCCGGGGTTGATAAAACATCTGCCCTCCTTTTACAGGGAGGTCCTGCTGGCGAGGGGGTAGTTCATGTCCCAGCATGTCTCCTACACGCCGGAGACCCGGGCCCAGCTTCTGGAACAGCCTCTGTTCCTCAACCCCCTGCTGGTGTCTCGATGGAACAGGCAGCTCTACGGGGCTGGCATATCCAAGGTCAAGGATCTTCTTTATGAAGTAAAGGACGGATTTCTGCCCACCCAGGCTATTGTCGACGCTGTGCGAGAGGTCGACGACGAGCTGCCTGTCAGTAAGATCCGTCAGGATTACGAGCAGCTCAAACTCTGTCTCCCGGACAGTTGGCTGGAGAAGCTCCATCTACAAGACGGGGCAGCAGGCCCGGGCTGGCCGGAGCTGAGGGTGAAGTGGGGGGACCGTGGGGTGGACCTCCTGGGGTGCACCACCAGCATGTTCTACAGGCTGATGATGGCGAAACGCTTCAGAGTGCCGGTCTCAGAGGTGTTCTGGGGTAAGATCTTCCCCCAGCTCGAGCCAGGGCGTACTTGATGGTTCTGCTGGATTGTCTGTTTCGCTCTGTTCGAGGAGCTGTTCTTGACGGGGTGCCCTAGAAAGAGCTGTTCCTCTTTGGGTACCGCGGGTCTGAGGGGGGGGGGGTTAATGCCATTTTAGTGAACCTCCTCCTCAGCCTAACGAGGACAGCTGTCTGGGAGAGGAGGAACCTCATGATGTACAATGGCCTGAAGCCAGACCTTGTCAGGCTGTACATTGCCAGGGTGAAGGGCTGCTTCTCTTTCAGCCTGGACTACTGCAGGGCTGAAAGGCAGATGGCCGACTTTCGCAGGATCTTCTTAAACAATAACATCTTTGTGGACCTGCGGGAGGAAGGCTTGTACTTCCGGCTCTGAGATGGGGGTGTCTTTGAACAAAAGACACACACGGCTCCACCCTTTTCCACCCCTGAATAGAATTGGACAGTTGAATAGCATTTAATTCACATCGAATAGCATTGGTCCCTGACTAGCATTGGTGAAGCTCAGCAGTGGGCCACTGGGCACAATTTCCCACCGTTTCCATAGTGTAGTGGTTATCACGTTAGCCTCACACGTGCAATGTCCCCAGTTCAAAACAGAGCAGCTTTTTTTGTTGCCACGCACACTGTTTGGGGATTCGCCTAGCGCTGTGATCGAACAGACCCACTCACCTCTTAGTGTGGCGGGATCTGCACAGTGCATGTCGCAGCGCTTTCTGCTTTCACTTCAATGTGCCTCCTGATGTCGAGTCGTGTGCTGTGCAGAGGCTCTGAAAGCGAGAGCAATGAAAAGGTGCACAGTGCTGTGAAAGAAAACACAGAGAAGTGAAAGGCAGTCCTTTCTCTAAGACGGGGGTAAAGTTAGCTTGAAGTTCGAAAACGATTTTGGCACGCCTGTAGTGCTTTCGGGAAATCTCTTAGAGTTACAAAAACACTTGCTTTGTGTATAAAATGCATTGTGAATGCTTTCTCAGCCTTCACTTTGTCATTTTTATGACTTTTTTTTACCACGCTCAAATATTGTTTTGTCCATATCTTCACAATGGAAGCACAGAACGTCTTCAAACCAAATGCATTTAAAAGACCACAACTTCTGGAAATTTCCACATTCTCTACATCAAACTTTCAGTGAGCTAATTTAGTTTTTCATTGATGCATAATTATGCACTAACTGGAACCCGGGGGACCGCTGTGTGCACATGTTCACAATGCGAGAAATACTGTTCAATACGGCTTCATGCGAAAAACCCGTATATTACCTTAGGAAGCAGAACAGTGCAGTCTCCAATTACCCAGACTCGCAATGATTGCTCAGACATTAGCATGCGAGAGGTAGCGGGATTGATGCCCGCATCCTCCAGGTCTGAGTTTAGAGCTCCAGGAGCCTGGTGCTCTCATTTAGCCTCTGTGACTTCTGACAGGTGCTCCTCCGTTGCGGAGAGAATGTCCTTCAATTGTCAAGCGTTGAAGGGCCACACCTCCTTCCCAACCTCAGTCTGCACTGAGTGCGTCTCCGGCATTTTCTCGTCCAATTTGTCAGCTTAGCAAGTGAAAAGTATATCCGAGTGAAAACAGTGCTGATAATACTCTCAGGAATTGTTAGAAGACGTGCTTTTGATCATCGATTGCTTAACAATCACATTCGTTCGACTTTAGCAATCAAACTCGTAGTTTTCCTTCAAATCTTGAAAGCTCTCAGTGAGAACATCATAGGCTGCAGGACGCCCCGTAACTTGATTACTTCAACAGAAAGAAGAGCAGACAGCTCCACAAATATGCGAGGCGCAGAGAGCGCAAGGCGAGCCGCACACGTTTCGGTGGCTGAGAGAGGGCAGTTTTTGCTTCTGCATTTCCCAAGTAAGGACGCATGACAACAAGCGATCGCGGTGCTCATCTACGACATAGTGGTGATGAGTTTTCAGTACGTGTTCTTCTGAACGAGCAATGAGGTTGCCGCCTCGGACAGCTGACTGCACGCTCTCATTGTGCCACGTGATGAGAATTCACCAGGCTCGTTCAGTCATTAGTCACATTCCATCGTTTGCCATAAGCAGACGCTGCGAAGTGATGTGGATATCAGTTCCCAGTCTTGTGGAAGAGGAGGAAAAGAGCACACAAGGGCTCGTCCGGGAGTTGAACCCGGGACCTCTCGCACCCGAAGCGAGAATCATACCACTAGACCAACGAGCCACAGCAGCACTTGCCATTTCAATCTGTCAGCGAGCTTGAGGATGGGGGAGAGGCGTCATTCGCTCGTCCAGTCAGACCTTCATCAATAAGTCAAGAAAGCCGCAATTACACGACTGCCTTGTAGACGAAGGGAAGTGAACTGTGCCCGGTAAGAGGGGAACAAGCGGCACTAGGTGACGCCGAGGCATAAGCCCCAGCGAGGGGGGTTGGTTTGTATGGTACAGCGCTTGCTTTGCATGTGGGAAGTAGCAGGATCAATTCCCGCATCCTCCAGGTGTGTGCTTAGAGCTTGATGTGCCAAAAGGTGTCCTTTAGCCTGTGGTCACGCCTTGCATGGAGAGCATCGTGCAGCTGTCAAGCGTTTCGCAGCCACACCCCCTTTTCATCTTCTCTCTGGCTTAAGCGTCTCCGCCACTCTCTCTTGACATTTCATGTCAGCTTGTCAGAAGTCCGAGTGACATTTTTAATGGCTGAGTGAGGGCACGATGCTGAAGCAGAGAGGCCACTTCAGCCAGAGAGACTTGTGCTAGGTGAGATCTGAAAGACGGACTCACAACAGAAACAGACCAAAAATGTATGGGTGAGATCAAAAGGCAAATGCAACATTCAGCAGAGGGCGTCTAAAGATTAGGGAACGGGCGACTGAAATCCATGTGAGGCAAACTTTCCAGTGTGTGTCCTGCAGCTGGGTTTGTTGGTGTAATTGGTAGTGCGTCAGTCTTGTCATCTGAAGGGCCTGAGTTTGATCCTCACACGGGGCAGGGCTGCTTCCTCTCTTGCTCTTTTCAAACACTTGCGGCAAATTTTCGCTCATAACCACGTCTGGAATGCGTGACCTTTACATGGGCGAGAAGCAACGCCGCATCCCTTTTCTAAAGAACATTCACATTCAGAAATAAGTCAAGAAATTTGCCATTACTTTCGCTCGCACTGCTGTCAGCCTGCCCATGTTGACCAAAGAAAGATTCACTCGGCGTCAACATGACAGAACAGCGATCACTTGAAAACAATGTTCCACACTCCGTAAGCAAGAACTTCAGTGTTTGCAGTCACCCGATATGCCGATAGTCAAAGGAGCGCAAAACACGAAGCGTCAAAAGACAAGATGAGTTGATGGAAAGAGCGTTGAATTGATGAGCACAAAAGTTCAGCTCGTACAATAGGCAACGAAGGTCCCAGCGTCGTCATCGCACTTGAAAGGACTGCCTTGCAGACCAAGGGCAGTGGGCGGTGCCCGGTAAGAGGGGCAGAGGCGGTAAGACATGATACCAAGAAGCATGAATTGAGGGGGATGAGCTTAAATGGTAGAGCGCTCGCTTAGCATGCCAGAGGTAGCGGGATTGATGCCCGCATCCTCCAGGTCTGAGTTTAGAGCTCCAGGAGCCTGGTGCTCTCATTTAGCCTCTGTGACTTCTGACAGGTGCTCCTCCGTTGCGGAGAGAATGTCCTTCAATTGTCAAGCGTTGAAGGGCCACACCTCCTTCCCAACCTCAGTCTGCACTGAGTGCGTCTCCGGCATTTTCTCGTCCAATTTGTCAGCTTAGCAAGTGAAAAGTATATCCGAGTGAAAACAGTGCTGATAATACTCTCAGGAATTGTTAGAAGACGTGCTTTTGATCATCGATTGCTTAACAATCACATTCGTTCGACTTGAGCAATCAAGCTCGTAGTTTTCCTTCAAATCTTGAAAGCTCTCAGTGAGAACATCATAGGCTGCAGGACGCCCCGTAACTTGATTACTTCAACAGAAAGAAGAGCAGACAGCTCCACAAATATGCGAGGCGCAGAGAGCGCAAGGCGAGCCGTACACGTTTCGGTGGCTGAGAGAGGGCAGTTTTTGCTTCTGCATTTCCCAAGTAAGGACGCATGACAACAAGCGATCGCGGTGCTCATCTACGACATAGTGGTGATGAGTTTTCAGTACGTGTTCTTTTGAACGAGCAATGAAGTTGCCGCCTCGGACAGCTGACTGCACGCTCTCATTGTGCCACGTGATGAGAATTCACCAGGCTCGTTCAGTCATTAGTCACATTCCATCGTTTGCCATAAGCAGACGCTGCGAAGTGATGTGGATATCAGTTCCCAGTCTTGTGGAAGAGGAGGAAAAGAGCACACAAGGGCTCGTCCGGGAGTTGAACCCGGGACCTCTCGCACCCGAAGCGAGAATCATACCACTAGACCAACGAGCCACAGCAGCACTTTCCATTTCAATCTGTCGCGAGCTTGAGGATGGGGGAGAGGCGTCATTCGCTCGTCCAGTCAGACCTTCATCAATAAGTCAAGAAAGCCGCAATTACAAGACTGCCTTGTAGACGAAGGGAAGTGAACTGTGCCCGGTAAGAGGGGAACAAGCGGCACTAGGTGACGCCGAGGCATAAGCCCCAGCGAGGGGGGTTGGTTTGTATGGTACAGCGCTTGCTTTGCATGTGGGAAGTAGCAGGATCAATTCCCGCATCCTCCAGGTGTGTGCTTAGAGCTTGATGTGCCAAAAGGTGTCCTTTAGCCTGTGGTCACACCTTGCATGGAGAGCATCGTGCAGCTGTCAAGCGTTTCGCAGCCACACCCCCTTTTCATCTTCTCTCTGGCTTAAGCGTCTCCGCCACTCCCTCTTGACATTTCATGTCAGCTTGTCAGAAGTCCGAGTGACATTTTTAATGGCTGAGTGAGGGCACGATGCTGAAGCAGAGAGGCCACTTCAGCCAGAGAGACTTGTGCTAGGTGAGATCTGAAAGACGGACTCACAACAGAAACAGACCAAAAATGTATGGGTGAGATCAAAAGGCAAATGCAACATTCAGCAGAGGGCGTCTAAAGATTAGGGAACGGGCGACTGAAATCCATGTGAGGCAAACTTTCCAGTGTGTGTCCTGCAGCTGGGTTTGTTGGTGTAATTGGTAGTGCGTCAGTCTTGTCATCTGAAGGGCCTGAGTTTGATCCTCACACGGGGCAGGGCTGCTTCCTCTCTTGCTCTTTTCAAACACTTGCGGCAAATTTTCGCTCATAACCACGTCTGGAATGCGTGACCTTTACATGGGCGAGAAGCAACGCCGCATCCCTTTTCTAAAGAACATTCACATTCAGAAATAAGTCAAGAAATTTGCCATTACTTTCGCTCGCACTGCTGTCAGCCTGCCCATGTTGACCAAAGAAAGATTCACTCGGCGTCAACATGACAGAACAGCGATCACTTGAAAACAATGTTCCACACTCCGTAAGCAAGAACTTCAGTGTTTGCAGTCACCCGATATGCCGATAGTCAAAGGAGCGCAAAACACGAAGCGTCAAAAGACAAGATGAGTTGATGGAAAGAGCGTTGAATTGATGAGCACAAAAGTTCAGCTCGTACAATAGGCAACGAAGGTCCCAGCGTCGTCATCGCACTTGAAAGGACTGCCTTGCAGACCAAGGGCAGTGGGCGGTGCCCGGTAAGAGGGGCAGAGGCGGTAAGACATGATACCAAGAAGCATGAATTGAGGGGGATGAGCTTAAATGGTAGAGCGCTCGCTTAGCATGCCAGAGGTAGCGGGATTGATGCCCGCATCCTCCAGGTCTGAGTTTAGAGCTCCAGGAGCCTGGTGCTCTCATTTAGCCTCTGTGACTTCTGACAGGTGCTCCTCCGTTGCGGAGAGAATGTCCTTCAATTGTCAAGCGTTGAAGGGCCACACCTCCTTCCCAACCTCAGTCTGCACTGAGTGCGTCTCCGGCATTTTCTCGTCCAATTTGTCAGCTTAGCAAGTGAAAAGTATATCCGAGTGAAAACAGTGCTGATAATACTCTCAGGAATTTTTAGAAGACGTGCTTTTGATCATCGATTGCTTAACAATCACATTCGTTCGACTTGAGCAATCAAGCTCGTAGTTTTCCTTCAAATCTTGAAAGCTCTCAGTGAGAACATCATAGGCTGCAGGACGCCCCGTAACTTGATTACTTCAACAGAAAGAAGAGCAGACAGCTCCACAAATATGCGAGGCGCAGAGAGCGCAAGGCGAGCCGCACACGTTTCGGTGGCTGAGAGAGGGCAGTTTTTGCTTCTGCATTTCCCAAGTAAGGACGCATGACAACAAGCGATCGCGGTGCTCATCTACGACATAGTGGTGATAAGTTTTCAGTACGTGTTCTTTTGAACGAGCAATGAAGTTGCCGCCTCGGACAGCTGACTGCACGCTCTCATTGTGCCACGTGATGAGAATTCACCAGGCTCGTTCAGTCATTAGTCACATTCCATCGTTTGCCATAAGCAGACGCTGCGAAGTGATGTGGATATCAGTTCCCAGTCTTGTGGAAGAGGAGGAAAAGAGCACACAAGGGCTCGTCCGGGAGTTGAACCCGGGACCTCTCGCACCCGAAGCGAGAATCATACCACTAGACCAACGAGCCACAACAGCACTTGCCATTTCAATCTGTCGCGAGCTTGAGGATGGGGGAGAGGCGTCATTCGCTCGTCCAGTCAGACCTTCATCAATAAGTCAAGAAAGCCGCAATTACACGACTGCCTTGTAGACGAAGGGCAGTGAACTTTGCCCGGTAAGAGGGGAACAAGCGGCACTAGGTGACGCCGAGGCATAAGCCCCAGCGAGGGGGGTTGGTTTGTATGGTACAGCGTTTGCTTTGCATGTGGGAGGTAGCAGGATCAATTCCCGCATCCTCCAGGTGTGTGCTTAGAGCTTGATGTGCCAAAAGGTGTCCTTTAGCCTGTGGTCACGCCTTGCAGGGAGAGCATCGTGCAGCTGTCAAGCGTTTCGCAGCCACGCCCCCTTTTCATCTTCTCTCTGGCTTAAGCGTCTCCGCCACTCTCTCTTGACATTTCATGTCAGCTTGTCAGAAGTCCGAGCGACAATTTTAATGGCTGAGTGAGGGCACTATGCTGAAGCAGAGAGGCCACTTCAGCCAGAGAGACTTGTGCTAGGTGAGATCTGAAAGACGGACTCACAACAGAAACAGACCAAAAATGTATGGGTGAGATCAAAAGGCAAATGCAACATTCAGCAGAGGGCGTCTAAAGATTAGGGAACGGGCGACTGAAATCCATGTGAGGCAAACTTTCCGGTGTGTGTCCTGCAGCTGGGTTTGTTGTCGTAATTGGTAGTGCGTCAGTCTCGTCATCTGAAGGGCCTGAGTTTGATCCTCACACGGGGCAGGGCTGCTTCCTCTCTTGCTCTTTTCAAACACTTGCGGCAACTGTTCGCTCATAACCACGTCTGGAATGCGTGACCTTTACACGGGCGAGAAGCAACGCCGCATCCCTTTTCTAAAGAACATTTACATTCAGAAATAAGTCAAGAAATTTGCCATTACTTTCGCTCGCAATGCTGTCAGCCTGCCCATGTTGCCAAAGAAAGATTCACTCGGCGTCAACATGACAGAACAGCGATCACTTGAAAACAATGTTCCACACTCCGTAAGCAAGAACTTCAGTGTTTGCAGTCACCCGATATGCCGATAGTCAAAGGAGCGCAAAACACGAAGCGTCAAAAGACAAGATGAGTTGATGGAAAGAGCGTTGAATTGATGAGCACAAAAGTTCAGCTCGTACAATAGGCAACGAAGGTCCCAGCGTCGTCATCGCACTTGAAAGGACTGCCTTGCAGACCAAGGGCAGTGGGCGGTGCCCGGTAAGAGGGGCAGAGGCGGTAAGACATGATACCCAGAAGCATGAATTGAGGGGGATAAGCTTAAATGGTAGAGCGCTCGCTTAGCATGCCAGAGGTAGCGGGATTGATGCCCGCATCCTCCAGGTCTGAGTTTAGAGCTCCAGGAGCCTGGTGCTCTCATTTAGCCTCTGTGACTTCTGACAGGTGCTCCTCCGTTGCGGAGAGAATGTCCTTCAATTGTCAAGCGTTGAAGGGCCACACCTCCTTCCCAACCTCAGTCTGCACTGAGTGCGTCTCCGGCATTTTCTCGTCCAATTTGTCAGCTTAGCAAGTGAAAAGTATATCCGAGTGAAAACAGTGCTGATAATACTCTCAGGAATTGTTAGAAGACGTGCTTTTGATCATCGATTGCTTAACAATCACATTCGTTCGACTTGAGCAATCAAGCTCGTAGTTTTCCTTCAAATCTTGAAAGCTCTCAGTGAGAACATCATAGGCTGCAGGACGCCCCGTAACTTGATTACTTCAACAGAAAGAAGAGCAGACAGCTCCACAAATATGCGAGGCGCAGAGAGCGCAAGGCGAGCCGCACACGTTTCGGTGGCTGAGAGAGGGCAGTTTTTGCTTCTGCATTTCCCAAGTAAGGACGCATGACAACAAGCGATCGCGGTGCTCATCTACGACATAGTGGTGATGAGTTTTCAGTACGTGTTCTTTTGAACGAGCAATGAAGTTGCCGCCTCGGACAGCTGACTGCACGCTCTCATTGTGCCACGTGATGAGAATTCACCAGGCTCGTTCAGTCATTAGTCACATTCCATCGTTCGCCATAAGCAGACGCTGCGAAGTGATGTGGATATCAGTTCCCAGTCTTGTGGAAGAGGAGGAAAAGAGCACACAAGGGCTCGTCCGGGAGTTGAACCCGGGACCTCTCGCACCCGAAGCGAGAATCATACCACTAGACCAACGAGCCACAGCAGCACTTTCCATTTCAATCTGTCGCGAGCTTGAGGATGGGGGAGAGGCGTCATTCGCTCGTCCAGTCAGACCTTCATCAATAAGTCAAGAAAGCCACAATTACACGACTGCCTTGTAGACGAAGGGCAGTGAACTGTGCCCGGTAAGAGGGGAACAAGCGGCAATAGGTGACGCCGAGGCATAAGCCCCAGCGAGGGGGGTTGGTTTGTATGGTACAGCGTTTGCTTTGCATGTGGGAGGTAGCAGGATCAATTCCCGCATCCTCCAGGTGTGTGCTTAGAGCTTGATGTGCCAAAAGGTGTCCTTTAGCCTGTGGTCACGCCTTGCAGGGAGAGCATCGTGCAGCTGTCAAGCGTTTCGCAGCCACGCCCCCTTTTCATCTTCTCTCTGGCTTAAGCGTCTCCGCCACTCTCTCTTGACATTTCATGTCAGCTTGTCAGAAGTCCGAGTGACAATTTTAATGGCTGAGTGAGGGCACGATGCTGAAGCAGAGAGGCCACTTCAGCCAGAGAGACTTGTGCTAGGTGAGATCTGAAAGACGGACTCACAACAGAAACAGACCAAAAATGTATGGGTGAGATCAAAAGGCAAATGCAACATTCAGCAGAGGGCGTCTAAAGATTAGGGAACGGGCGACTGAAATCCATGTGAGGCAAACTTTCCGGTGTGTGTCCTGCACCTGGGTTTGTTGGCGTAATTGGTAGTGCGTCAGTCTCGTCATCTGAAGGGCCTGAGTTTGATCCTCACACGGGGCAGGGCTGCTTCCTCTCTTGCTCTTTTCAAACACTTGCGGCAACTGTTCGCTCATAACCACGTCTGGAATGCGTGACCTTTACATGGGCGAGAAGCAACGCCGCATCCCTTTTCTAAAGAACATTCACATTCAGAAATAAGTCAAGAAATTTGCCATTACTTTCGCTCGCACTGCTGTCAGCCTGCCCATGTTGACCAAAGAAAGATTCACTCGGCGTCAACATGACAGAACAGCGATCACTTGAAAACAATGTTCCACACTCCGTAAGCAAGAACTTCAGTGTTTGCAGTCACCCGATATGCCGATAGTCAAAGGAGCGCAAAACACGAAGCGTCAAAAGACAAGATGAGTTGATGGAAAGAGCGTTGAATTGATGAGCACAAAAGTTCAGCTCGTACAATAGGCAACGAAGATCTCAGCGTCGTCATCGCACTTGAAAGGACTGCCTTGCAGACCAAGGGCAGTGGGCGGTGCCCGGTAAGAGGGGCAGAGGCGGTAAGACATGATGCCGAGAAGCATGAAGCGAGGAGGATGAGCTCAAATGGTAGAGCGCTCGCTTAGCATGCCAGAGGTAGCGGGATTGATGCCCGCATCCTCCAGGTCTGAGTTTAGAGCTCCAGGAGCCTGGTGCTCTCATTTAGCCTCTGTGACTTCTGACAGGTGCTCCTCCGTTGCGGAGAGAATGTCCTTCAATTGTCAAGCGTTGAAGGGCCACACCTCCTTCCCAACCTCAGTCTGCACTGAGTGCGTCTCCGGCATTTTCTCGTCCAATTTGTCAGCTTAGCAAGTGAAAAGTATATCCGAGTGAAAACAGTGCTGATAATACTCTCAGGAATTGTTAGAAGACGTGCTTTTGATCATCAATTGCTTAACAATCACATTCGTTCGACTTGAGCAATCAAGCTCGTAGTTTTCCTTCAAATCTTGAAAGCTCTCAGTGAGAACATCATAGGCTGCAGGACGCCCCGTAACTTGATTACTTCAACAGAAAGAAGAGCAGACAGCTCCACAAATATGCGAGGCGCAGAGAGCGCAAGGCGAGCCGCACACGTTTCGGTGGCTGAGAGAGGGCAGTTTTTGCTTCTGCATTTCCCAAGTAAGGACGCATGACAACAAGCGATCGCGGTGCTCATCTACGACATAGTGGTGATGAGTTTTCAGTACGTGTTCTTTTGAACGAGCAATGAGGTTGCCGCCTCGGACAGCTGACTGCACGCTCTCATTGTGCCACGTGATGAGAATTCACCAGGCTCGTTCAGTCATTAGTCACATTCCATCGTTTGCCATAAGCAGACGCTGCGAAGTGATGTGGATATCAGTTCCCAGTCTTGTGGAAGAGGAGGAAAAGAGCACACAAGGGCTCGTCCGGGAGTTGAACCCGGGACCTCTCGCACCCGAAGCGAGAATCATACCACTAGACCAACGAGCCACAGCAGCACTTTCCATTTCAATCTGTCGCGAGCTTGAGGATGGGGGAGAGGCGTCATTCGCTCGTCCAGTCAGACCTTCATCAATAAGTCAAGAAAGCCGCAATTACACGACTGCCTTGTAGACGAAGGGCAGTGAACTGTGCCCGGTAAGAGGGGAACAAGCGGCACTAGGTGACGCCGAGGCATAAGCCCCAGCGAGGGGGGTTGGTTTGTATGGTACAGCGTTTGCTTTGCATGTGGGAGGTAGCAGGATCAATTCCCGCATCCTCCAGGTGTGTGCTTAGAGCTTGATGTGCCAAAAGGTGTCCTTTAGCCTGTGGTCACGCCTTGCAGGGAGAGCATCGTGCAGCTGTCAAGCGTTTCGCAGCCACGCCCCCTTTTCATCTTCTCTCTGGCTTAAGCGTCTCCGCCACTCTCTCTTGACATTTCATGTCAGCTTGTCAGAAGTCCGAGTGACAATTTTAATGGCTGAGTGAGGGCACGATGCTGAAGCAGAGAGGCCACTTCAGCCAGAGAGACTTGTGCTAGGTGAGATCTGAAAGACGGACTCACAACAGAAACAGACCAAAAATGTATGGGTGAGATCAAAAGGCAAATGCAACATTCAGCAGAGGGCGTCTAAAGATTAGGGAACGGGCGACTGAAATCCATGTGAGGCAAACTTTCCGGTGTGTGTCCTGCAGCTGGGTTTGTTGGCGTAATTGGTAGTGCGTCAGTCTCGTCATCTGAAGGGCCTGAGTTTGATCCTCACACGGGGCAGGGCTGCTTCCTCTCTTGCTCTTTTCAAACACTTGCGGCAACTGTTCGCTCATAACCACGTCTGGAATGCGTGACCTTTACACGGGCGAGAAGCAACGCCGCATCCCTTTTCTAAAGAACATTCACATTCAGAAATAAGTCAAGAAATTTGCCATTACTTTCGCTCGCACTGCTGTCAGCCTGCCCATGTTGCCAAAGAAAGATTCACTCGGCGTCAACATGACAGAACAGCGATCACTTGAAAACAATGTTCCACACTCCGTAAGCAAGAACTTCAGTGTTTGCAGTCACCCGATATGCCGATAGTCAAAGGAGCGCAAAACACGAAGCGTCAAAAGACAAGATGAGTTGATGGAAAGAGCGTTGAATTGATGAGCACAAAAGTTCAGCTCGTACAATAGGCAACGAAGGTCCCAGCGTCGTCATCGCACTTGAAAGGACTGCCTTGCAGACCAAGGGCAGTGGGCGGTGCCCGGTAAGAGGGGCAGAGGCGGTAAGACATGATGCCAAGAAGCATGAATTGAGGGGGATGAGCTTAAATGGTAGAGCGCTCGCTTAGCATGCGAGAGGTAGCGGGATTGATGCCCGCATCCTCCAGGTCTGAGTTTAGAGCTCCAGGAGCCTGGTGCTCTCATTTAGCCTCTGTGACTTCTGACAGGTGCTCCTCCGTTGCGGAGAGAATGTCCTTCAATTGTCAAGCGTTGAAGGGCCACACCTCCTTCCCAACCTCAGTCTGCACTGAGTGCGTCTCCGGCATTTTCTCGTCCAATTTGTCAGCTTAGCAAGTGAAAAGTATATCCGAGTGAAAACAGTGCTGATAATACTCTCAGGAATTGTTAGAAGACGTGCTTTTGATCATCGATTGCTTAACAATCACATTCGTTCGACTTGAGCAATCAAGCTCGTAGTTTTCCTTCAAATCTTGAAAGCTCTCAGTGAGAACATCATAGGCTGCAGGACGCCCCGTAACTTGATTACTTCAACAGAAAGAAGAGCAGACAGCTCCACAAATATGCGAGGCGCAGAGAGCGCAAGGCGAGCCGCACACGTTTCGGTGGCTGAGAGAGGGCAGTTTTTGCTTCTGCATTTCCCAAGTAAGGACGCATGACAACAAGCGATCGCGGTGCTCATCTACGACATAGTGGTGATGAGTTTTCAGTACGTGTTCTTTTGAACGAGCAATGAAGTTGCCGCCTCGGACAGCTGACTGCACGCTCTCATTGTGCCACGTGATGAGAATTCACCAGGCTCGTTCAGTCATTAGTCACATTCCATCGTTTGCCATAAGCAGACGCTGCGAAGTGATGTGGATATCAGTTCCCAGTCTTGTGGAAGAGGAGGAAAAGAGCACACAAGGGCTCGTCCGGGAGTTGAACCCGGGACCTCTCGCACCCGAAGCGAGAATCATACCACTAGACCAACGAGCCACAACAGCACTTGCCATTTCAATCTGTCGCGAGCTTGAGGATGGGGGAGAGGCGTCATTCGCTCGTCCAGTCAGACCTTCATCAATAAGTCAAGAAAGCCGCAATTACACGACTGCCTTGTAGACGAAGGGCAGTGAACTTTGCCCGGTAAGAGGGGAACAAGCGGCACTAGGTGACGCCGAGGCATAAGCCCCAGCGAGGGGGGTTGGTTTGTATGGTACAGCGTTTGCTTTGCATGTGGGAGGTAGCAGGATCAATTCCCGCATCCTCCAGGTGTGTGCTTAGAGCTTGATGTGCCAAAAGGTGTCCTTTAGCCTGTGGTCACGCCTTGCAGGGAGAGCATCGTGCAGCTGTCAAGCGTTTCGCAGCCACGCCCCCTTTTCATCTTCTCTCTGGCTTAAGCGTCTCCGCCACTCTCTCTTGACATTTCATGTCAGCTTGTCAGAAGTCCGAGCGACAATTTTAATGGCTGAGTGAGGGCACTATGCTGAAGCAGAGAGGCCACTTCAGCCAGAGAGACTTGTGCTAGGTGAGATCTGAAAGACGGACTCACAACAGAAACAGACCAAAAATGTATGGGTGAGATCAAAAGGCAAATGCAACATTCAGCAGAGGGCGTCTAAAGATTAGGGAACGGGCGACTGAAATCCATGTGAGGCAAACTTTCCGGTGTGTGTCCTGCAGCTGGGTTTGTTGTCGTAATTGGTAGTGCGTCAGTCTCGTCATCTGAAGGGCCTGAGTTTGATCCTCACACGGGGCAGGGCTGCTTCCTCTCTTGCTCTTTTCAAACACTTGCGGCAACTGTTCGCTCATAACCACGTCTGGAATGCGTGACCTTTACACGGGCGAGAAGCAACGCCGCATCCCTTTTCTAAAGAACATTTACATTCAGAAATAAGTCAAGAAATTTGCCATTACTTTCGCTCGCAATGCTGTCAGCCTGCCCATGTTGCCAAAGAAAGATTCACTCGGCGTCAACATGACAGAACAGCGATCACTTGAAAACAATGTTCCACACTCCGTAAGCAAGAACTTCAGTGTTTGCAGTCACCCGATATGCCGATAGTCAAAGGAGCGCAAAACACGAAGCGTCAAAAGACAAGATGAGTTGATGGAAAGAGCGTTGAATTGATGAGCACAAAAGTTCAGCTCGTACAATAGGCAACGAAGGTCCCAGCGTCGTCATCGCACTTGAAAGGACTGCCTTGCAGACCAAGGGCAGTGGGCGGTGCCCGGTAAGAGGGGCAGAGGCGGTAAGACATGATACCCAGAAGCATGAATTGAGGGGGATAAGCTTAAATGGTAGAGCGCTCGCTTAGCATGCCAGAGGTAGCGGGATTGATGCCCGCATCCTCCAGGTCTGAGTTTAGAGCTCCAGGAGCCTGGTGCTCTCATTTAGCCTCTGTGACTTCTGACAGGTGCTCCTCCGTTGCGGAGAGAATGTCCTTCAATTGTCAAGCGTTGAAGGGCCACACCTCCTTCCCAACCTCAGTCTGCACTGAGTGCGTCTCCGGCATTTTCTCGTCCAATTTGTCAGCTTAGCAAGTGAAAAGTATATCCGAGTGAAAACAGTGCTGATAATACTCTCAGGAATTGTTAGAAGACGTGCTTTTGATCATCGATTGCTTAACAATCACATTCGTTCGACTTGAGCAATCAAGCTCGTAGTTTTCCTTCAAATCTTGAAAGCTCTCAGTGAGAACATCATAGGCTGCAGGACGCCCCGTAACTTGATTACTTCAACAGAAAGAAGAGCAGACAGCTCCACAAATATGCGAGGCGCAGAGAGCGCAAGGCGAGCCGCACACGTTTCGGTGGCTGAGAGAGGGCAGTTTTTGCTTCTGCATTTCCCAAGTAAGGACGCATGACAACAAGCGATCGCGGTGCTCATCTACGACATAGTGGTGATGAGTTTTCAGTACGTGTTCTTTTGAACGAGCAATGAAGTTGCCGCCTCGGACAGCTGACTGCACGCTCTCATTGTGCCACGTGATGAGAATTCACCAGGCTCGTTCAGTCATTAGTCACATTCCATCGTTCGCCATAAGCAGACGCTGCGAAGTGATGTGGATATCAGTTCCCAGTCTTGTGGAAGAGGAGGAAAAGAGCACACAAGGGCTCGTCCGGGAGTTGAACCCGGGACCTCTCGCACCCGAAGCGAGAATCATACCACTAGACCAACGAGCCACAGCAGCACTTTCCATTTCAATCTGTCGCGAGCTTGAGGATGGGGGAGAGGCGTCATTCGCTCGTCCAGTCAGACCTTCATCAATAAGTCAAGAAAGCCACAATTACACGACTGCCTTGTAGACGAAGGGCAGTGAACTGTGCCCGGTAAGAGGGGAACAAGCGGCAATAGGTGACGCCGAGGCATAAGCCCCAGCGAGGGGGGTTGGTTTGTATGGTACAGCGTTTGCTTTGCATGTGGGAGGTAGCAGGATCAATTCCCGCATCCTCCAGGTGTGTGCTTAGAGCTTGATGTGCCAAAAGGTGTCCTTTAGCCTGTGGTCACGCCTTGCAGGGAGAGCATCGTGCAGCTGTCAAGCGTTTCGCAGCCACGCCCCCTTTTCATCTTCTCTCTGGCTTAAGCGTCTCCGCCACTCTCTCTTGACATTTCATGTCAGCTTGTCAGAAGTCCGAGTGACAATTTTAATGGCTGAGTGAGGGCACGATGCTGAAGCAGAGAGGCCACTTCAGCCAGAGAGACTTGTGCTAGGTGAGATCTGAAAGACGGACTCACAACAGAAACAGACCAAAAATGTATGGGTGAGATCAAAAGGCAAATGCAACATTCAGCAGAGGGCGTCTAAAGATTAGGGAACGGGCGACTGAAATCCATGTGAGGCAAACTTTCCGGTGTGTGTCCTGCACCTGGGTTTGTTGGCGTAATTGGTAGTGCGTCAGTCTCGTCATCTGAAGGGCCTGAGTTTGATCCTCACACGGGGCAGGGCTGCTTCCTCTCTTGCTCTTTTCAAACACTTGCGGCAACTGTTCGCTCATAACCACGTCTGGAATGCGTGACCTTTACATGGGCGAGAAGCAACGCCGCATCCCTTTTCTAAAGAACATTCACATTCAGAAATAAGTCAAGAAATTTGCCATTACTTTCGCTCGCACTGCTGTCAGCCTGCCCATGTTGCCAAAGAAAGATTCACTCGGCGTCAACATGACAGAACAGCGATCACTTGAAAACAATGTTCCACACTCCGTAAGCAAGAACTTCAGTGTTTGCAGTCACCCGATATGCCGATAGTCAAAGGAGCGCAAAACACGAAGCGTCAAAAGACAAGATGAGTTGATGGAAAGAGCGTTGAATTGATGAGCACAAAAGTTCAGCTCGTACAATAGGCAACGAAGGTCCCAGCGTCGTCATCGCACTTGAAAGGACTGCCTTGCAGACCAAGGGCAGTGGGCGGTGCCCGGTAAGAGGGGCAGAGGCGGTAAGACATGATACCAAGAAGCATGAATTGAGGGGGATGAGCTTAAATGGTAGAGCGCTCGCTTAGCATGCCAGAGGTAGCGGGATTGATGCCCGCATCCTCCAGGTCTGAGTTTAGAGCTCCAGGAGCCTGGTGCTCTCATTTAGCCTCTGTGACTTCTGACAGGTGCTCCTCCGTTGCGGAGAGAATGTCCTTCAATTGTCAAGCGTTGAAGGGCCACACCTCCTTCCCAACCTCAGTCTGCACTGAGTGCGTCTCCGGCATTTTCTCGTCCAATTTGTCAGCTTAGCAAGTGAAAAGTATATCCGAGTGAAAACAGTGCTGATAATACTCTCAGGAATTGTTAGAAGACGTGCTTTTGATCATCGATTGCTTAACAATCACATTCGTTCGACTTGAGCAATCAAGCTCGTAGTTTTCCTTCAAATCTTGAAAGCTCTCAGTGAGAACATCATAGGCTGCAGGACGCCCCGTAACTTGATTACTTCAACAGAAAGAAGAGCAGACAGCTCCACAAATATGCGAGGCGCAGAGAGCGCAAGGCGAGCCGCACACGTTTCGGTGGCTGAGAGAGGGCAGTTTTTGCTTCTGCATTTCCCAAGTAAGGACGCATGACAACAAGCGATCGCGGTGCTCATCTACGACATAGTGGTGATGAGTTTTCAGTACGTGTTCTTTTGAACGAGCAATGAAGTTGCCGCCTCGGACAGCTGACTGCACGCTCTCATTGTGCCACGTGATGAGAATTCACCAGGCTCGTTCAGTCATTAGTCACATTCCATCGTTTGCCATAAGCAGACGCTGCGAAGTGATGTGGATATCAGTTCCCAGTCTTGTGGAAGAGGAGGAAAAGAGCACACAAGGGCTCGTCCGGGAGTTGAACCCGGGACCTCTCGCACCCGAAGCGAGAATCATACCACTAGACCAACGAGCCACAGCAGCACTTTCCATTTCAATCTGTCGCGAGCTTGAGGATGGGGGAGAGGCGTCATTCGCTCGTCCAGTCAGACCTTCATCAATAAGTCAAGAAAGCCGCAATTACACGACTGCCTTGTAGACGAAGGGCAGTGAACTGTGCCCGGTAAGAGGGGAACAAGCGGCACTAGGTGACGCCGAGGCATAAGCCCCAGCGAGGGGGGTTGGTTTGTATGGTACAGCGTTTGCTTTGCATGTGGGAGGTAGCAGGATCAATTCCCGCATCCTCCAGGTGTGTGCTTAGAGCTTGATGTGCCAAAAGGTGTCCTTTAGCCTGTGGTCACGCCTTGCAGGGAGAGCATCGTGCAGCTGTCAAGCGTTTCGCAGCCACGCCCCCTTTTCATCTTCTCTCTGGCTTAAGCGTCTCCGCCACTCTCTCTTGACATTTCATGTCAGCTTGTCAGAAGTCCGAGTGACAATTTTAATGGCTGAGTGAGGGCACGATGCTGAAGCAGAGAGGCCACTTCAGCCAGAGAGACTTGTGCTAGGTGAGATCTGAAAGACGGACTCACAACAGAAACAGACCAAAAATGTATGGGTGAGATCAAAAGGCAAATGCAACATTCAGCAGAGGGCGTCTAAAGATTAGGGAACGGGCGACTGAAATCCATGTGAGGCAAACTTTCCGGTGTGTGTCCTGCACCTGGGTTTGTTGGCGTAATTGGTAGTGCGTCAGTCTCGTCATCTGAAGGGCCTGAGTTTGATCCTCACACGGGGCAGGGCTGCTTCCTCTCTTGCTCTTTTCAAACACTTGCGGCAACTGTTCGCTCATAACCACGTCTGGAATGCGTGACCTTTACATGGGCGAGAAGCAACGCCGCATCCCTTTTCTAAAGAACATTCACATTCAGAAATAAGTCAAGAAATTTGCCATTACTTTCGCTCGCACTGCTGTCAGCCTGCCCATGTTGACCAAAGAAAGATTCACTCGGCGTCAACATGACAGAACAGCGATCACTTGAAAACAATGTTCCACACTCCGTAAGCAAGAACTTCAGTGTTTGCAGTCACCCGATATGCCGATAGTCAAAGGAGCGCAAAACACGAAGCGTCAAAAGACAAGATGAGTTGATGGAAAGAGCGTTGAATTGATGAGCACAAAAGTTCAGCTCGTACAATAGGCAACGAAGATCTCAGCGTCGTCATCGCACTTGAAAGGACTGCCTTGCAGACCAAGGGCAGTGGGCGGTGCCCGGTAAGAGGGGCAGAGGCGGTAAGACATGATGCCGAGAAGCATGAAGCGAGGAGGATGAGCTCAAATGGTAGAGCGCTCGCTTAGCATGCCAGAGGTAGCGGGATTGATGCCCGCATCCTCCAGGTCTGAGTTTAGAGCTCCAGGAGCCTGGTGCTCTCATTTAGCCTCTGTGACTTCTGACAGGTGCTCCTCCGTTGCGGAGAGAATGTCCTTCAATTGTCAAGCGTTGAAGGGCCACACCTCCTTCCCAACCTCAGTCTGCACTGAGTGCGTCTCCGGCATTTTCTCGTCCAATTTGTCAGCTTAGCAAGTGAAAAGTATATCCGAGTGAAAACAGTGCTGATAATACTCTCAGGAATTGTTAGAAGACGTGCTTTTGATCATCGATTGCTTAACAATCACATTCGTTCGACTTGAGCAATCAAGCTCGTAGTTTTCCTTCAAATCTTGAAAGCTCTCAGTGAGAACATCATAGGCTGCAGGACGCCCCGTAACTTGATTACTTCAACAGAAAGAAGAGCAGACAGCTCCACAAATATGCGAGGCGCAGAGAGCGCAAGGCGAGCCGCACACGTTTCGGTGGCTGAGAGAGGGCAGTTTTTGCTTCTGCATTTCCCAAGTAAGGACGCATGACAACAAGCGATCGCGGTGCTCATCTACGACATAGTGGTGATGAGTTTTCAGTACGTGTTCTTTTGAACGAGCAATGAAGTTGCCGCCTCGGACAGCTGACTGCACGCTCTCATTGTGCCACGTGATGAGAATTCACCAGGCTCGTTCAGTCATTAGTCACATTCCATCGTTTGCCATAAGCAGACGCTGCGAAGTGATGTGGATATCAGTTCCCAGTCTTGTGGAAGAGGAGGAAAAGAGCACACAAGGGCTCGTCCGGGAGTTGAACCCGGGACCTCTCGCACCCGAAGCGAGAATCATACCACTAGACCAACGAGCCACAGCAGCACTTTCCATTTCAATCTGTCGCGAGCTTGAGGATGGGGGAGAGGCGTCATTCGCTCGTCCAGTCAGACCTTCATCAATAAGTCAAGAAAGCCGCAATTACACGACTGCCTTGTAGACGAAGGGCAGTGAACTGTGCCCGGTAAGAGGGGAACAAGCGGCACTAGGTGACGCCGAGGCATAAGCCCCAGCGAGGGGGGTTGGTTTGTATGGTACAGCGTTTGCTTTGCATGTGGGAGGTAGCAGGATCAATTCCCGCATCCTCCAGGTGTGTGCTTAGAGCTTGATGTGCCAAAAGGTGTCCTTTAGCCTGTGGTCACGCCTTGCAGGGAGAGCATCGTGCAGCTGTCAAGCGTTTCGCAGCCACGCCCCCTTTTCATCTTCTCTCTGGCTTAAGCGTCTCCGCCACTCTCTCTTGACATTTCATGTCAGCTTGTCAGAAGTCCGAGTGACAATTTTAATGGCTGAGTGAGGGCACGATGCTGAAGCAGAGAGGCCACTTCAGCCAGAGAGACTTGTGCTAGGTGAGATCTGAAAGACGGACTCACAACAGAAACAGACCAAAAATGTATGGGTGAGATCAAAAGGCAAATGCAACATTCAGCAGAGGGCGTCTAAAGATTAGGGAACGGGCGACTGAAATCCATGTGAGGCAAACTTTCCGGTGTGTGTCCTGCACCTGGGTTTGTTGGCGTAATTGGTAGTGCGTCAGTCTCGTCATCTGAAGGGCCTGAGTTTGATCCTCACACGGGGCAGGGCTGCTTCCTCTCTTGCTCTTTTCAAACACTTGCGGCAACTGTTCGCTCATAACCACGTCTGGAATGCGTGACCTTTACATGGGCGAGAAGCAACGCCGCATCCCTTTTCTAAAGAACATTCACATTCAGAAATAAGTCAAGAAATTTGCCATTACTTTCGCTCGCACTGCTGTCAGCCTGCCCATGTTGACCAAAGAAAGATTCACTCGGCGTCAACATGACAGAACAGCGATCACTTGAAAACAATGTTCCACACTCCGTAAGCAAGAACTTCAGTGTTTGCAGTCACCCGATATGCCGATAGTCAAAGGAGCGCAAAACACGAAGCGTCAAAAGACAAGATGAGTTGATGGAAAGAGCGTTGAATTGATGAGCACAAAAGTTCAGCTCGTACAATAGGCAACGAAGATCTCAGCGTCGTCATCGCACTTGAAAGGACTGCCTTGCAGACCAAGGGCAGTGGGCGGTGCCCGGTAAGAGGGGCAGAGGCGGTAAGACATGATGCCGAGAAGCATGAAGCGAGGAGGATGAGCTCAAATGGTAGAGCGCTCGCTTAGCATGCCAGAGGTAGCGGGATTGATGCCCGCATCCTCCAGGTCTGAGTTTAGAGCTCCAGGAGCCTGGTGCTCTCATTTAGCCTCTGTGACTTCTGACAGGTGCTCCTCCGTTGCGGAGAGAATGTCCTTCAATTGTCAAGCGTTGAAGGGCCACACCTCCTTCCCAACCTCAGTCTGCACTGAGTGCGTCTCCGGCATTTTCTCGTCCAATTTGTCAGCTTAGCAAGTGAAAAGTATATCCGAGTGAAAACAGTGCTGATAATACTCTCAGGAATTGTTAGAAGACGTGCTTTTGATCATCAATTGCTTAACAATCACATTCGTTCGACTTGAGCAATCAAGCTCGTAGTTTTCCTTCAAATCTTGAAAGCTCTCAGTGAGAACATCATAGGCTGCAGGACGCCCCGTAACTTGATTACTTCAACAGAAAGAAGAGCAGACAGCTCCACAAATATGCGAGGCGCAGAGAGCGCAAGGCGAGCCGCACACGTTTCGGTGGCTGAGAGAGGGCAGTTTTTGCTTCTGCATTTCCCAAGTAAGGACGCATGACAACAAGCGATCGCGGTGCTCATCTACGACATAGTGGTGATGAGTTTTCAGTACGTGTTCTTTTGAACGAGCAATGAGGTTGCCGCCTCGGACAGCTGACTGCACGCTCTCATTGTGCCACGTGATGAGAATTCACCAGGCTCGTTCAGTCATTAGTCACATTCCATCGTTTGCCATAAGCAGACGCTGCGAAGTGATGTGGATATCAGTTCCCAGTCTTGTGGAAGAGGAGGAAAAGAGCACACAAGGGCTCGTCCGGGAGTTGAACCCGGGACCTCTCGCACCCGAAGCGAGAATCATACCACTAGACCAACGAGCCACAGCAGCACTTTCCATTTCAATCTGTCGCGAGCTTGAGGATGGGGGAGAGGCGTCATTCGCTCGTCCAGTCAGACCTTCATCAATAAGTCAAGAAAGCCGCAATTACACGACTGCCTTGTAGACGAAGGGCAGTGAACTGTGCCCGGTAAGAGGGGAACAAGCGGCACTAGGTGACGCCGAGGCATAAGCCCCAGCGAGGGGGGTTGGTTTGTATGGTACAGCGTTTGCTTTGCATGTGGGAGGTAGCAGGATCAATTCCCGCATCCTCCAGGTGTGTGCTTAGAGCTTGATGTGCCAAAAGGTGTCCTTTAGCCTGTGGTCACGCCTTGCAGGGAGAGCATCGTGCAGCTGTCAAGCGTTTCGCAGCCACGCCCCCTTTTCATCTTCTCTCTGGCTTAAGCGTCTCCGCCACTCTCTCTTGACATTTCATGTCAGCTTGTCAGAAGTCCGAGTGACAATTTTAATGGCTGAGTGAGGGCACGATGCTGAAGCAGAGAGGCCACTTCAGCCAGAGAGACTTGTGCTAGGTGAGATCTGAAAGACGGACTCACAACAGAAACAGACCAAAAATGTATGGGTGAGATCAAAAGGCAAATGCAACATTCAGCAGAGGGCGTCTAAAGATTAGGGAACGGGCGACTGAAATCCATGTGAGGCAAACTTTCCGGTGTGTGTCCTGCAGCTGGGTTTGTTGGCGTAATTGGTAGTGCGTCAGTCTCGTCATCTGAAGGGCCTGAGTTTGATCCTCACACGGGGCAGGGCTGCTTCCTCTCTTGCTCTTTTCAAACACTTGCGGCAACTGTTCGCTCATAACCACGTCTGGAATGCGTGACCTTTACACGGGCGAGAAGCAACGCCGCATCCCTTTTCTAAAGAACATTCACATTCAGAAATAAGTCAAGAAATTTGCCATTACTTTCGCTCGCACTGCTGTCAGCCTGCCCATGTTGCCAAAGAAAGATTCACTCGGCGTCAACATGACAGAACAGCGATCACTTGAAAACAATGTTCCACACTCCGTAAGCAAGAACTTCAGTGTTTGCAGTCACCCGATATGCCGATAGTCAAAGGAGCGCAAAACACGAAGCGTCAAAAGACAAGATGAGTTGATGGAAAGAGCGTTGAATTGATGAGCACAAAAGTTCAGCTCGTACAATAGGCAACGAAGGTCCCAGCGTCGTCATCGCACTTGAAAGGACTGCCTTGCAGACCAAGGGCAGTGGGCGGTGCCCGGTAAGAGGGGCAGAGGCGGTAAGACATGATGCCAAGAAGCATGAATTGAGGGGGATGAGCTTAAATGGTAGAGCGCTCGCTTAGCATGCGAGAGGTAGCGGGATTGATGCCCGCATCCTCCAGGTCTGAGTTTAGAGCTCCAGGAGCCTGGTGCTCTCATTTAGCCTCTGTGACTTCTGACAGGTGCTCCTCCGTTGCGGAGAGAATGTCCTTCAATTGTCAAGCGTTGAAGGGCCACACCTCCTTCCCAACCTCAGTCTGCACTGAGTGCGTCTCCGGCATTTTCTCGTCCAATTTGTCAGCTTAGCAAGTGAAAAGTATATCCGAGTGAAAACAGTGCTGATAATACTCTCAGGAATTGTTAGAAGACGTGCTTTTGATCATCGATTGCTTAACAATCACATTCGTTCGACTTGAGCAATCAAGCTCGTAGTTTTCCTTCAAATCTTGAAAGCTCTCAGTGAGAACATCATAGGCTGCAGGACGCCCCGTAACTTGATTACTTCAACAGAAAGAAGAGCAGACAGCTCCACAAATATGCGAGGCGCAGAGAGCGCAAGGCGAGCCGCACACGTTTCAGTGGCTGAGAGAGGGCAGTTTTTGCTTCTGCATTTCCCAAGTAAGGACGCATGACAACAAGCGATCGCGGTGCTCATCTACGACATAATGGTGATGAGTTTTCAGTACGTGTTCTTCTGAACGAGCAATGAGGTTGCCGCCTCGGACAGCTGACTGCACGCTCTCATTGTGCCACGTGATGAGAATTCACCAGGCTCGTTCAGTCATTAGTCACATTCCATCGTTTGCCATAAGCAGACGCTGCGAAGTGATGTGGATATCAGTTCCCAGTCTTGTGGAAGAGGAGGAAAAGAGCACACAAGGGCTCGTCCGGGAGTTGAACCCGGGACCTCTCGCACCCGAAGCGAGAATCATACCACTAGACCAACGAGCCACAGCAGCACTTTCCATTTCAATCTGTCGCGAGCTTGAGGATGGGGGAGAGGCGTCATTCGCTCGTCCAGTCAGACCTTCATCAATAAGTCAAGAAAGCCGCAATTACACGACTGCCTTGTAGACGAAGGGCAGTGAACTGTGCCCGGTAAGAGGGGAACAAGCGGCACTAGGTGACGCCGAGGCATAAGCCCCAGCGAGGGGGGTTGGTTTGTATGGTACAGCGTTTGCTTTGCATGTGGGAGGTAGCAGGATCAATTCCCGCATCCTCCAGGTGTGTGCTTAGAGCTTGATGTGCCAAAAGGTGTCCTTTAGCCTGTGGTCACGCCTTGCAGGGAGAGCATCGTGCAGCTGTCAAGCGTTTCGCAGCCACGCCCCCTTTTCATCTTCTCTCTGGCTTAAGCGTCTCCGCCACTCTCTCTTGACATTTCATGTCAGCTTGTCAGAAGTCCGAGTGACAATTTTAATGGCTGAGTGAGGGCACGATGCTGAAGCAGAGAGGCCACTTCAGCCAGAGAGACTTGTGCTAGGTGAGATCTGAAAGACGGACTCACAACAGAAACAGACCAAAAATGTATGGGTGAGATCAAAAGGCAAATGCAACATTCAGCAGAGGGCGTCTAAAGATTAGGGAACGGGCGACTGAAATCCATGTGAGGCAAACTTTCCGGTGTGTGTCCTGCAGCTGGGTTTGTTGGCGTAATTGGTAGTGCGTCAGTCTCGTCATCTGAAGGGCCTGAGTTTGATCCTCACACGGGGCAGGGCTGCTTCCTCTCTTGCTCTTTTCAAACACTTGCGGCAACTGTTCGCTCATAACCACGTCTGGAATGCGTGACCTTTACACGGGCGAGAAGCAACGCCGCATCCCTTTTCTAAAGAACATTCACATTCAGAAATAAGTCAAGAAATTTGCCATTACTTTCGCTCGCACTGCTGTCAGCCTGCCCATGTTGCCAAAGAAAGATTCACTCGGCGTCAACATGACAGAACAGCGATCACTTGAAAACAATGTTCCACACTCCGTAAGCAAGAACTTCAGTGTTTGCAGTCACCCGATATGCCGATAGTCAAAGGAGCGCAAAACACGAAGCGTCAAAAGACAAGATGAGTTGATGGAAAGAGCGTTGAATTGATGAGCACAAAAGTTCAGCTCGTACAATAGGCAACGAAGGTCCCAGCGTCGTCATCGCACTTGAAAGGACTGCCTTGCAGACCAAGGGCAGTGGGCGGTGCCCGGTAAGAGGGGCAGAGGCGGTAAGACATGATGCCAAGAAGCATGAATTGAGGGGGATGAGCTTAAATGGTAGAGCGCTCGCTTAGCATGCGAGAGGTAGCGGGATTGATGCCCGCATCCTCCAGGTCTGAGTTTAGAGCTCCAGGAGCCTGGTGCTCTCATTTAGCCTCTGTGACTTCTGACAGGTGCTCCTCCGTTGCGGAGAGAATGTCCTTCAATTGTCAAGCGTTGAAGGGCCACACCTCCTTCCCAACCTCAGTCTGCACTGAGTGCGTCTCCGGCATTTTCTCGTCCAATTTGTCAGCTTAGCAAGTGAAAAGTATATCCGAGTGAAAACAGTGCTGATAATACTCTCAGGAATTGTTAGAAGACGTGCTTTTGATCATCGATTGCTTAACAATCACATTCGTTCGACTTGAGCAATCAAGCTCGTAGTTTTCCTTCAAATCTTGAAAGCTCTCAGTGAGAACATCATAGGCTGCAGGACGCCCCGTAACTTGATTACTTCAACAGAAAGAAGAGCAGACAGCTCCACAAATATGCGAGGCGCAGAGAGCGCAAGGCGAGCCGCACACGTTTCGGTGGCTGAGAGAGGGCAGTTTTTGCTTCTGCATTTCCCAAGTAAGGACACATGACAACAAGCGATCGCGGTGCTCATCTACGACATAATGGTGATGAGTTTTCAGTACGTGTTCTTCTGAACGAGCAATGAGGTTGCCGCCTCGGACAGCTGACTGCACGCTCTCATTGTGCCACGTGATGAGAATTCACCAGGCTCGTTCAGTCATTAGTCACATTCCATCGTTTGCCATAAGCAGACGCTGCGAAGTGATGTGGATATCAGTTCCCAGTCTTGTGGAAGAGGAGGAAAAGAGCACACAAGGGCTCGTCCGGGAGTTGAACCCGGGACCTCTCGCACCCGAAGCGAGAATCATACCACTAGACCAACGAGCCACAGCAGCACTTTCCATTTCAATCTGTCAGCGAGCTTGAGGATGGGGGAGAGGCGTCATTCGCTCGTCCAGTCAGACCTTCATCAATAAGTCAAGAAAGCCGCAATTACACGACTGCCTTGTAGACGAAGGGCAGTGAACTGTGCCCGGTAAGAGGGGAACAAGCGGCACTAGGTGACGCCGAGGCATAAGCCCCAGCGAGGGGGGTTGGTTTGTATGGTACAGCGCTTGCTTTGCATGTGGGAGGTAGCAAGATCAATTCCCGCATCCTCCAGGTGTGTGCTTAGAGCTTGATGTGCCAAAAGGTGTCCTTTAGCCTGTGGTCACGCCTTACAGGAAGAGCATCGTGCAGCTGTCAAGCGTTTCGCAGCCACGCCCCCTTTTGATCTTCTCTCTGGCTTAAGCGTCTCCGCCACTCTCTCTTGACATTTCATGTCAGCTTGTCAGAAGTCCGAGTGACATTTTTAATGGCTGAGTGAGGGCACGATGCTGAAGCAGAGAGGCCACTTCAGCCAGAGAGACTTGTGCTAGGTGAGATCTGAAAGACGGACTCACAACAGAAACAGACCAAAAATGTATGGGTGAGATCAAAAGGCAAATGCAACATTCAGCAGAGGGCGTCTAAAGATTAGGGAACGGGCGACTGAAATCCTTGTGAGGCAAACTTTCCGGTGTGTGTCCTGCAGCTGGGTTTGTTGGCGTAATTGGTAGTGCGTCAGTCTCGTCATCTGAAGGGCCTGAGTTTGATCCTCACACGGGGCAGGGCTGCTTCCTCTCTTGCTCTTTTCAAACACTTGCGGCAACTGTTCGCTCATAACCACGTCTGGAATGCGTGACCTTTACACGGGCGAGAAGCAACGCCGCATCCCTTTTCTAAAGAACATTCACATTCAGAAATAAGTCAAGAAATTTGCCATTACTTTCGCTCGCACTGCTGTCAGCCTGCCCATGTTGCCAAAGAAAGATTCACTCGGCGTTAACATGACAGAACAGCGATCACTTGAAAACAATGTTCCACACTCCGTAAGCAAGAACTTCAGTGTTTGCAGTCACCCGATATGGCGATAGTCAAAGGAGCGCAAAACACGAAGCGTCAAAAGACAAGATGAGTTGATGGAAAGAGCGTTGAATTGATGAGCACAAAAGTTCAGCTCGTACAATAGGCAACGAAGGTCCCAGCGTCGTCATCGCACTTGAAAGGACTGCCTTGCAGACCAAGGGCAGTGGGCGGTGCCCGGTAAGAGGGGAAGAGGCGGTAAGACATGATGCCGAGAAGCATGAAGCGAGGAGGATGAGCTCAAATGGTAGAGCGCTCGCTTAGCATGCCAGAGGTAGCGGGATTGATGCCCGCATCCTCCAGGTCTGAGTTTAGAGCTCCAGGAGCCTGGTGCTCTCTTTTACCTCTGTGACTTCTGACAGGTGCTCCTCCGTTGCGGAGAGAATGTCCTTCAATTGTCAAGCGTTGAAGGGCCACACCTCCTTCCCAACCTCAGTCTGCACTGAGTGCGTCTCCGGCATTTTCTCGTCCAATTTGTCAGCTTAGCAAGTGAAAAGTATATCCGAGTGAAAACAGTGCTGATAATACTCTCAGGAACTGTTAGAAGACGTGCTTTTGATCATCGATTGCTTAACAATCACATTCGTTCGACTTGAGCAATCAAGCTCGTAGTTTTCCTTCAAATCTTGAAAGCTCTCAGTGAGAACATCATAGGCTGCAGGACGCCCCGTAACTTGATTACTTCAACAGAAAGAAGAGCAAACAGCTCCACAAATATGCGAGGCGCAGAGAGCGCAAGGCGAGCCGCACACGTTTCGGTGGCTGAGAGAGGGCAGTTTTTGCTTCTGCATTTCCCAAGTAAGGACGCATGACAACAAGCGATCGCGGTGCTCATCTACGACATAGTGGTGATGAGTTTTCAGTACGTGTTCTTTTGAACGAGCAATGAGGTTGCCGCCTCGGACAGCTGACTGCACGCTCTCATTGTGCCACGTGATGAGAATTCACCAGGCTCGTTCAGTCATTAGTCACATTCCATTGTTTGCCATAAGCAGACGCTGCGAAGTGATGTGGATATCAGTTCCCAGTCTTGTGGAAGAGGAGGAAAGGTGCACACAAGGGCTCGTCCGGGAGTTGAACCCGGGACCTCTCGCACCCTAAGCGAGAATCATACCACTAGACCAACGAGCCACAGCAGCACTTCCCATTTCAATCTGTCAGTGAGCTTGAGGATGGGGGAGAGGCGTCATTCGCTCGTCCAGTCAGACCTTCATCAATAAGTCAAGAAAGCCGCAATTACACGACTGCCTTGCAGACGAAGGGCAGTGAACTGTGCCCGGTAAGAGGGGAACAAGCGGCACTAGGTGACGCCGAGGCATAAGCCCCAGCGAGGGGGGTTGGCTTGTATGGTACAGCCCTTGCTTTGCATGTGGGAGGTAGCAGGATCAATTCCCGCATCCTCCAGGTGTGTGCTTAGAGCTTGATGAGCATCGTGCAGCTGTCAAGCGTTTTGCTGCCACGCCCCCTTTTCATCTTCTCTCTGGCTTAAGCGTCTCCACCACTCTCTCTTGACATTTCATGTCAGCTTGTCAGAAGTCCGAGTGACATTTTTAATGGCTGAGTGAGGGCACGATGCTGAAGCAGAGAGGCCACTTCAGCCAGAGAGACTTATGCTAGGTGAGATCTGAAAGACGGACTCGCAACAGAAACAGACCAAAAATGTATCGGTGAGATCAAAAGGCAAATGCAACATTCAGCAGAGGGCGTCTAAAGATTAGGGAACGGGCGACTGAAATCCATGTGAGGCAAACTTTCCGGTGTGTGTCCTGTAGCTGGGCTTGTTGGCGTAATTGGTAGTGCGTCAGTCTCGTCATCTGAAGGGCCTGAGTTTGATCCTCACACGGGGCAGGGCTGCTTCCTCTCTTGCTCTTTTCAAACACTTGCGGCAACTGTTCGCTCATAACCACGTCTGGAATGCGTGACCTTTACACGGGCGAGAAGCAATGCCGCATCCCTTTTCTAAAGAACATTCACATTCAGAAATAAGTCAAGAAATTTGCCATATCTTTCGCTCGCACTGCTGTCAGCCTGCCCATGTTGCCAAGGAAAGATTCACTCGGCGTCACCATGACAGAACAGCGATCACTTGAAAACAATGTTCCACACTCCGTAAGCAAGAACTTCAGTGTTTGCAGTCACCCGATATGCCAATAGTCAAAGGAGCGCAAAACACGAAGCGTCAAAAGACAAGATGAGTTGATGGAAAGAGCGTTGAATTGATGAGCACAAAAGTTCAGCTCGTACAAAAGGCAACGAAGGTCTAGGCGTTGTCATCGCATTTGAAAGGACTGCCTTGCAGACTAAGGGCAGTGGGAGGTTGCTGTTTTGAGACGGAGGCATTGGGATGGTGGGCCGAGATCTATTCTTCTTAAGGATTTCTTCATCGTGAAAGATCGGTCCACAGGTCATCCAACGAACTCAGGGAATCATGTGCTACTGAAGGGAGTGAAGTGCTGAAACACATGACATGCCCCCTTGTTCTCACATGCACAATTCTGCTGCAATATACACAGCTACCGTCCACACCACGCAGTGGGGCTTCAGCAGAATCTGCTACGCCACCTGTAATTACATATCCAGCTGCACACATATACATGGCCCTTCTGTCCTTTTCAGGATCTCAAAAAAAAGCATAGCGTGGTTTTCCTGCCACATGATTGACCTCATCTCCCTCAGAATGTGCCCCGCCACATTCATTGCTGAAGCAGGACGGAGGCTAACGGACATGTCAGAACAGTGAGGTTCAACGATCTCTCCAAAATATTGTGGTTGTAGTGGAAGAGATATGTTTTAAATTGTACCTTGGTATTTCAAACTCTCTCTAGAATGTTATCCATTTCTATTTTATTTTGACAGGAACTGTTAAAAGGCTAATGACACTAGATGAAAAGAGAAGAAAGAAAACACAACGTTTCAGCTGTGGAGCCTTCTTCAGGTGTGAGGGCTCCACGGCTGAAATGTTGTGTTTTCTTTCTTTTCTTTTAAGCATGGAATAGACCTATTACTTGTTCCTTTGCAGCCTACACATGGTGATGCAGCTCCCCACCTGAACTGCTAATGATACTAGATGCCTGGTAGTTTGTGGTACTTGGTTATTGTCTTATGTTTGCTCAAACTGCATATGTGTTGTAGCAGCGAGGCTTATTAATAAGAAAGAATTAAGTGTTCTGAGCCTTCCCAAATGAGGCCCCATCTCTGTTCATCTCTGTGGTGCAGCCACAGAGAAACTATTCATGCAGGCTGATTTAAGGTTTCCTTTGATAAGGGACAGCTCCCAAAGGGGGATGCACTTAGCTAAGCCTGGCTATCATGATCAATGGTCATCCATTGGCGCCTATCTGTCTAGGGAGTGCCAGATGGACATCTGGACTGCATTCCTAGGTGTCAGGAGTAAATGACTCATATCTCACCTTGATTAACCAATCAGGGACTGGTAGGGCCAAGTAACCCACGTGGGACTCTGATGCCCATGGAACTTTCACCAATCAACGAGCTGAAGTTCCTCCAGGTAAAAACAAGAAACACAGAGAGCCTGTAGTAAGATTCAGGAGAATTCTGTGGACTTTTCTAAAGGGAATTCAAAGGAGAATTCCAGGGCAGGACGGCCCAGGAGCAGAAGGCTCCCAAGGGCAGGACATTCTCACAGAGCGCCTCCTGACCATCCTGAGACTCAGCCCAGACAACCACGGAACGGCCAGTGTGTCCGAGTGCCAGAACTTTCCTTTGTTCTAAGAGTCTAGAGCGGAGGTTGCCAGAGAGTAACCAGAGGATCCACCCAAGGTTAGCACCAGTAGCAGGCCTCGTGAACAGGTTGGAACTGTGGACAGCTGAATCACTATTCAGAACTAGCGCTTCATCAGGAACGAACTGGTCTTCTTCCTGACTTGCTGGGACCCACAGTCATCTTTTCTCCTGTGCGCAAACTTTGCTAGTTAAAGCCAACACTAACTAGCCGGTCAGTGAGCATCAGCAGCGCACCGTCGCAAGCCGCACAGCACAGCCTGGCACCGAGCCAGAGAGTGCGGATTGGACAGCAACAGCCTGCAACTGTTTCTTTGAGTCCGCAGGATATCTGAATCCCCAGAGATTGGATGAGTATTCAACTTCACTGCATTACTGCTCGAGAATTCAATTGTTATCCCAACCAGTTGATATCAATTTAATTCCTAAGAGTTATGTACTTGTTTTGAGTATCTAATGTAGAAGTTATAACCAAGTTCATTTACGAAACGGTCTAAATGAATGATATATTGAACGTATGTCCTTTTGATATGTGTAACACTTTGTATCTGATTGAATATATACCTTTTGTATTCTGATAACCCTCTCGATAAGATCTGTTAGGTTTATATGCATATTCTATGTATTAATAAATGTATCCTCGTGTATTAGTACCTGTGTGTGTGCGTTGTTTGAGTTATGTCGCATGGTTGGATTCTAAAGCCATCAAAAGAATCAATTTTGTGATTTACTGCTACAATTAATAATTGTCCCAGTAAATGCCCAAACCCTACAGAACTGGTGCCTTCAGAAAGCACACTACAGTGTGATTGCATATTTTTGTGTATTTTCATATGTCAATATTTAATTCACTCACATTCCTGTATGATTGGAAGGAAGGCAGATTGGATTTGGCACAGGACGCCTGCTCATATATGTTGATCTTTGTTGGGCTGGAAAAACAATGATAAAAAGTGAAAAAAGCTCTCCCCAACATTTCCCTTCTCTTGGCCATGGTTACACTGCCCTTTCTTTCCTTCTTTTGTCCTTCTACAAAGATTCCAGGGCTCTTTATCCACCATAATATCAGAAGCCAAAAATAACCATCTAATGTGTAAACAGCATTTGTAATGTTGGTAGCTGGAAGAGGTTAAGTATGTTTGCAAGACCTAGTTGATTACACCACAGACTTACCTTGTTTTTTTTTCTCTTTTAAAGGCTGGACTGTACCACTATCATAGAAGATTTTTTTCAAGACACATCGCAGTTCCATAGTAGAATTTATCAATAGTAGAATTCCATAGGACATTATTTATCAACATCTAACATTACCCAGTGTGAGACTCTGCCAGTAAACCTCAGAGCATTGAGTTCTCCACTGGTGAAGATGGCTTTCTGAAGTCATGAAATCCACTGCTGGGATGCCTGAGAGACAGTGATTGAATCCTGTCTGGAATTAGGCTCTCTGTTAGTGTTGATCTGTGGGAATTATGTGGTAAAAAGGGAAAACTCCTTTACTTTAGTCACTTTGAAAGTTCAAATGTACAGATCTTCAGAAACCCCAGTCTGAAGGATGAAGCAGGTTCTGCTCAAGGAGTTGCCTACGTTTTGCTCCATTCAATCCAAGCAGATAGTCCAACATTTGCCTTCTCTTGGCCATGATTACACTGCCCTTTCTTTCATCTTTGTACTTCTACAAAGATTTCAGGACTCTTAATCCACCATAATATCAGAAGCCAAAATTAACCTTCTAACATGTACAAATCATTTGCGATGAAAGGAGGTGGAAGGGTTTAAGAATGTTTGTAAGACCTGGTTGATTACCACACATAGACATACTTTGTTGTCAGTTTTTTTTCTCTTTGAAAAGCTATAGGAGGGGTGTGATGGACTGTACCACTATCATAGAAGATGTTTTTCTTCTAAGGACACTTCTGTAGCGGCAAGGCATATTTAAAATACAGGAATTAAGTTTGCTGCTCCCTTGCCAGTCCCTCTCTCCCTCATCTCAGTGCAGCTGGATACAGAGAGGCCATTCCATCTGGTTCACATTTAAGGTGTTTTTCTAGCTGATAGAGTTTCCTGATAAGGAACAGCTCCCAAGGCTGAGATTCACCAGCCACCCTAATAAGTGGTCATCTCTGGCGCCTTACTGTCTGGGAGATTCCATGGGAGAGGTTCATCCCAAGTTTTACAACCCTAAGGTCAGAGGTCACTGTTACTCATCCTCCACCTCAATCAGCCAATCAGGAACTGGTAGGGCAGGGTAACCCCACGTGGGTCTCGAATGCCCGCGGAACTTTAAGCCACTGAACTACCGTAGTTCCTCCAGATAAAACAGGCAGCACGATGCCCAGAAGGTGCCCCTCCAGGACGTTCTCAGACTCAGCTCGGACAATCACGTGACGGCCAGTGTGTCCGAGTGCCAGGACTTAACTTTGTTTTAAGAGTCGAGAACGGAGGTTGCCCACGCATAACCAAAGGATCCGCCCGAGGTTAGCCCAGCAGCAAGCCCCGTGAACCACGGGTACTCCACCTTCAAAGCTCGCCTGATCAACGAGTGAACTACGGTTGGAACTGTCGACAGCTGAATCTCAGGATTCAGGACTAGCGCTACATCGGGAACGAACTAGTCTTCTTCCCATCTAAAGAGTGTGATTGGCTTGGACCCGTAGTCACTTTCCATGTGCACAAGCTCTGCTAGTTTCAGCCAACACTAACTAGCCGGTCTTCAAAGAGCATCAGCAGCGCATCGCAGCAGGAATCTCTCCCTCCTCTCCTTCTCACCAGCCGCACCGGCCACTGCCTGGCACCGAGCCAGAGAGTGCTGATTGCACACAACAACAGCCTGCCACTGCTTCTTTGTGTCTGCGGGAGATCTGAATCCACACAGATCGGATGAGTATTCAACATTCTGCATTACAGCTCGAGAATTCAATTGTTACCTCAACCACAATTGATATCAATCTAATACCTATGAGTGATGTACTTGCTTTTGAGTATCTAGTGTAGAAGTTGTAATCCCAGTTCATTTACGAAACAGTCTAAATGAATGGTATACTGAATGTATGTCCCTCTTGGTTTGGAACTCTTCATGATTTAATATATACCTTTTGTATTCTGCTAACCCACACTCTTAAGATATGTTATGTTTATATGCACATTTTATGTATTATTAAGTGTATTAGTATCTGTGTGTGAGCGTTAATGAGTTAACCCGCAAAGTCGGTTTTCTAATAGCCATCAAAGAATCATTTTGTGACTTACTGCTACAATAAATAATTGTCCCAGTAAATACACAAAACCCCTACACACGCATGGAAACCAATATTTACCTGCTACTCCAGAATGCAGCAGAGAACAGTTGGACAGAAGGTTAGTATCTGTCGATACTGCATCACAGAAGTCAGTCTCTTCCCCCTCATTATGCAGGCTGACTTGTTCACGATGAACTGTCCTCCAGTGACAGTCAGCTGCAATCACTGACTCAGACATGGTGTTGATACACTGAGGGCACTTTGGCTGATTTGGTTAACATGCTTTCCTCTTAAACAGGAGATGCTTAAATCCCAGCAGTGCTTTTCTTCCTGTCTTGTCTTACAAAATGTATCACTATGGATGATTACGTACAGCTTGATTTTGTTTAACGCAAGTTTTCATTTTCTTTCTGGAACAACTTGCTTTTCATGAAATTCATACAGCTTGTTAAAGATGAAATACAAATCTTGCCTTGTATATCGCAGGCTGGTAAGAAAAAAGCATTATTTTCTTTTTTTTAAGCTTGCAAATGGAGAAAAGGACACACGTGAGTCTCTGTTAATTAAAAGGTAAGTGGTTTGAGCCCACCCAGAAATGCACTTCTCATTATTGCAATGTAAACCTCATCTCTACTTATTCGGATTTCTTAGCAAAACCTTAACCCACTTGATATTTGCAAGAAATGTGAATGTTTTTGTTAAACAATTAAGTATGTAAGTCAATATCACTGGGAATGGCCAATAATGACCAACATTCAAGGACATCATATTCAGCCAAGGACTTTGACCTTCGAACGGCTAGCAGAAGAATTCATTTATGCTCTCGATGCATCCTTAGTTAGAATATTTAAAATTACGACACAGATTTGTTGGAGAACTTGACAAGCAAAAAAGACAGTTGGACAGCATGATTATGCTAGGACTGTACATTTGTATTTTAATACTTTTGTATATTTATCTTAATTGTAATATACATGTAACCATAAATGCTGTTCTATGTAAATACATTTTGTTGTATTTTATCATATTTTAGCTGAGGGCACAAGGGGGTCTATTATACCTTCCGAAACTTCCAAGACAACTATAACAGAGGCTCATATTTTAATATAATTTGCTTTAAAAGAAAACCACAATTTGTACGATATCATCCCTCAATATCGACGTTCAAATGAATGATTTAAAGAAGCAACAGCGATAGGAGAGTACATTGATTTTGGACCAATGTTTGAATCTGAACAATCCTTCCTCCTGGAAAGAAGAAAAAACAGGTATGTTTTGAGTCATGATGATGCTCTTCTGGATTAAAAAAAAAAAACAGTGCAAATTTGTTTCGGATGTATTTTGGATAAAATTATAACTGTCATCGAAGAGAAATTTGATCAGTTGAATGCAGTCGAATCTTTTGACATTTTATATGATGACAGGACGTACATTTAGGACTCAGTACCGATAACGCTGCTGATATTGATGGAGTAGAAATTAAGTGTATTGGCAATTTTATCTGAGGCAAGAAGTACTAGAACACCTCCTATAAAAATGTTAGGATTCAGAGCAAGAAATATTTTTCCACCTCACCCAATGGTATTGCATTAACGAGGCTGAAGCTGGCTTCTTATTCGCCAGCTTCTTCTTCTGCCTTTAATGCTGCTGCTGTGTTGTTATGCCGCCTTTCGCCTGTAGATGGCTCTTTACAGTAATTTTTAAAAGTACTAATCAGGATGGATTACTGTATTTATCCTCAGTAAATGGGAATATGTAAGTAGTGACTATCCAAATAACATTTTTGTGTGAAACACATTTCAGAAAATTGTAAACCAATTTTCAAAACTCACAATAACACAAACACAATAAGTAAATAAGACAAAGGCAAAACATAAGTTCACAGGCACTTTCTGCATATTTACCACGACCTTGCCTTCTGATCATAAAAAGTCTTAAAATCTTGCATTTTACAAGAACTTTTTAATATAAATGGGACATTTAGAACATGGCATATGAGAATATATGGTTAACCGAGGATGAGCAACGGGTGATGGCACTTCCTGCTTCTTGCTATAAACCTACCCCCTGGTTATAAAAACATCTAAAAATTCTGACACTGAGGTGTGAGAGACAATGGAACAGACTATCAAAATCCTGAACTTTAGGAAATTTTTCAAATATGACCCTGTGAACATGGCATGTCCCTCCTTCCTCATTACCAAAACATCTCAATGTTCCAACACTATGTACATTGGTAATTACAACACTTCACTGTTGCATTTCTGAGTTGTGACATTGTGAACATGGCATGTTAAAGTATATAGAAACTCTAGATCAGAACAGGCTTAATGCAATTCATAGTGATTTATCATTTTCTGACTTTCTAAATGAAAAAAAAATTCGGTGATTATGACACTTCGGTATGACATAAAATATGCTCCAATGATAGAATAAATAATCATGGAAAAAATACCCACAGTGGACATTCATAGTTGTGATTATAGGAATGTTAAATATCAGGTGAGTAGCTGCGTCAGCATGCGTAGGCTGCAAAGGAACAAGTAAAGGGTTATTCCATGCTGAAAAGAGAAGAAAGGAAACACGACGTGTTGGCCATGGAGCCTTCTTCAGGTGTTAGAAAGACAGGGCAGTATGCACAGATAATTTTCTTTTTATCTTTGCTTACTGCAGTTTATTTTTGATGACAACATCAAAGACATTAAGGAATTCTTACGGCTAACAGCTCCACATCAACTTCCTTTTATAACTAACCTCATCAGATCTCTCAACTGCACTCTTCCAGTTTCTCACTTCAGAGAAGGATAAAAAACTCAATCATCCTCTACAGAGAAAAACCATCAACACCCCTACCACCTCCACCAATCCTAACCTTGTTGTTACTATACCCTCTGACCTTTCCCTTTCACCCCTTTGCATCCTCAGCTAACATATTTTAATATTACAACACAATTAAAATAGATTGTACAGTATTTACAGTTTAAAATTAAGGTAAATATGTCCAAATATCAAAATCCAACTGCACAGTGCTAACAAAACAATGCTTGTCAAGTTCTCAAACAAATCTGCATTGTATTTTTAAAATATTTCAGCAGAGGATGTGACGGGAGTATAAATGACGATTCAACGATCATTTTTCTTGGGTGAATATGGTTTTCTGGGGAGTTGCGATGTTGGGCATTATTGGACATTTTTGACAAGTGTTGAACAGTCACATTTCCTACAAATATTAAAATGGCTATGGTTTAGCTGAGAAATCCAATCGACCTATGTGAAAACAATGTTTACATCACAGAAGAAACCCATCCCTGGGTGGACTTGAACCACCAACCTTTCGGTTAATAGCTAAACACGCTAACTGATTGCGCCACAGAGACTGACTGGTGGAGTCTCTTCTCGAATCAAAAAAAAAAATCTCTTACCGTTTATTTTGCCAGCCGGTAATATTTCTTCTGCACTGATAACCAAGAACTGAATTTCATGTTTTCCAGAATTTCATCAAAAACAAGTTTTCCAGAAAGGAAATGAACACATGCTTTTAACGAAATCAAGCCCTTTGTGATTGCCCGAAATGATACGTTCTGTACTACAAGATAGGAAGAAATACACGGCTGGGATTCAAACCGCAGTTCTTTTCTTTAATAAAGATGCACTTTAACCAACTAGGCTACGGTGACAGGACAACCTTCACCTTTTACAGCCGCTTGGACACACCGCTCTGAGACATCTGCGTTCAGAAAGCGCTGAACCTGCTCTCAGAGCAAATTGCCTCTTTTACATACAGTAGCAGCCCCGACACTGAGAAACGAAGAGAACTGGCTTTTATCCGGCATTTTTCATGTCCAATGCGTTTGACATCTCCCAAGGGCGACAGAGTTCTTTTGCAACACTATTTCTTCTTCTTTTTTATTTCTGTACGCTTTGATAAAAAAACGAGAAATCGTGCAAGGGAAAAATGTCTTTTTTTTCATAGAGAAAACGTGCACCAGGAAATGTTGTGTTGAGAAGAGGTGATTTAACATGATACGTGACCTAATTTATCGGAGTAAATGCTCACCCACCAAGGTCTGGAGAAGTTGGAGAGTCTGGTGGATGTGATAATTATACGGTGTTGTGGAAGAAAACAGTCTTTCTTTGAATTCTCAATCAATCGGAATTCCAGTGCGAAACAAACCCTTTGTCTGATTTAAAGAAATAATATTTTAAAAATCATAAAAAATCGGAAAACACATGTTTCTCACTTTGAAATTTTAGACGGGGCGGTATATTACTAGTAGCGACGCTGAGCACACTATGGGGGAATTCCGGTTATGTGAAATACCAGCAGTTTAATAAATAACGCATCTGATTTTGAATCATAAGATTGTAGGTTCGACTTCTACCTGGCTCGTGTAAATTTTATTCAAGCTCCTCAGTAATAGATGTCTATTATGTAATGAACCGCACCTAAAAGCAAACATTGGGTCTGTTTCCTTTGTTTTCCAGCATGAAATAGCAAATCGTTACAAAAAGTACCTGCTAATGTCCAATAGCGGTTTTTTTTTCAAATTACATTTTCAGGCTTCAGACACTTTTTAATAAAACAAAAGTGTCCGGAAACTCCCTAACTTTCAGGTTTGCTTGAACCTGTATTAAAAGAAGTTATTTGAAACTTCCGGGATTCCATTCTCTGATGTAGCTCTCTCTTAAGACGGATGTGATGTTTCGCAGATGTGAACTGTGCCTTCTCTCTTGTGTTCAAGGGTATTCGCTGTGTGAGATCCTAACTGTATGTCCAGTAGGGCTCTATTTTGTTTAGATTATCTATGTGGTGTACTGATGGAACTCAACTACATGGTGTGAATTCCGTGTTTAGGACGAGCAGAACCTGAAAAACGAAAAGCAGACCTCAATGTGATTTGAACATGCAGCCTTCTGATCTGGAGTCAGATATGCTACCTTTGCGCCACGGCTATCAGCACCTTGGAATTTCCCAAAGGAGACAAATCAACTTCACAAAAAAAAATCTCCTGTGAAGAGCGCCGCTCTTCCGAAGAGAGTCTCTTCATCCCAGACCACATTTTATTCTTCCTGCGCAGCTCTTGTGCAGGTGTTGTTCTCAATTACAGATCCAGGAACACTGATTTTTTTTCCCTATTTTTTTAACTTAAGTACCCCATGGTGCAACGGTAGCACGTCTGACTCTAAATCCCCAAGTTCATTTTCAAAGTATATCGGAGTCAACTGATACTGATCAGGTTCTGCTGCTACTGAACCCGCAGTCTTCACCTTAAAGTTCAATTCCCCAAGCCTTTTGACCTTATATGTCCATCCCTTCTCGTCAAAACTCGTATTTTCACAGAGTACCCTTCAGAAATCGCAGTATAGAATGAAAAAACTCCAGTAGATCTCGGCCGCTGTTGGTGATTTTCCTTTAAAAATAAATGAATCTCTGGAAATTTTACGGAGTGTATCACTTTCACTGAGACCGAGAAGTGTTAAGCTGTACATGAGTCTTTGTGGTTCGGTTGTTAACCAAAAGGGTGGTGGTTTGAGCCCTCCCAGGGACACTATGAGCCTTTTAATGTACACACCCGTCTCACTTTATCTCCACGGCCGGTCTTGTACCGCAATCAAATACAGAGCCCGTAGGAGGCAGTAAGCTCGCATATATAGCTCACTGTGTATATAATGAAGAAGTAGAGGTTAGTTTCTCATCTGCGCGTTACAGAGCCTTACGCAACTCGTACTGTACCAATAGCTAGGGTTTGATCCCTGCACGGGCTATTAGTTGAAAAGCCATTGTAAATGACGTGTAAGAGATTTATAGATACTGTAGATCAGTGGTTCTCAAACTGTGGTACGCGTACCGGCAGTGGTACGTGGAGTGCCACCAGGTGGTACGCCAAATGACCCTGGAACTGTGTAGTGTGCACTGAAAAATCGGGACGGGTTTTCATATTTTGTATTTTAATACGTGTCGAATACGCAGCCTACGTACTACGATACAGTGCATGCTAATACTTCAGTGGACACAAGAGATACTCTGTAATTCTATACCACTCTATAGGAATGCGTGCTACGGATGCAAGTGACCAATTGTATTTAAAAAAAGCTATTGTATCTCCAGCAAATAGGGAGAAAGGAGAATGTGCGTGATTTTGGAACAATGCCAACATTGTAAACACAGGAATGCATAGAAATACGTGCTACGAACGCAGGCAATCTTGTGAGCACACGAAAGAGTGATAACAGAAAAATATTTAAGAACTGTTCGAATTTGAGAAAAATACACCAAGCGTCTCTGTGTTTCGCTCCCATGCGCATGAAATAAAAACTTTAAATACGGAAATAAAAACAGAAACGCGGAAAAATGCAAGCTTGCGGATTGCTAAAGCAGGTAAGCTACACTATTTTTGAAGAACCTTATTTACCGTTGGCAAAAGAGCTGACACGTATTATGTGTGGAGAAAAAGCTGCTAAACAGCTCGACCTGCTGCCCCCCTCCCCCTGAAAGACACAGTCTTTCATAGAATTATTGAAATGAAGGATTATATCAAAAGTACACTGATAGAGCGCGTTAAGATGAGCAGATGTTTTTCACTGCAATTAGATGAGTCTGTAGTCGATTTGGCCAATTTGCTCGTTTACGTTAGATACGAGTTTGAGGGTATGTCCCATGAAGACTTTCTGTTCTGTAAACCGCTACCAACAGGAACTACAGGAGAGCACATATTTCAGCTTCTGAATGAATTTTTCGAAGAGAATGGCCTCGACTTGATAAAATGCGTCTGAGTTTGTACAGACAGTGCTAGAGCAATGACAAGCCGACATAACGGTGCAGTTGCACGAATTAGAGAGGTTGCTCCAGAAATTAATGTACGCATTACAACATCCACCGCGAGACCTTTGCCGTCAAGAAAATGCCTGACGATTTAATATCTGTTAGACTCTGTTGTGAATTGTATCAAGGCTCGAAAAATTAATTCACATCTCCTTTGCTCAACTAAATAGGCTCACCCCTCTCACTGAAATGGTGCTTTTTTATTAGTTGTTGTTAATGTTTTTTTTCTGTAAAATACTTTGAGAAGCCACCTTTAAAGGCGCTATATCAAATAAAGTTAATTATTATAATATTTATTTGTGGGGTTCCTATGAGATGATGACTTGTAGGTGGTACTTGGATGCTTTGGTTGGATTAGGGGTGGTACTTGGTCCAAAAAGTTTGAGAACCACTGCTGTAGATACTTTATTGATCCCATGAGGGAAATTAATAAAGCTTATCCAGCTAGCTTTTATGTTTCACACTAAATTGCGATCTTGAAACCAAAATAATTAGAAATATGGAACACAACCGTTGTTCTCCAAGAAGGAAAGCTGTTTAACACTGACGTCACTCCTTTTTATTTAACCCAGATTGTGAAGACAACTCCACCCTATCAAAGGTAATTGTTGCACAAAAGTTGGAAAGCACACTCTGAATCCATCTGTACTGTATATTTGATTTCCGCGATCCGTTCAAGGCTGCTTGGTGCTTCGCAAGCAAGTCATTTCAGGGAAGAAACTCAGTTTAGAGAACTACTGGTGCATTTTCACTCATTGAATTTGATCTTTGTACTCTCTTTTCATTCTCAGCTATAATATTTCAAAATTACAGTTCGGATTTGTTGGAAAACTTCACAGGCATTATTAAGTTAGGACTGTACAATTGTATTTTAATATCTTGGTATATTTACCTTCATTTTAATATGAATGTAACCATAAATGTTGTACTTTTGTCGTACATTTTAACTGAGGACGCACGACGACTATTATACCTTGTGATACATGCAAGACATCTGTAAACGAAGATGTAATTACAGTCAAATTGGCAATTAACAGAAAACCACAATTGTATAATATTATTTCTCTATGTCGATGATCAGTTGAAGGATTTGAAGAAACTATATATTATTCCTCGATATCGATGATCAGTTGAAGGATTTGAAGAAACAGCAGCGATAGCAGGTGATTTTGGTTTTGAACCCATCTTTACACCTCAATAATCCATTTGTCCTCGAAAAAAGAAAAGACAGGCATGTTTTGAGTCTCATAATGATCATCTTCTCGATCCAAAGAAACATATAAATTTGATTCCTTCCGTAGTATTTGGGATTTTCTTACGAAGATCTCACAAAGTATTGCCAGGATCTATATTTAGCGTTCGGTAGTGATAACACTGCTGATATTGATTGAGTAGAAATCTATGATGTATTGACAACTTTATCTGAAGCGAGAAGTCCTAGAACGCTGCCTATGAAGTGTTAGGATTCATACCAAGATATACTTTTTGTTTTCAACCCAAAATGCTGCTATTGCATTAATCATTATATGAACTATACCAGTTTTGGTAGCTTCTCTGCATGATTTTTCAAAACTGAAACTAATTACAAAATTATTTAAGATCAACCATGACAAAAAATTATAAATCAGGACTAATATTAATATCAACTGATGTTACTACAGAAAAAAAGATTTAACTGAAATATTAATAAGACTATTTGTGATTATGTCACTTCTCTGCTTCAAGGTCAATATAAGACTCTGAAAGTAGTAAAGCAAAACTGAACTCAAAATCATATTAGGAATTCTGAGCGATATCTCCATACAGGTAATCCAACAGAACGTTGAAATATTTGAATATCATCTCTCTGTATATTGCGCTGCTTTTAACCTAGAGTAAAACTATTGGATTGAAGGAATGCTAACCGCTGGGTTAAAATGTATAGTTGTTATTTGGAGAAATCTGTAAACTCGTGATCTTATATGTTTTAAAAGACAGCACAGGAAAAAACAGTGCTGATTATTTTCCGGAGACGGAGCACTGATGACCTATCTGAGCTAATCGATAAAACCCACCCAGTGGATACTCTAGCAGAACATCAAAGAACATTCACCTTTGTATCCAAAGAAACCACAGGAACAACATCAGGTAGCACAATCAATTCCCCTTTTAAATCTTTCCTGTAAGGTATGCTATGTGAATTCATGAAGTTAATCCCCTGATCTCTTTTGAGCACGAACAAAGTATTTCTGATGGAGCGCTCTGTTCAAAGATAAGCTATTACCCCTGCCAACGATTCGGCGTGAAGAATTAAAAGTTTCACAGACAAAAGCAGCTCACCACCACAGCCAATATTGAATGTACTGTACTTGCCGGTACACTATCATGTGCACTGCCTCAAAAGTGATCTTGGCAGATGTTGTTCCCTACATAAAGCTGAACATGCCAAAGAGAATTTTTGTTGAGAAAACAAAATATTTTTTCTGCCTTGATGTTTAGCCTGTCTTTTAGAAAGTCTATCTCTAAACACCTCCTGCAGCCTAACAAAAAGCACTTTTACTGGTCGTATTGCAGGTCTTAAAACACTAACATTTGGCAGCGGTGGGATTCGAACCCACGCCCCCAGAGAGACTGGAGCCTAAATCCAGCGCCTTAGACCACTCGGCCACACTACCTTCCTCCATGTCTGTCTTCCTCACATTCCTGGCTTGGACTGGGGGGCTTCAGCTCTTGTCGTCCGATGATATCATGACATGTGGAAGTGACTGCAACTTTATCTTCCGAGATGCTTTCAATAGCACAAATGCTACTTTCACCGGCACAAACATAGCAATAACGAAAGAGGTGGGTTTCATCCTTTGTGCTGTTTGTAGGGGCGCAACTCTACGTCGATCTACTGACTTGAAGAGCAAAAATCAAAATCCTCTGCTATTACTGTTGCTTTTTTCATAGTTTCTTTAAATCCTTCATTTGAACATAGATTTTGAAGGATATTGATGATAATACCACATAAATTGTGGTTTTCTTGTGATCGCCAATTTTTTTCAAATACCAGCCTTTTTTACAGTTCCTTGCGTGTTTCACAAGGTATAATAGCCCCCCTCGCATCCTCAGCTAACATATTTTAAAATTACAATAGATTATACAGCATGCATGTTTTCATTTATATTAAAATTAAAGTAAATATACCAGAATACATACAGTGCTAACCCAATAATTCTTGTCAGGTTCTCCAACAAATCTGCGTTGTTATTTTAACATGTTTCAGCTGAGGGTGCAACAGGAGTATAAATGAATTTTCCCGCCAGCCGTTCAAAGACCAAATTCCATGAGTGAACATTATTTTTTCAGAAGTTGCCGGTATTGGACTTTGCCGGTGGTAATGAATTATATCCACAACTGTTGTAGTAGTTCCTTCTTGAAATTCGACACGTGCAAAGCACTCGTAATATCATAGGTGTTAAAGTTCGCTGAGTCTATTTGAGTCATGGTGTGTATCCCTGCCTATCATTGGGAGACGGGTAGCTTTTTTACACTCAGATTCCAATCTTCAATGCTTTGTGTGAGAGCTTACATAACTTTCATTTTCTCACATTTTCTGACGACTGTTCCAAAGGGGCACCCTGTCAATTCCGAATACTTTTCAAAAATCTGCCTGCATGTTTGATTATTGTCATTTCATTTTGAAAAAGTTCAATATTGATCATAACTAAAGAAAATAATGATCACGAACAAAAAAGGGATAAAGATGCGAGTCGATCTTGAATCACAGCTGGGTGACACGGTCTTCTGTTCTGATATGGTTGTACGAGAAACAGGAGGAATCGCCAATCTCCTATAGAACATGAGTTGAATCAGGAGTGAGACATTTCGTATACTCGTGCATATGTCAACGCCTGACCTACATCGTAAAACTAACATTAAGTTGTCAGAGACATTCATTTATATACAAACAAGAGACAGACCAAGTAATAATTCTACATTAGTTCAGGTGGGTAAACCTGAACTAACTAACTAACTAACTAACTAATAAGCCTATTAATAATTCTACATTAACGTGTCCTACACTGATCAGACTAATTGACATGGTCTGATTCAGAGCCTGTGCAGTTCGTGCTAATTACAACAAGGACAGTTCTGAACCCTCATCACCGAACTGAGCACAAGTTCAGCTGTTCTCCAGTTTTGTTACGCATGGTTTTTCATTGCAATTGAGTTCAGAGCTGGAGCTGAACTCCAGACAGTACAGTGTTTTGGGTAAGTTGTTGAAATTCGCATGAGGCTGCAGACAACTTACCTAAAGTGTGTTCTATAGCTTTCAGGTGGAGTTCATTTATATAAAAGAATGTAAGTGGTATAAACGAAACAAGCCAGACGGCAGTCCAACCTACAGTATAATTTTCTGATGGAAGTCCTGACGCGTTATTCATTACGCCACTGACCCTGCTATTGTAGTGCTAAAATAAAACACGTTTTCTACATTTATATCTGTTTAAAAATCACTATCTAAAAAAGACAAAGGGTTTGTGTGTCGCGCTAAAATTCCGCTTCATTTCGAATGCAAATTAAAACCATTTTGTTCCAAGAAATCATAAATTTGTCACATCCTTCATACTACTAATAAGTATACGAATAAATACTCGGAAGAAGCCGCTCAGGTATTAGAGAGATTTAAAATCGGATCGGAGGATTTAGAGTCCAGACTGCAAACCAACAGCTGACACAGGTCTTTTATAGAACCGTTTTGATTTCCTCTACTTTGTCCCCGTGACGTCATTGTCCTGCTCACAGCCGAGCCCGACACACGTCTGGTTTCTGTCGCTGGGTGCATACCCTGCGGTCCATGCGGGTCCTAATACCCCAGTACAATGACGGGGACACTAAACTGTAAACAGGTGCCGTCCTTCGGCTGAGACGTAAAACCGAGGTCCTGTGATCATTCAGGAGAATGGTGGTGGTGGAGGGGAGTCCCCATTACCTGTAAAGCGCATTGAGTGGAGTATCCAGAACAGCGCTATATAAGTGTAAGCAATAATGATGATGATGATAATTATTATTATTATAATGTAAAATGCAATAAAAAAATCAAACTTTGATTCAAAATAGATTAATGTAAAAACTGATAAAGCTAATGCTTTTTTCAGGGCTATATCTACTTTTTTAAAAAAAAGCGAAGTCTGTCGCGATTGTGAGAGTTAGAGAATGTGTTCCAGCGGGTGCCTTCATATCATGAGCGTCAGTCTCGCCCGTAGCTGCGAGAAGGTTAAAAGCGCACAAGTGATCTGTAGACGATGTTCGGGGAAGAGCTAATTCTGTTTTCAGCACAGGGAGTGAGAATGAGCTCAGCCCGGCTCCCAGCAGAATCCATTCTGGTTTGGTTACTGTTAGACTGTGCGTCTGAGGCTCTTTGGATCGCAACGTAAAAAAAACAATTGCTCACATCGTGTGACTTCCACGACAGGAAGGAAAGATATCACTTTAAAAAATCAGAACTAAAGATTTGGATCCTGGGCCTCAACTTAAAAATAAACAGAGTTTAACGACAGGAAATTGATTCCAGTTGTCAGATCACGTATACGCATACCTTAGCTTTGTGCAACAACCTGAAACTTTCAGGTACCATAAATAATATTATTGCTAAACATATGCCATTCTAATCTGCAAGCGACCAGAATATAGAATACGAATTTTTGTGCTTTGGAAGCGCTGGCCTACCTGTATCAAAATATCAGATTGTGTTTCTGCAACATTTCGTGCACAGTACGCCATTTTATCTAAAACAGTCACAACGAGGGCTTTACATGCAGTCTGGGGTATTTTCCCCTTTTATATTTTTGCCACTTTATATCGAACCTGTTATACTCCCAGAAGTGCACAGTAGCTTGTACTTAATAAAAATGTACAATTCACCGCTGGTATAAACAGATGTGTGCCGTGTTTGCCTTTGTAAGCATTTGTTTAAAAAATAAGTTCACAATATGATAAAAACACAGAAAGCACAAACTTTATAATACAACGATACAAAATCAATACCAAATCATTATGCCAATTAAGTAACTATCCTTTGAAAACAGAGAACACCTTTATATCTACAAAAAACTTGACATTTGTATGTATTTTTGAATTACAAAGCAGACAGTGTAGTCCCTTAATTGAAAGATCAGATCTTGGCCAAAACAAGACAATCAAACGTGGGCTGAATTCGGAACAGGAGCCTTTGCTTAGTCGATTATTGAGCTTTTGATCAATGTCTGAATAAAACGTTTTTAACTCTTTGATTAAATTACACAAAAAGCACCTTCCTTCAAGCCGGAATCGAACCAGCGACCTAAGGATTCCCTGTTGACTCCACTACAGTCCTCCACTTTACCAACTGAGCTATCGAAGGAATGCTGTGGCATTGCTTTCTGGCACATACTGCCCAATGAAGTAAAATGTGAAATGGGTGATTTAAATCCCACTTCGACATCAAGTTTCCAACTCGTTTCCGTAGTCTCATTTACCTTGAATTTAAGCCACGAACCAGGATTCTACTGTATAAACTTCCGGGGATATTACAAAATGTTTGATGGGGCATCAATCATTCCAGGCGGAAATTGATTCCTTTTTTTTCTCGAGGGATCATATTAAACATTTCATTAGTCTCGAGAGGAGGATCACCATGAGACACAAAACAAACAGTTTCTTTCTGTCTTTATTAGAAAGTAGCGATTGTGCTACATTAATAATATTTTCGTGGAAATAAAGAAGTTGTAAATTTAAAAAATTTATATTTGAATCGAAATGTGGTTTTGAGTTAAATATTAGCGTGTTCATGTAATTAGTTTGTGTTTGTCATTACTATATATATTGCCATGTTACTAGAATTTGTAACTGAAGTTTACTAGTTGTGTTTTTTTATGATGATTAGACATTTGAATACAATATTGTATATAATGTATAATTTGAACTACATATTGTTCAGGTGTGAATAATTGTATATTTTAAGAATACATTTCTAAAACAAATCATTGGCTTTATTTACTAGTTTCTACACCTATAAAAATCTTTCTTTGATGTATAATAGACATCAAAGAAAGATGTCTATTATACATCAAAGATGAGCAGTGTGTGTCGTGTTCACAGCTGATAACTAGAAGATGTCTGGAAGAGGCAAAGGCGGAAAGGGACTCGGGAAAGGAGGTGCTAAGCGTCACCGTAAGGTTCTCCGCGACAACATCCAGGGAATCACCAAGCCCGCAATCCGCCGCCTGGCTCGCCGTGGGGGAGTGAAGCGGATCTCCAGGCTGAACTACGAGGAGACCGGCGGGGTGCTGAAGGTGTTCCTGGAGAACGTCACCTACACCGAGCACGCCAAGCACGCCAAGAGGAATACCGTCACTGCCATGGACGTGGTGTACGCGCTGAAGCGCCAGGGCCGCACCCTGTACGGCTTCGGAGGCTAAACAGGAGCGGAGCTTCACTACCGGACCCCGACGTATAAACCCAAGTGACCCAGTGACATTTGTCACTGCTGAGGTTGCTTTATGGGTCTATTTTCTATACTGTGCTGATCAATTGGAAATCAAATGGCAAAAAAGACCCGTTCCCGCACCTAAGGTCAAATATTAGGAATCAAAACTGCTTGAGTGTATGGAAGCACACAGCTTTATCAAGATTTCCAAGTGCAAGATCTTTTTATTCATAAAAGACCCTATTTATGTTGTATGAGAAATATAAATATTAATACAGAATCCTTTTTCACCAAATAAATGGGGTTCCTGACTTCAGAAAGCCTTCTAGACAAATACTAAAAGAGCAAAAATTCAATTTGGTAAATGAAATGAAAACACATACCCTACCAAACCTTGAGTACAGCCCATTCAGGATGATAATACAAAACCATTTATAATTCAACAAATAAAACCTGTCAACTGGTAATCACCACTTATCATAAAAAATAAGTAGCAATACACAGTAGGGGACTCTTGGGTGCAAGTTAAATCCATGCAAGAAGGGGTTTAGTGTTATATTTCCAAATCAGATATGCAAATGAGAGATCTCAAAGCTCCCATGGTATGGAATGGAGCTGCTCCCCTCTTCTAGTTATTCACACTGGAGTTAGGTTACATATTAGCACATTTCATCTAACAGTTGCTCCAGAAACAAAAACGTAAACAAATGATCTGGAATGTGACCACACCTATGAGAATGTAGTTCAACAGATAACTTGTAAACCTTGTCATAAGATGTTTTTTGTTCTACAAAATATACTTTATTCTGCAAAAAAAACATCTCAAAAGGAACATCTCACACATATTAACACTCCATGTAATAAAAAACAACGGCGGAACGGAGATTGATTGTCCGTTATCAATCTTTGCGAGTGGGGGCGGATTTGCGCAATTAAGAGAGTCCCTCCAAATCTACCACTTGCTATTGTCCTTTAATCTCTGTATAGGTCCCAAAGTCCATTCCAGCGCTCCCTCGCCGTGGGGAGACCCCATTTGGCGACGTGGTGCTTCGTTCCTCCTCCTGAGGTCCGCCAGGATCCTCTCCTCCAGCTCCCTCGCCCCCCACTTTATGTTGTGCCGGATGAGAGTGTTCCTCACCTTCCACAGTCCTTGTTTTGTGAGGGACAGTAGCAGCCCCCACAGGTCCTGTGTCCCCTTGTCCAGTCTGGTGGGTGCCAGCCCCCAGCAGAATGTACTGGTAACTGAGCACTGCATCCTTTCCCAGGAGTTGCATAATGTTGTCCATTCTGCCCCACACCACCTTGGCGAAGAGGCAGCTCCAGAACACATGCTCCTGAGTCTCCTCGACAAAACACGTGTCCCGGGGGCAATGCGGATTCCTGGTTAGCGAGTGTCTGTAGAGGACCTCTCTGGTAGCCAGTCTCTTGTGCACAGCCATCCAGTTGAGGTCCTTCAGTTGGTTGTCAAGTTCTTTGGGCTGTGTCCTTTCCCAGACTTGTCTGGGAACCTGCAGCCTTTCGTCAGCGACCAAATGCCCCCTCACCTCTTTGTACAGGGCTCTGTGGTTGGTGCAGAGCTCTGGCTGTCTCTTGGCCTCGTACCTCCTGCTCCACTTGACAGCGTGGGTGTAGAACTTCGGTCGCCTCTCTGCCTTGGGCCCAGTGTTTGACCACTGGACCAAGTGCCTCATCGGGACGGAGAGCCACAGCCTGACAAAGTACTGGTACTTGTGGCCAATGGGCTCCTGCAGCGCCCGACAGAGGTTGCAGTAGAAGATGCAGTCGAGTTTCAGGGGGAAATGTGGGACATCTCGAACCCCTTCCTCGACCGGCTGACACATCCGGTTTTCGAGTGATGTACTCGTACTTGCCGCCCCAGACGAAGCCGAAGATAATCCCTTGCAGCGCTCGTCTGAGTCTGGCCGGCAGCGGGTACACCACCGCCATGTAAACCAAAGCCGGCAGGATGTCTGCTTTCAACACCATCACTTTCCCTGTGTAGGACAGCGACCGCGTTTTCCACAGACCCAGCTTCGCATTCACCTTGGCGATCCTCTTGGTCCAGTTGTTGGTCTCATTGTCCTGGCTCTGGAAGGAAACCCCCAGTATTTTGAGGGGCTCCGTGCAGAGCTTGAGATCCTCCGGCACTGTCGTCCTGTGCTTCCAGGGCTCGAAGAACTTCAGTTTTCTCTTTCGGCGGTTGAGTTTCGACCCCGAGGCTCTGGAGTATTGCTCCATGACCTGCAGGGCCCTCCTCAACCCCCTGTCCGACCTCAGGAACAGCGTTGTGTCGTCGGCGTACTGGGAGATCTTCAGGGTTTCCCCCGCGCCTCCCGGTATCTCCAGGCCGTCGATGACAGGGTCCCGTCTCACCGTCTCTGCTAAGGGCTCTTGAAGAGGAGATGATGCCCTCCCTCATGGTGTCTCCGAGTTTCCCCCGGCGGAAGATCCACTTCCACCAGATCTGCCGCCAGGGTGTCCCAGAAGCAGGTGTAGAATTCCTTGGGGAGTCCGTCCGGCCCCGGCACCTTGCCATTCTCCATGGACAAGAGCGCCGCCTTCAGCTCCTCGGCCGCGTTCGGACCCTCCAAGTCCTCCCTCACCTCCTCCGGTACTCGTGCCTTCAGCTCCTCCAGAAAAGCATCGCCTGCCTCCACCTCCGTCTGCTTTTCTGAAAAGAGCTCCGTGTAGAAAGCGGTGGCCGCTTCTACTTTGTCGCTCTCGTCCAGCACTTCCTCTCCATCTCCTCGTCTCAGGCCATGGATCACCCTCTTTTTCTGGGCTCCTCGGACCTGATTGAGTTTGTGGAGCCTCTCCTTCAGGTCCCGTGCCCGGGCTGAATTGAAGGCTCCTCCCCCGTTAGCCGAGCTGTACTCCTCCTCTAGTTGTCTCTGGAGTCGTGCAGCTTCCTTCCTCTCCCTGGCCTCCTTCCGTCTGCAGTACGTCTGCGCCAGGGTTCGGGTCCTGTCCTTCACCGACTCCCACCATTCCACCATGGAGCTGTAGCCATCTCTCAGATCGACCCAGCTCGCGTAGTCTTTACGGAACAATGCCTTGAAGTCGTCTTCCTCCAGTATCTCCCGGTTCAGCTTCCAGTACCCACGACCGAATCCCGGCAGGTTGGTGTTAGCCACCACCGTCAAGCGCTCGTGGCTGGAATACCACTCCGGGGACACCGTCGCCGATTCCAGGGAGCAGGTCGTGTGCAGAAAGATGTAGTCCATGCGGCTGCACACTCCCCGGGAGTTTTTCCATGTCGTTCCGGCGTCGTTAGGGCGGCACCGTCTGAAACCGTCTACCAGGGAGAACTGCTTGAGTAGCGACTCCAGCTCTGCCGAGCTAGCGTTGCTCCCCTTCTCCCGGTCAATGTTGAAGTCCCCGCCAAGCACCACCTGTCTGTAGGTGGTGCAGCAGCTGGCCAGGTCAGCAAACACTTCCTTCCGGATAGAGGGTTCCGTCGGAGCATAGACATTAATTGCTCTCAACTTCTGCCCCCTCCAGTCGATGTCTGCGACCAGGATCCGGCCCTGCACCACCGAGAAGGAGGAAACCAGCGTCATCTCTGGGTTTCTGAGGAGGATTCTCACTCCGGAAGAGTGGACCCCTCCTACGCTCCAGCATGATTCTCCCTTCGTCCATTCCCTGGTGAATGTCAGCTTGTCCCTTTCATCTTTCAGGTGGACCTCCTGTAAGAAACAAACTGAGAAAGACTTTGAGACCAGATCATGAAAGTCTCTTAGCCCTCTCACGTTAGTTGTTAGAAAGGTAAGTTTCACAATCATGATTAAACAAGTGAAAGTTGAACCTCCTCTCTTTGTGCTTACAGTGGAAAACTTGGGAGTCTACATCTGGGCACTGTTTAGCCTAGATGTAACTCCTCTCGTTCGGGTCCTGGGGGGAATATGCTGGGCTCCCTCCAGGTCTCGCTGGGGACTGAAAGGTAAACATGCTGGACAGGTCCAGCCCTACCATCAGTCCCAGCTCCAGGGCGGCTTCAAAGTAATCTTGTCTTCCTCGAGGATACTCTCCGCCACCGCTTCGGGAAGGCTTTTTTCTTCCCTTTCTCCAGGAGTTTCGGGGACCTCCAGTTGCTCCTGGGCCTTGGGGGAGGGGGGCTCCACTTCCTGGGCTGCCTCTTCCTGTTGTTCCTGGGCCTCAGGGGAGGGGGTTCCGACTTCCTGGGCTGCCTCTTCCTGTTGTCCCTGGGCCTCGGGGGAGGGGGTAACCTCTTCCTGGGCTGCCTCCTCCTGTTGTCCGTGGGACTCGGAGGAGGGGGGTTCCGTTTCCTGGGCTGTCACTTCCTGTCATCTTTGGGCCTCGGGGGGGGGGGTTTCCATTTCCTGGGCTGCCTCCTCCGGTTGTTCCTGGGCCTCGGGGGAAGAAAGTTCCGTTTCCTCTAGGACGAGGAAACGGTTCTCCCTTACCACTGTAGGAAAACCGGCTCAGGGACGCCAAATATGTAAGAAAACCGGCTCAGGGACGCCAAATATGTAATCATAGTGGCTCTCTGAAGGCACCAGTTCTGTAGGGTTTGGGCATTTACTGAGACAATTATTAATTGTAGCAGTAAATCACAAAGTTGATTCTTTTGATGGCTTTAGAATCCAACCATGCGACATAACTCAAACAACGCACACACACAGGTACTAATACACGAGGATACATTTATTAATACATAAAATATGCATGTAAACCTAACAGATCTTATCGAGAGGGTTATCAGAATACAAAAGATATATATTCAGTCAGTTACGAAGTGTTACACATATCAAGAGGACATACATTCAGTATATCATTCATTAAGACCGTTTCGTAAAGTGAACTTAGTTACAACTTCTACATTAGATACTCAAAACAAGAACATAACTCTTAGGAATTAAATTGATATCAACTGGTTGGGATTACAATTGAATTCTCGAGCAGTAATGCAGTGAAGTTGAATACTCATCCAATCTCTGGGGATTCAGATCTCCTGCGGGCACAAAGAAACAGTTGCAGGCTGTTGCTGTCCAATCTGCGCTCTCTGGCTCGGTGCCAGGCTGTGCTGTGCGGCTTGCGATGGTGCGCTGCAGATGCTCACTGACCGGCTAGTTAGTGTTGGCTTTAACTAGCAAAGTTTGTGCACAGGAGAAAAGATGACTGTGGGTCCCAGCAAGTCAGGAAGAGGACTGGTTCGTTCCTGATGAAGAGCTAGTTCTGAATAGTGATTCAGCTGTCCACAGTTCCGACCTGTTCACGAGGCCTGCTGCTGGTTACTCTCTGGCAACCTCCACTCTAGACTCTTAGAACAAAGGAAGGTTCTGGCACTCGGACACACTGGCCGTTCCGTGGTTGTCCGGCTGAGTCTCAGGATGGTCAGGAGGCGCTCTGCGAGAATGTCCTGCCCTTGGGAGCCTTCTGCTCCTGGGCCGTCCTGCCCTGGAATTCTCCTTTGAATTCCCTTTAGAACAGTCCACAGAATCCTCTCCAGAATCTTACTGAATCTTACTGAATCTTACTGAATCTCGTGTTGCCTGTTTTTACCTGGAGGAACTTCAGCTCATTGATTGGCTGAAAGTTCCATGGGCACCAGAGTCCCACGTGGGTTACTCGGCCCTACCAGTCCCTGATTGGTTGATCAAGGTGAGATATGAGTCACTTATTCCCGACACTTAGGAATGCAGTCCAGATGTCCAACTGGCACTCCCTAGACAGATAGGCGCCAATGGGTGACCATTGATCATGATAGCCAGGCTTAGCTAAGTGCATCCCCTTTTGGGAGCTGTCCTTATCAAAAGAAAACATCTTAAATCAGCCTGCATGAATAGTTTCTCTGTGGCTGCACCACAGAGATGAACAGAGAAATGGGGCCTCATTTGGGAAGCTCAGAAACACTTAATTCTGCCTTATTATTAAGCCTCGCCGCTACACCACTCTTTTCTTTTGTCCTTCCGAAGGTGGATCCTCTTTCCCTTCTTGCTCGGAGTTATCCAGGGCCCTTCCTCCCGTCAGCCATTTTGTCCGTCGTCCTGGCGGCCATCTTGAGGCACTGGTGCGGCTGGGGTGTGGCCTCGGCAGTTTCGGTTATCTGCGGGGGAGGTGCGGGTTCTTTGTTCTCACCTCTCTCCCTTTGTCTTGAGACCGGTTTCTGCTGGTCGGCTTCCACCACCTGCGCAAACGAAGGTTTGCTTACCTTGCATTAGTGAAGGAGGTGTCCCTCGGCACCGCATCCATCGCACTTTTTGGCTGCCCGGCAGGTTTTTGCCAGGTGCCCCTCTTTGTTACAGTTGTGACATCTGACGATGTCACACGTGTTCTCCTTGTGGCCTGACTGTCTGCACTTCTTGCAGAAATCCGGCATCCTGGGGTAGTAAAGGTACCCCCTGTTGGCTCCGATGTTGAAGCGGGCCAGGGGGTGCTGGAAACCGTCGACGCCCTCTAGGTCCTCTTTCAGGAGGACTCGGTACTGGCCTTTGCCGTACCAGACGCCGCAACTGTCCCTGATCTCCGTCGGTTTGCCCACCACAGTTACATACCTCCCTAGGTACGCTGTTACCAGTGCCATTGGTACGTAGGGGTTGTACGTGAGGATTGTGATGGTCCTCTGGTTTGTCTTCCTCATAGGCTCCGGCCTGAAATCAGAGAAACGGGGGTGCTTACCTTTTTCTCTGATCATTTTCGTTGCCTTTTCATATGAGGCGTCCGTGGCTATGTAGGCCTCCATGTATCTCTCTGCCTTGTTGTCTTGCAGGCAGTAGAGATCTCCGGCCACCAACTGCAGGATCCCTCTCAGGAAGGTAATGAAAAAGGATTTCGCAGTTGGCATCGTCTCTGTTTTCTTGGTCCAGTGGAACTGGATCAGTGTCTTCTTGTCTGCCATCTGGAAAGGAGAAAAAAGAAAAAAGGAGAGAAAGAGAGAGAGCAAGGTCCTGTGGAGAGGACGGTTTAGCTGCTAAAGGAGCAGCGAGTGAGCCCTGGACTTTGTCCTTGTGGGCAAAGCCCAGCTAGGTGCAAGCGCAGGAGGAGAGAGAGAGAGGGAGCGGATAGCGCTTCTGAGTCTCGAGGAAGAAAGCAAGCACCGCGGGCAGGCCACAAGTACCTACTCCCAGCCAAGAGGCCAAGGAGGTGGAGCAAGAGAAAGGGGGAGGGGAGAGGAGAGAGCAGAGAGAGAGAACGTTGCTGCCGGATCCCAACCAGCTCAGCTGCTGATTGGCCTTAACCCCCTAGGCTCAACCTAGGGCGATACCAGCTCAAGCACTCTTCAGGATCTTCGATTGCCTTCTAGAACTTTGGAAAGACAAGAACTGCGGGCATGCCACTTGAACTTGATCTTAGCCAAAAGGCCGATAAAATTGGATTCCAGCTCACTGGCCCTGCAAAACTTAGTTCAAGACTTTAAACTCTCAGACACATATAGATGTATATATCCCACAACAGCAGGATATACATGGTCAGGGAGGAATAGCAGCTCCAGAATTTACTATTGCTTTGTCTCAGAGAGAGTGAAAGTTGTTGGGGTCACTCTTCAGCCTGTCTTCTTCTCAGATCATCAGGCTTTAGGGTGTAGAGTGGAACTCCAGGGCGGGACTGTCTTTGGCCCAGGCCTCTGGAAACTCAACACAAAGCTGCTAGAGAACGAGGGGGTAGTATCCCGCTACAAGGAGAAACTATCACAGTGGCTGTCCTTGCAGTGTCTGTACGGGTCAGTAAGAGAGTGGTGGGAGGAGGTGAAGGTGAGGACAAAGGCCTTTTTCATGGCTGAGGGAAGGAAGGCTGCTGCCAGACGGAGAGGAGTGCTAGCCAGGAAACAGAGGCAGCTGCAGCGTCTCTACACGATGCTGCACAGTGGCTTCGATGTGCTTGAGGATATCACCCTTTTAAAAAAGGACATCCGGAGCATAGCCGAAGAAAGCAGTCGAGGAGTGCTGTTAAGAAGCAGAGTGCAGTTCTTGGAAGAAAATGAGAAGTGTACCTGCTTCTTTTTCAGGAAAGTGGTAGGCTCCAAGTCTGTCATGGAAAGTGTAGTTGATGAGGAGGGAAGAGAGAGAACAGAGCTGAGTGCTATCCTCTCCTGCATCGAGGCCTTCTTGTCACGGACGTCCAAAGGGACTAACTGTGGGGAGCAGGAGTGCGGAAAAAGACCCATATGCGTAGCGGCGAGACGGGAAAAAGGCCCGGGCTCATTAGTGCAAAGAGTTCAGGAATGCCGTATAGAAACCTGTGCCCTCAGGGAGCGGACGTGGGGCGCCCTGGTGCTAGGCGGGTCTCAGGACATCCGAACGTCAGTGCTGAGCGAGGACAGAGTGCAAGACCCTGAAATATATAGCCCAAGGGAAAGAGAGGGAAAGGAAGGACAGCAGACCAGGAACTAGGGACAGGACAGAGAAGGACCGCCCTCTGGCTGCAGAGCGCGTGACACTTCTACTCAAGACTGTACAGCTCTACAGAGGTAAAGGATGAAGAAATTCATTTTTTTACCTCAAAGCTAGAAAACGTTTTGAGTGAAGAAGATAGGGAAGTACTTGAGGGGGATTTGACAGTAGAAGAGCTGAGAGGCTATGGAGAGCTTACAGAAGGGGAAAACTCCGGGTGCTGACAGGCTCCCTAAAGGGGCGTCTGCTTTTACTACTCGCACGAATGAAGGCAAAAAAAAAAGGCAATCGATGTGAACGAACGGCGCTTTACAGAGGAGTACTGCCTGACTGGATCGTTGATGAACGACAGAGGCCACTCCGACCTCTTCTCGGTTTTCTTCAATGACTTACTAAGGATCTTCTTCACATTCGCCCATGCAGGGGAAGCCAGTTACACCAAAGCAAACGCAGGAAAGTGCATTTCAAGCAGAGACCAGGAGGGACTTGTTTACACCGAGAGTGGGCGGAGAATGGAACAATACGCCCAGCCCTGTTGCTGGAGCCGATTCTTGATGAGCTCTTGGGCTCACTAAGAGGCCCCCGCTGGATGCTAATCTTCCTGTTGTTCTTGCAGGTCCTGCGCTGCTTTTGAGCCGACAGAGCTCGTCCTGGTCTGTCGGCACAGCCCAATTGCAAATGATCGGCTCCGCGTACAGAAGGAACGTGCGTTTGGTACAAGAGTGCACGAAGGCACCGGAAATACATTGGGAACAAATGACCGGTCGCTCAAGACCTCTGTGAAGTACAGGAGCGTGCAAAACGAGGTCTCGAACCGAGGACCTTTCGCGTGTTAGGCAAACGTGATAGCCGCTACACTACAGAAACCTGTAGGGACTGCTGCTGGTGTCTCGCTTGCGTTTCGGGCTGAGAAAGGGACGCGTCACTTTAGGCAGGGGGCGCTGGAGAGAGTGACAAAGGGCGCGATGAAACAAAATGCCGAAACCCGGGATCGAACCAGGGACCTTTAGATCTTCAGTCTAACGCTCTCCCAACTGAGCTATTTCGGCAGTGCGCAACGCCCACAGCCACCTGCTCCAGCCTTCCTGTGTTGTGGCATGAGCGCACCAAGAGTAGCGGGAGAGTGTTGCAGGAACGTCACTCAGAAGGAAAGCCACCCAGCTGCGCCCTCTGAGCTCTGTCCAGCGCATCTTCCTCGCATGGACTCCTGCCTGCGACGGGCAGGAAACAATTAGCAAGAACAGAACGACACCCCATGGGTGTCTCATGACCGCACCTTAGGTTGTGACACGTGCAGGTGTGAGGGGTTGCCGGGCTACTTTGGAGCAGAGCTTGGGCGGAGGGGGGGCGGGAAAGCAGACAAAGAGGTGACACCTCAAGGTCTGCACGATCACAGCTCTCCGCCGCCCCAGGCTTCCGCTCGATAAGCTACTGGACACACCCGCCCCTCCTCACACAGACCGTGGAAAAGCCCCCGAGTGGGAGGGCTCGCTCTTCCTCCCAGGAGCTCTTGGACACGACGCCCAGACAGGGCGCGGGGAGCCGCCGCCTGCAAACACGGCTCCAGGCAGGACTCCACTCCGCAGGAGCCGCAGAGCAGAGGAGATGAGGGCAGCTTAGCTCCTGTGCAGAGACCTGAGCTGTTGTTGCTGTGGATGCTGTCTTTTCTGCACTCGGGGTAGGAGTGAATGTTTTCCGTTCAGACGCGAAATGCTGACATGATCTCTCGGCTCCTCGGTTGTCATTTCTGCTCCGTAAAGGGATCACAGCACGCGTCGGCTTCCAGCATGCTGGGTCGGGACACGATGCCGGGGGTTGGAGAGAGCGATGTCTTCCTCGTTAGTATAGTGGCAAGTATCCCCGCCTGTCACGCGGGAGACCGGGGTTCGATTCCCCGACGGGGAGTAGCTTTTCTTTCACCTCCTTAGAGAAATGACTGCCTTTCACTTCTCTGTTTTCTTTCACAGCGTCGTGCACCTTTTCATTGCTCTCGCTTTCAGAGCCTCCGCACGGCAGTCGACTCGACATCAGGAAGCACATTGAAGTGAAAGCAGGAAGCGCTGCGACATGCACTGTGCAGATCCCGCCACACTAAGAGGTGAGTGGGTCTGTTCGATGCACAAAGAACGCTTTGAGAAGCGTCAAAGGCAAGTCATTCCGAGTTGGTCGTTTGTGTTTTCCGTTCAGACGCGAAATGCTGAAATGATCTCTCGGCTCCTCGGTTGTCATTTCTGCTCCGTAAAGGAATCACAGCACGCGTCGGCTTCCAGCACGGTGGGTCGGGACACGATGCCGGGGGTCGGAGAGAGCGATGTCTTCCTCGTTAGTATAGGACCTGTCACCTGTCCCCACCTGTCACGCGGGAGACTGGGGTGCATCAGGACGCGCCTTGAAGTGAAAGCAGGATGCGCTGTGGGGTCTGTTCGATCACAGCGCTAGGCGAATCCCTAATCCCCTTTTGTGCCTGGCGACAAAAGATGTCTGTTTCCGCCCGGTTTCGAACCGAGGACCTTTCGCGTGTGAGGCGAACGTGATAACCACTACACTACGGAAACGGTGGTAAGACGTGCCCAGCGGCCCAGCGCTGAGCTTCGCCAATGTGATTTAGCTGCTTCCAGTGCCTTTATTGGAGTGCGCTGATGGACCGTGCTCTCTCTCCAGAGACCAGCACGCCTGTCATGGACGGAGCAGGAAAGGCGGCGCCACATTCTACAGCCCTCTCCACGCAATCGACGAAATCGGGCTACTGAAGTGGAGAAAATCGCCTCTCCAGAAAGTGCAAATATCATCTTGGAGACTATAAATCCTATTGCCGAAGGTCAGCCCTGTCTACCAGAGTAACCCTCCCACAGCGATGATCAGCTCGTCTCACACGCGAGAAGTTTCGGTTGGAAACAAGCGCCCCCTCTTCTCGCACGTTTTGCACGTTCGAGTAGTTTTAATGCGGCTCTTTCGTACACGGTGCTGATCCTTTGGAAAGCAGGAGGCAAAACCGAGTCGGACCGCCTGGGTGAAAACCAGGAACCCTAACCGCTAGACTATATGGCAGCGAACAACCATGCTGTTCCCGGCATCATGCAAGCAAACTACATAAATATGAGAAAACACGCAAGAGAGTTGTCACTCAGAGTGTCGAAGGGTCGATGTATACTGGGGCTCAGTTGAAATGCAACGTCAGGACTTTTCCGAATTATGTCACACGAAGAGAGCACAGCCCTTTCCGCCCTGCCGCGTGTGTCTCGGTAACTCGCTGTGATCGTATAGTGGTCAGTACTTTGCGTTGTGGCCGCAACAACCCCGGTTCGAATCCGGGTTACGGCAGAATAGGGGCGTCCGCTTTTACTACTCGCACGAATGAAGGCAAAAAAAAGCCAATCGACGTGAACGAACGGCGCTTTACAGAGGAGTACTGCCTGACTGGATCGTTGATGAACGACAGAGGCCACTCCGACCTCTTCTCGGTTTTCTTCAATGACTTACTAAGGATCTTCTTCACATTCGCCCATGCAGGGGAAGCCAGTTACACCAAAGCAAACGCAGGAAAGTGCATTTCAAGCAGAGACCAGGAGGGACTTGTTTACACCGAGAGTGGGCGGAGAATGGAACAATGCGCCCAGCCCTGTTGCTGGAGCCGATTCTTGATGAGCTCTTGGGCTCACTAAGAGGCCCCCGCTGGATGCTAATCTTTCTGTTGTTCTTGCAGGTCCTGCGCTGCTTTTGAGCCGACAGAGCTCGACCTGGTCTGTCGGCACAGCCCAATTGCAAATGATCGGCTCCGCGTACAGAAGGAACGTGCGTTTGGTACAAGAGTGCACGAAGGCACCGGAAATACATTGGGAACAAATGACCGGTCGCTCAAGACCTCTGTGAAGTACAGGAGCGTGCAAAACGAGGTCTCGAACCGAGGACCTTTCGCGTGTTAGGCGAACGTGATAGCCGCTACACTACAGAAACCTGTAGGGACTGCTGCTGGTGTCTCGCTTGCGTTTCGGGCTGAGAAAGGGACGCGTCACTTTAGGCAGGGGGCGCTGGAGAGAGTGACAAAGGGCGCGATGAAACAAAATGCCGAAACCCGGGATCGAACCAGGGACCTTTAGATCTTCAGTCTAACGCTCTCCCAACTGAGCTATTTCGGCAGTGCGCAAAGCCCACAGCCACCTGCTCCAGCCTTCCTGTGTTGTGGCATGAGCGCACCAAGAGTAGCGGGAGAGTGTTGCAGGAACGTCACTCAGAAGGAAAGCCACCCAGCTGCGCCCTCTGAGCTCTGTCCAGCGCATCTTCCTCGCATGGACTCCTGCCTGCGACGGGCAGGAAACAATTAGCAAGAACAGAACGACACCCCATGGGTGTCTCATGACCGCACCTTAGGTTGTGACACATGCAGGTGTGAGGGGTTGCCGGGCTACTTTGGAGCAGAGCTTGGGCGGAGGGGGGGCGGGAAAGCAGACAAAGAGGTGACACCTCAAGGTCTGCACGATCACAGCTTTCCGCCGCCCCAGGCTTCCGCTCGATAAGCTACTGGACACACCCGCCCCTCCTCACACAGACCGTGGAAAAGCCCCCGAGTGGGAGGGCTCGCTCTTCCTCCCAGGAGCTCTTGGACACGACGCCCAGACAGGGCGCGGGGAGCCGCCGCCTGCAAACACGGCTCCAGGCAGGACTCCACTCCGCAGGAGCCGAAGAGCAGAGGAGATGAGGGCAGCTTAGCTCCTGTGCAGAGACCTGAGCTGTTGTTGCTGTGGATGCTGTCTTTTCTGCACTCGGGGTAGGAGTGAATGTTGAGTTGCCCTTAGAAATGAAGCAGAGCACTTCAACGGCACGGGTGTGTGTGTGTGTGCGCCCTGGTGATTCTGGGAGACAGATCGAACCTGGGCTAAAAGAGAGGGGGCTTAGCCCTCTTCCATTTGCTAGTTCAAAGTTGTACAACCCCTTTGTATCTGCTAGGCGGCGCAGTCGTCGTGCACAAAGAACACTTTGAAAAGCGTCAAAGGCAAGTCATTCCGAGTTGGTCGTTTGTGTTTTCCGTTCAGACGCGAAATGCTGACATGATCTCTCGGCTCCTCGGTTGTCATTTCTGCTCCGTAAAGGGATCACAGCACGCGTCGGCTTCCAGCATGCTGGGTCGGGACACGATGCCGGGGGTTGGAGAGAGCACCGGGGTAAAGTTAGCTCGAAGTTCGAAAACGATTTTGGCACGCCTGTAGCGCTTTCACGAAACCTCTTAGAGTTGCGAGAATGCTTGTTTTGTGTATAAAATACATTGTGGATGCTTTCTCAGCCTTTACTTTGTCGTTTTTATGACATTTTTTTGACCAAGCACGCATATTCTTTTGTCCATATCTTCGCGATGGAAGCACAGAATGCTGTCAAACCAAATGCATTTTAAAGACCACGACTTGTGGATATTTCCACACCCTTTATATCAAACTATCAGTGAGCTAATTATCTTTTTTAAAACCTCCGGTTTTTCATCGATGCGTAATTACGCACGAACTGGAACCCGGGGGACCGCTGTGTGCACACGTTCACAACGCGAGAAATACTGTTCAATACGGCTTCGTGCGAAAAACCGGTATATGACCATAGGAAGCAGAACAGCGCAGTCTCCAATTACCCAGACTGTAAGCACGGGAATAAAGCTTTGTTTGATTTCTGAAACCCTTCCTTTACGTCCTGTTTTCATTCAGGTAAGGGTCAACTATATTCACAATACTACTGACAGCAGGAAGATAAAAATATTCTTTACTCAGCAGCTTATTAAAAACAGCTCCCATGATGTTCATACCGACTTTTTACACAGAACACTGACACAGCTTTGTGTTCTGAATCTCTTTTTCTCTTGCTTTTATTTAATGTGGCACAATGCACTGGGATAGGGGTATTCTGTTCACAAACCAATAGCATTTAAACCACAGCACCCACAATGCTGCAGGTGAGTGTTTTGCACACTAAGCAGGTCATCTGACTATTCCCAGCTTTGTTTTGGGTTATGGAACCTTTATTTTTTTATGATTTTCTGAAGATAACACTACAGGTGGGATGGGTGGGTTGTCTTCATGGCTCAATAGCATTGCAAATACAGCACCCACACTGCTGAAACCAAGTGTTTTACACACCAGACAGGCCCCCGAACCTCATACAACCTTAATGTGGCTGTGGCCCCTGTCTTTATTTTGTCATGAGTTTCTGAAGATAACACTACAGGTAATACACTGGGACAGGTGGGTCGTCTTCATGGCTCAATAGCATTTCAAATACAGCACCCACTCTGCTGAAACCAAGTGTTTTACACACCAGACAGGCCCCCAAACCTCATACAACCTTACTGTAGCTGTGGCCCCTTTCTTTAATTTTTTATGATTTTCTGAAGATTACACTACAGGTAATACACTGGGACGGGTGGGTCGTCTTCATGGCTCAATAGCATTTCAAATACAGCACCCACTCTGCTGAAACTAAGTGTTTTACACACCAGACAGGCCCCCAAACCTCATACAACCTTACTGTGGCTGTGGCCCCTGTCTTTATTTTGTAATGAGTTTCTGAAGATAACACTACAGGTAATACACTGGGACGGGTGGGTCGTCTTCATGGCTCAATAGCATTTCAAATACAGCACCCACTCTGCTGAAACCAAGTGTTTTACACACCAGACAGGCCCCCAAACCTCATACAACCTTACTGTAGCTGTGGCCCCTTTCTTTAATTTTTTATGATTTTCTGAAGATTACACTACAGGTAATACACTGGGACGGGTGGGTCGTCTTCATGGCTCAATAGCATTTCAAATACAGCACCCACTCTGCTGAAACTAAGTGGTTTACACACCAGACAGGCCCCCAAACCTCATACAACCTTACTGTGGCTGTGGCCCCTGTCTTTATTTTGTAATGAGTTTCTGAAGATAACACTACAGGTAATACACTGGGACAGGTGGGTCGTCTTCATGGCTCAATAGCATTTCAAATACAGCACCCACTCTGCTGAAACCAAGTGTTTTACACACCAGACAGGCCCCCAAACCTCATACAACCTTACTGTAGCTGTGGCCCCTTTCTTTAATTTTTTATGATTTTCTGAAGATTACACTACAGGTAATACACTGGGACAGGTGGGTCGTCTTCATGGCTCAATAGCATTTCAAATACAGCACCCACTCTGCTGAAACCAAGTGTTTTACACACCAGACAGGCCCCCAAACCTCATACAACCTTACTGTAGCTGTGGCCCCTTTCTTTAATTTTTTATGATTTTCTGAAGATTACACTACAGGTAATACACTGGGACGGGTGGGTCGTCTTCATGGCTCAATAGCATTTCAAATACAGCACCCACTCTGCTGAAACCAAGTGTTTTACACACCAGACAGGCCCCCAAACCTCATACAACCTTACTGCGGCTGTGGCCCCTGTCTTTATTTTGTAATGAGTTTCTGAAGATAACACTACAGGTAATACACTGGGACAGGTGGGTCGTCTTCATGGCTCAATAGCATTTCAAATACAGCACCCACTCTGCTGAAACCAAGTGTTTTACACACCAGACAGGCCCCCAAACCTCATACAACCTTACTGTAGCTGTGGCCCCTTTCTTTAATTTTTTATGATTTTCTGAAGATTACACTACAGGTAATACACTGGGACGGGTGGGTCGTCTTCATGGCTCAATAGCATTTCAAATACAGCACCCACTCTGCTGAAACTAAGTGGTTTACACACCAGACAGGCCCCCAAACCTCATACAACCTTACTGTGGCTGTGGCTCCTTTCTTTATTTTGTAATGAGTTTCTGAAGATTACACTACAGGTAATACACTGGGACAGGTGGGTCGTCTTCATGGCTCAATAGCATTTCAAATACAGCACCCACTCTGCTGAAACCAAGTGTTTTACACACCAGACAGGCCCCCGGACCTCATACAACCTTACTGTGGCTGTGGCTCCTTTCTTTATTTTGTAATGAGTTTCTGAAGATTACACTACAGGTAATACACTGGGACAGGTGGGTCGTCTTCATGGCTCAATAGCATTTCAAATACAGCACCCACTCTGCTGAAACCAAGTGTTTTACACACCAGACAGGCCCCCAAACCTCATACAACCTTACTGTGGCTGTGGCTCCTTTCTTTATTTTGTAATGAGTTTCTGAAGATAACACTACAGGTAATACACTGGGATAGGGGGGTGCTATTCATGAGTCAAAAGCTTCATCACAACATCTGAAAATTTTAGATTTTACATTCTTTTTATTTCCCATGTTTCGTTTAGTTTTTTCCTAATTTCACATTTTAAATAAGCTATATCTGTAATCACAATGAAGGTGTGGTATTCAGTCTTGATGATGTGACTGTGTAACCATCAGGCACGAAGGAGAGAAAAACAAAAAACTCCAAAGGAGAAAAAAAATCTCTGGGGGTCCAAGGCCTGATGGTTGACCTCCCCTCCAGGTCCTGGTTGTGTATGACAAATAGTTACTAGAAACAGTTCACATGCACAACCATGCAGATTGACACGGTGAATTCTATTTCATATATTATGTGAGACTAGATGTTAATGTTGAGTGTGTCCCATCCACTGGGTTGAGCAGTACAGGATCTTGAGTTTTGTAGGCTGGGTTCCTTGCTTCAGAAATCCAGGAGGATCCCTTGTCATGGGGGACGGAGCTCAATATCAACCAAAGGCACCGAAGAGAGAACAGTGGCAGGCATGGTGTGGAGAAAAAAAAAGGGTTAGACACAGAAAAAACAATTGCAACGTGGTTGTCTACTTACCCACTTGATATCTATGTTTCTGCACCTCCTAAAGAATTAGATCACTTGGGATAAAGAAGACTACAGAGACGATGTAGAAGACTACAGCATTGTTAAATATGCTTGTAGGTATGGGGCATCCTTAAAAAGGTCTGACATATATTTCCACAATTTAGGGGCTGTGTGCCTAAATGCTCTGCTACGTGCTTGCTATTGTTAACATAATCTGTTCATTGATCTAGACAGCATCCTACAACTACCTTAACCTTACTGTAAGAAAAGTATCACTTTGGTGTCTAGGCTGTTCTTTTTCATGAGTCTCCACTCCTGGAGATGTACATGGTACGATATTGAAAGCCAGTGGGGTTCGGACTTCGATGATGCAATTGTGTTTTATTGTTCCGGTTAGAATCCTTTTAGCACTGTGCCCTGTCTGAAGGTAGATAGAGTACTGTTTTGGAAACCTAATAAAAAGGAATCACCCTAGATACACTTCTATTTGATAGAAGCCATTTTTCTTTGATCTTTCTCACAACGGAGTGGAATTTCTTGATTAATCTATCTTACTAGGATGGATACAATTTTATCTGGAAATCTTTCACATAAATCATGTCATGGTGACATACTGTCGTTTTACATTTCTTTGCACTACTACAGTGATGTTAACAGTGTGTAGTGATCATATTTAAAAGGGACTGTGTTGTGTCATGATTAACTTTTTTACTGTTTTCATACAGACTTTGTTTGGTTTCTGGCAATAGATAACAAATGGTTTCTAGTGATTTTGTGTTCTAGTGTTTTTCATTATTGTTTGGCAAAGTGTACGAAAGTTTACTCTTACCCAAGATAAAATTTTTGGGGGGATATTGAAACTTGTACTTACGTGTCTTTTGGAGGTGAATTCTGCTGAGAACACGTTGACAGTCTTCTTGAGTTTCCAGCATGTCTTTTATGTAATGCTCGGGAGTAGGGGGTGGATGCTCACTCATCAACAGTGCCTGAAATATAAAACCGTAAGAAGGGTTACGAACTGCAAAGGATCCAAGGAGTATAAATGGGTCACAAATCAAGATCTAGGTATTTGCACAATTTGCCAGATCTCTCTTAATCAAACTCCTTTTTTCTTACTTTGTGTTTTTACAGCAAGACGTTATATTGTTTCTGTGCTAAATGGCAAGCTCTTTTAGGTGTTCATGGTTGTGTCTTTGTTTCTATACTATTGGAAAGAAACCTAGTAAGTGATTTGATGCATCCATGTCTAATCATTAATCTGACACAGTAATTCTATCTTTGAGATGCCTGTGTCATGTAATAAATTGCACAGATTATCAGTAATCTTTTATGTGTGCCTTCTTTGGTGTGTTTTTTGAAAAGTTATCTCTAATTTATAGAACCATTAATGCCAGAAGACAAGCCTGCAATCCAAACTTCTTAACAATAACAAACAATTATAACGTCCACTGAAATATGTCATCCTACTGTATGTTTCTGCTGAATCTAAAACTACATGTCCTGCTTAAAAAACCCTTTCATAGTGATAGTTTGCATGCAGAGCATACTCACCAAACTGGGGTTGGCAAAATGTACATATCCATGTTACTTCATTCTTTGCGCTTTCATACTCTTCTTTTGAGATGCACAATTCATGGAACCAGTTTTCACAACTGTCACACTGAATCTACACGGACAGTAAACCTTATATCAGTTCAGCTATCACATTTCACTGGCATGTTTTGTTATTATGTGCATACATTACACATACAGATAGAGATGATGTTCACTTACCCAGTTTGTCTGCCGCACTGGTGTTTCTCCACACATCAGGCACATGTCCTGGAGAGGAGCTATAATAAACATGCCAAATAGACTGATTTTTCCAATGTTATCTACAGATCATTGTTGCATAATTGAAGACAGTTTGATAGAGACCTTTTCGTATGCACTTTCCTGATTAGGTGTTCTACTGCTTCTTAAACCGCACATTGTCATGTCTCAGAATACTCCTGTCAACACCTGTTACCCTTTTTTGCATCAGCGTGTGTTGCTATGATTTTAAGGGGGCACATGATAACACAGCTATCATGTTTCAGTTTGCTTTGCTTCACTATGGGCAATTTAGACCCACACTTTTCCCAGACAATGGTTGTGTCAACCACGACGAAGGCCAAAGTGTCATTGAATTTTAACTGTGTGAAATGTGATTTAATTAACTTTTCATCACTGTGTTATATAGTACAAAAAGAATACCCAAATGAGTTCTGCATATAAATAAATTGAGAATCTTTTTCATCCAGACTTGTTACAGAGAGAGAACATGCTTCAGGAAAATAATATACACCAAGAAACGTAGGCAATGAGGATCAAATGGTACAATACCTGAAGCCTCAAGAATTCTGATTGACAGGTCTTCCCGCAACTTTCTCATTTCTTTGGCACTGCTGTTTATTTCGATATATGTTGGAATATCCGGGAAATTGTTAATGATGTCTGCGCCCATCTAACAGACAAAAGTTTGTTTCAATTATTTCCCTAAAAATCTCTCATACAATAGTTTTAAGTCCAAAATTTCGGCGTGGAAAGGTTATGCTGACCTGCATCACAAAGACCCCACAGCTTGAGGCATCTGCTTGCCTGGTGTGACCAATCACGCTTGGGTGCCAGTTGATATTCAACCAGTCTTCTTTTCCTAGGACATTCCTGCGCATCTTAAAAAAGTCCCTGTGAATCAAAACAATAGGTTATTGATAAATGAGGAAATATTTGTCATGCTGAACTTGAACCTGAAATGTATGTGTGCCCCTGCAGAATTTCACCACGAAACTAATGCTTGATTTCTTACCTGAACCTTTTTGCCGCTGCAGTGGAGTCTCCCATCTCATCACTCCCCATAGGGTCGACCACAAAGACTTTCTGGGATGGAGCATACAGATACTGCAAGAAACAAAGGGCCCATCATCAGACATGAAGTTGCATTTAATGTGGGGCCAGACACACAGGCAGTTTCAGGAGTTTTATGTTGTTTAAACAAAGGTTTTTAATATTTGAATATTTTATATATATAATATTTATATTTATATATTATTTAACATTTAATATTTTGCAAACCTCGGCAAAGACAGTCAGGAAATGACCTAACAGTACTTTTTTTCCTACATGACACTTTGACTTGTTTGGTTGTCTGTTCATTACACAGCAGTATTCACAATAATAATTTAGGAAAAGTGCACTGTCACCATTGCCTTGGACACTCACTATCAATGTCCACCTTTTTTAACAGGAGAGGAACACATACATTGTGACTTTGTAATTTTTTTAGATGCAACAAGGATAATCACTTGAACTGTAATGGTTCCAGGTGTAATTATAAACCTACGCTGTTTTGGATTACCTGCACCACACTTACCAACAATTTCCAGTGGACACCAGTGTTAAAAAAGCTAATAATGGCTTCATAGTTTTCAAAGTTGACCTGTAATGAAAAGAATGACAAGATTAGTACAACAGGCTGCCTCACAGGGATGGTGTGCTACCTTTGAATTTTGATTTCTGACTATAAAGGTAGTTTCTTTAGGCAGCACCATGGGCACAGTTGTGACCTGTTTTGATTGCTTGTAGCTCTCCTTGTTTCTCTATTGATAAAACAATCATCAGTTAGTGAAAAACCATGTTTGCCCCCTCACTAATGTAATCCATCAACATTTGTGTTTGATGTCCTTACCTTGGACAAACGTTGTCTAGCCATGCGCTCTCTATTCCCACTCATGATTACACCAGTTGTGTAGTGGTTCATTAGGAAAACCTTCTTCCCCAAGTCCATGGATTCTTTCGCTACTTGAAAGTAACACTCAATGGTCTTATGGAAAAAGCAAACACAATTGAAGAAGATGTGATTTCACGCACTCACACACATTTGATTACACAAAAGCTCAGAAACCTTAACAAATGCATGCAATCAAACACTTTCATCTTACCTCGCCTATGAGCCACTCATCTGGTTTCAGAGACACAAACTCCGAGTGTCTGAGAATATATGTGTCTGCACTGTGCATGGATGGCAAAACTGCAACCACTAATTCACTCGGATTGATGTTCCAAAGGGCGTGTACCTAAAAAAGATTTACCAAGCCAAAAGCATACACAAGAGATCACTGGACCTAACATAATGAAAATTGAGATTACACACCACAAGTATAACACAAGTATGTCAACAAGTATAACAAGTTAGAGAGAAACGACAAAGAACACCTACAGTAGTAGAAGATGACATTCATAAGCTCTGAAAAAGAAGTGAATGTCCACACAGAGAAATATTTGAAATACAAATCCTACCTTCTTTTTGAAATCTGTTTTCTCTTTTATAAGTTTTGAGATGGGGCGTGCATCACAGTGTGGTGTGATCACTTCAGCCATGCCCACGGCAGCTTGCTTGGGTGACACTTTCCTTTCTTCTTTGTGCTGCCATTCTTTATATTCTGTGGTTCCTGCTTTCCCCTGCTGTACTTGCAGGCCGTTGCTGTCATCTGGCGATTTTTCATTTGTTTCAATATTTCTATTGCTAACTTTTTTTTCCTGTGTTCTCATTTTTTTGGGGATTGGAATTTTCTGTGGTGCGCTGTAGAATTTATTTTTTGTTTCTTTGCCTACACCTGGTGCTCTCTTTGCCCATTGTTCCTGTGCATGTTCATGACGTGTCTTAGTGGTGATCAATGGAGCCGTCAAAACCTTTTTGGGGAGAGCATTTTGGATTATATGTTCTCTGTACCGGCCTTGGAGGGATTGTCTCATTATCGTAATAAACTCTGCTGGCCTCAGTTTCCTCCTGTGCTGAAGTATTGAATGCTTGACAATGCCAAACCAGGTCTCAACATGACAATTAGTGGCTCTTGTTTGTGCTACCTCTGACATTGATATGTCTTTTTTGCTGTCTGAAGCATATCTTGCCAGGTCACCCAACAAAATTCCACTCCACAGTGGAAATAGTGCCATGTATCTTTGCAACAGAAATCTTATTATGTCTTCACAGAAATAGGGGTTCACATTGTGTTGTGTCCCATAGTCATCATGTCCTTGAGCTGATATGCTGTCTTCATAAATACCTTTGAACTCCACAGCGAAAGGAGAGCGGCCCAGGCTGCCTCTCATTTTTGGGTACAGTACCTCATCTGTGTCTTTGACTTCTGCTTCCTTTTCCATCTGGTCTGGTGTGGTTGTTTGAGAAATGTAAGCGTTAAGGAGGCAGACACTAGATTGGACTTCATTTGTGAACCTCCTGCTTGAGAGTACAATACACATGTGTTTGAAAACATTTCTGGCGACACTCAAAGTTGTGCTGTTTTGCAGGATGGCAAAGGCAAATGTTGCAAAGTCTCGCAGTCCTTTGTCTGTTGTTTTTTTACTAATTGCTTGAGAGACAGCCTTTATGACATGGGCAGAGCAAAGGTGCAGAACAGTGAACATCTGAAGTTCTGTGTACTTAAGTTTGCCTTGGCAGACTTTCATTGCACGATTTAAGTATGCATGGATGGTGTCCCCATTGAAGGCAAAAAGAACACTGTGAATCAGGGCCCAGCTGTAGTCAGTTTCTACATGCTGCACTCTCTTGGTAGTACATGTTGAGATGTCAAACATGAATTTCCGTAGCCAACGTTCTATACTGACAATGGTGTGGTCAGTTGTCAACATTTCAGACACTGGTAATGGAGGCTTTCTTTTTCCACCTCCAGGTAACGTAAGACTGTAGTACAAAATTCTTTTGTTCTCCGATGGAATTTTTCTGACTACCCCTCCTGTTGCATCCAGGTAAAGGCTGACTTTCTCCTTCATCTTTAGATGGGCAATAAGAATTCACATACTCTGTTCTGTGTAAAGATAGGCAGCAAATGTGTCTAACTGCAAAATCTGTATATATCCTGGGAAATGGACAATGTCGAAGTCGCATGCTTTCATATATTTTTGTGCCATATGTAATTCAAACACTGGATCATAGTGAATGCGTTTACTGTTCCTGAACTCTGATGAAATGACTTTCAGGACATTCTGTGTTAGTGGTTTAGATAAATTGCCTGCTGCAATTTCAGCAAGCGGTGTTCTGCTCAGGTTCCTGTAGTACACATTGCTGATTCCTTTTGTGAGGGCACGGGCAATCTTTCGACGATAAGGCTGACGTGCTTGTCGAAATTTTGTTTCCCTTTTACTGTGCTGTATTTGCCCTGCTCGTACAACATCAATTGTGATGTCATCATTGCCCATTGGTTTGTCTTGTTGTCATAATGTATTTTACATTGCAGGACCTGAAGGTACAGACTGCTTTTATCATCAGAAAGTTTTTTTTTTTCTGCTGTTCTCTTTCCTGATGTATTGGTATTTGAAGGCTATTGGGCAACAAGGATTTATCTTCCTGAACTCGTTATATAAGATCTGGGTCCATGGTCGTCTTAGTTTAGATGTACCTTTTAGAGGTGCTATTTTTCTCCATTGTTCAGCCTTTAAACATACTTGGAAAGTTTTAGGCACAGACATAATCTTTCTTAATCCCCTTTTATCCTGAGGTGACGTCCCAGACGAGCTTGCCCCCTGGGAATATTCACTGTGCTCTTCAGGATTTTTTTCTGATTCTACACAGATTTTTTCTCCTTCAAACATGTCACCACTGTCTGTGCTGCCGTGTGAGCCCATGCATCTTCTGTATCTTCTGATGAACTTCTGAGCTCTGTGTTGCCTTCCAAACTATGTCCCTCACTTTGACTTGAAATATGGACTATAGATTGTGTACTGTCATCTGGTTTTGAATCCTTACCAATACTCACCCCCTTCTGCGCCCTAAGCACTTGGATTCTTACTTTTTTTCTATCTTCATGCCAAATCACTGATAACCATTTCCTGTTGCTGGAGTAATCCTCTCCAAGGACTCTGTTTGACAGTGTTGACCACATACTGTATTGTCATGCCACCTAATTTTTTTTTCTATCTTAGAAAACTTCAGAAATTCTTTGATCTCACTCCCTACTCCACCAGCCCTTGACCACAGCTCTGGCCTCCTACTTCTCTGTCCTCCTTTAACATGTGGCATTGCCAACAATCTGAAAAATAGGGAACACATCTGAATGAAGTGGAAACATAATTGAAATTCAATACCCAACAGATGTACAAGTCCATTAAATGTTTTTATTTCTGTGTTTAATTTTTGAGGGACCCTATATTTTGATATAGCATCAATCACAAAACAGCATTCTGTCAATGTCACGACCACCAGCCCGGGGAGATCAACTCACAAAATAACTAACCAGTACCAGCAGCGGGTTAATAATAACATGTGTTAATCCACCAGCACATGCTCTACTGTGCGGCAAGCAGCACTCTTTTAACCATCCAAACCCGCTTCCCGCTACTCGGTATTGAGTCTTCTCTTTGAGAGCTCTACCTCGCGTTTACTCTGAATCTCGCTTACTGGTTACTGAACTCCCTTTTGCCTCTGGACCTTAGACCTCACCTTCCGATTTGGATTGTTTGCTTCTCTCTGTACTTCAAGTATTTCAATCTACCTTTCACCTAACAATCTCACCTGACGTTCTGGATTGTTCACCTGTCTCAATAACTACTTGCTCCTGCATCTGCATAGGATCTGCATACCTTTTCACTGAGGATTTCTGACAGTCAAAGCCACATAAAAAAAACTAGAAAAGAAGTATGTGTTTCCCCCAATACCCCCAAATTGTTTTTGTTTTTTAAAAGTCAACATATCTGGGTTGTGTTTGCAAGATTTTTAAAAATTCCAAAGTTTGTGTGGGTATGATTGTAAAAAATCAAATCATAACTGAAGAAGTCTCCATGGTCAAAACATTGTGTTTTCTTCTTCTCTTTTCAGCATGGAATAAACCTATTACTTGTTCCTTGGAGATTACCATGTGCCAATAAGATATGATCACTGTATTGACCATATACAATTTCTTGCATTAGGAATTCCTATTTTGCATACCCCAGCTTGCTCTCCTTGAGATACACATACAGGGAGAGTAGCTGGGGGTCAGAGCGCAGGGTCAGCCATTTATACGGCACCCCTGGAGCAGTTGGGGTTAAGGGCCTTGTTCAGGAGCCCAATGGAGTAGGATTCCTCTGCCGACCGTGGGATGTAAACCAGCAACCTTCCAGCCACAGGTGCAGATCCTTAGCCACAGAGCCACCGCTCTGCCAAATGTGCCAATTCTTTAGAAAGAAGTCCAAAAGAATGCAAATTTACTTTTTTAAAATAGCTGTTGTAAATAACATCAGTGGCTATGGAAGAGTACATACAAGCACAGAGACAAGTTAATAAACTTGGAATGACTACTTACAGCTCTGGAAAGACCGAAGATATTGTTTCCGGTTGTTAAGGAACAAGTAATAGGTTTATTCCATGCTGAAAAAAAGAAGAGAGAAAACAATGTTTCGGCCATGGAGCCTTCTTCAGGTGTGAGAGAGAGAAGGCAGTAGGCAAAGGTAATGTAGTGGGAGAACAAAGGCTGGGAGGGAGGAGGGGTGAGAGGCGGGAGCAGGGGACAGAAAGAGAGGCCAATCAAGAGGTGTGAAGTCAGAAAAGGTGTTGAGAGGTGTGAAATGAAACTTCCAATGAATGGAGAAAAACTTAGTAGAATAGTAGTCTGTTGTTTAGAGAAGGGGGAAGGTGTGATCCTAGCTGCAGGATAAGTTTGGTTTCGGTAGTCTTTCTAATGTATGAGTTCAGAAAACCATCTTTGAGAACACAGACGGAGAGATTAGAGTGGTCATGGCCATCAGAGGTGAAATGAGAAACAATGGTTTTTGGAGAGATCTTCAATCTTCACAGCCCTGACATGTTCTCTGAAGCGGTCTCCAAGTCTCCTTCCTGTTTCTCCAATATAGAGAGAAACTGGGCATTTACTGCAAGAGATACAGTAAATAAGGTTGCTGGAGGTACAAGATGCCATCTGGGTGATCCAGAATTGTCCTGAGGGGCCTTGAATGAGTGTGGTGTTGGATGTGTACTTGCAGGCGATACAGCGAGCTCTGTTGCAGGGGAAAATACCTGGTGTGGATGGTTGCTGAGAGCGGTCAAGGGAGGTGTGAACACGAAGGTTGCGCAGATTAGGTGATTGGCGATATGAGATGATGGGGCGGTCAGAAAAGAGGGCCCCAATGGAGGGATCATCCTGTAGGATGGAAAAGTTGTCGTTAACAGTCCTGCATATAGGAAGTGTGTTAGGGAAGCACCAAAGGAATGCGGTTGTTACGGTGGGAGTTCCTGATTGGGTTGATGGTCCGAGGGGTGTTTTTGGCTCGGGCAAGGGCCCTGTCAATAACACTGCTGGGGTATCCTCTGTTGATGAAAAAGGAGTACATTTTGAGGGTTTGGTTCTGGGAGTCGACGTCGTCACTGCATATTTGTTGTAGCCGAAGGAACTGTGAAAAAGGGAGAGAATTTTTAGTATGTTTGGGGTGAAATGAGCTATACAAGAGATAGCTGTGTGAATCCGTGGGTTTGTAATAAACAGAAGTGGAGAGTCTGGGGTAGTTGATGGAGAAGTTGATGTCCAGAAACGGAAGAGTAGTGGAAGATATGTTAATTATATATTCGAGGGACAGGTGGAAGTTGGTGAAATGGTGCAGGAAGCACTTAAGTTGATTGTTGGAGCATGTGGCGGCACTGACGCAGTCATCAATATATCGCTTGTAGAGGTCAGGGACATAGCCAGTGTAGGAAGCGAAGAAGCGTTCTTCTACCCAGCCAACAAAGATATTGGCATAGCTGGGTCCCATTCTGGTGCCCATGGCAACTCCACTCACCTGTTGGTAAAAAAGATTATTGAAGGAGAATGTGTTCAGTGTGAGAACCAGTGTTTCTGGTTGTTGTCCTTTAATTGATCTAATTTAATTGCACTAATTTCCCCCCCCCTCCCACTCATCAGCTTTTGGATGAGAGATTCTGACCACTATATAAGATCAGAAGCAGTAGAAGAAACGGGCTTCTTTTCTGCTTATTTAACACACTCCTAATGCAAACAACACATTAAGAGTACAACGGAAAGGTTGCACCAAATGGGATCAAGCAATTTAAAACATATGTTCAGGGTACAGGAAAATTGTTATAGAGATGAATGGTATTCATGAAACAAATAATGTTGCAAAAAGCTTTGCCAAAAGTCACAACCCATTTAACATTCATCAGACAGGTTGAATCAGTTGGATATCTCTTAGGTTCAAAATGCACTCAACGGCTGTATAATGCAAGCTCAAGAGTCAAAAGAACAGTAGTGAACTACAGTTCTTACAATAATAAATAGCCATTTGATCTTGTGAACGATCTATCATACACCCTTGAAATGATGTTACAGATTTGGAAGTTTGCACAGCTTGTAGTCTTTCTAACTCCATGAGACACACAGACAGGGAGAGAAGCTGGGGGTCAGAGCGGGTCAGCCACTGTGCTCTTGTGCCAAACAGGTCATACAAAGACTGCCATTCCTTATATCTTTCCCTGAACCTGTGTGTCACTTCCTCACCTTCCAGAAGCAAAATATCGAGCTTCCACACAATAAAAATTGTACATGACAGCAGACAATGGTCAGAGAAAAAAAAACAGGGGTTAGGCCTGTGGTCTTGCAAGTAAAATCACGTATCAAAACAAAATGCGTGAGGCTTGGGTCCCATTAGACTAGTGCCATGTGAAACCTGCCCTCCCCTGACTATGAAGTTTGAAGCCATCTTTCAGTTTAAAATCTTTACATAATGTTTGCAATAATATTGATGATTTATCAAATTGGACCCATCTCTCGCCCCTCATTCTGCCTTCTCTTTCTAAAAGATAATTAAAATCCCATCCCAATCAATATACTCAGTTCCTGAATTAGGACATATCTGTCATGTGAGCAACTCAGACAATATATATTTAAGAGTTTAAATTAGACATTCATGAAACCCAGATACACCACCAGTGCTCTCCCTGGTTTCATTACAGGGTGCTGACGTACCTCTACCATCTTATTTTAAATTAGAACAGCTATACCGTCAGATTTATTTTCTTTGGACCCACTCCAGATTGATGGGCCCAATGTCCACAGTTCTTCCATATCCTTATAGCAGTTTTTAAAGGGTAACCCACACTCCTGTAACAACACAATATCAGCATTTACCTTCCTCACAAATGATAGTATAGTCCTTGCCCTTAACTTGGAGCGAATGCTTCTCACATTTATTGACACAATATTAAGAGCCAAACTTAAAGTAGGACCAGGGGAGAATAAAAGCTCTGGCTACAATCATTCAGTAGGTGACACCTACCCAACAGGCCTCCCCCCCCTTTTGCTTTAATTGTCTCCTCCTCCACCACCCCCACAATCCATAGGATATTTCACCACCTGCCCTCCTTGAGTCTTTGGTTCTAAAGCTTGGTCAGTAAGATCACATATATTAGAGACATCTAAACCCATGGGAGAACCTACCTGAGGACTCGGAAAATGATCTTCCCTCACTCTTCTGCTCGGAGTTAAATCATTTTCTAAATCCAATGTCTCTTTTAGACTGCACCCTCTGTTCTGTACATTTCATTTGAGCACTTTCAGTCTCCACAGGTGGCAGGCTATTGGAAGAGCAATGGTCTTCCCAGTTTTGTTCTATTTGCAAAGGAATTTGGACAGTCTTTAAACACATGACCTTCACACTCACAGAGATTACATTTCCTCACACTTGTACATTCAGTATATGCATGTCCAATTTCCTTGCACTTAACACACACCACCTTTGTACAGGCATCCACAAAGTGACCCAGCTCCCCACATCTCCTGCACGGTTTTGGCTGCCGTTGGTAGAACACAAGGCCTCTATTTTCACCTAATCCAATCAAAGAAGGAATGTGTTTAAATCCACCATAACCATTTTTTGTCTTCATGCAATGAAACAGGTACTCTCCATGCACAGTTCCAGATGCCATCATCATCTAAGACTTTCTGAAGCTCACCTTTCACTAAACAATACTTAGACAACCATGTCAAAACATCTTCCTTCATCACCATCTCATTAAACATGCGAACAATCACAGTCCTATTAATTAATAATAATTGCTTACACTTATACAGTGCTTTTCTGGACACTCCACTCAAAGCGCTTTACAGGTAATGGGGACTCCCCTCCACCACCACCAATGTGCAGCATCCACCTGGATGATGCGACGGCAGCCATAGTGCGCCAGAACGCTCACCACACATCAGCTATCAGTGGGGAGGAAAGCAGAGTAATGTAGCCAATTCATAGGGGGGGATTATTAGGAGGCCATGATTGGTGAGGGCCAATTGGAAATTTGGCCAGGACACCGGGGTTACACCCCTACTCTTTTCGAGAAACGCCCTGGGATTTTTAATGACCACAGCGAGTCAGGACCTCGGTTTTACATCTCATCCGAAGGACGGCGCCTGTTTACAGTCCAGTGTCCCCGTCACTATACTGGGGCATTAGGACCCACACAGACCACAGGGTGAGTGCCCCCTGCTGGCCCCACTAACACCTCTTCCAGCAGCAACCTTGGTTTTTCCCAGGAGGTCTCCCATCCAGGTACTGACCAGGCTCACACCACATTACAAAGATCCATCAGCTTCTGCCATTCAAACATTCTAATCAGGCCCACATCTTTTTTTCTACTCTATTTTTATCCAAAATTGTTCCAGTAACTTCGCCGATTGAAACTAATGTCAAAACCAATTCCCTTCAGCAAAGTGATTAAGCATTTGACATCTAATGCCTTAATCCTTTCTCTAACACCTTCCTTGAAAAGTCCAACCGTGAAATATCACCCGAGTGAGCCAAACCCTCACCACCCTTATACACCAAAAGTGAACAAATGTAACGGTGCATGCCGACCCTACAGGCCGCAATGGCCGTTACAAATGTGTCAAAAGCAAACTAAACCTAAACCGAAACCTCTGCTGTGCACCAAACCCACCAAAACCCTATTCCCTTAATCTTACACTTATACAAAAACTCCACTCTCGACTTCTGGGTTTAACCCTTTACATCTCGAACACTGGTTAGAGACTCAGTGTGTCCCAGGCTCAGCGGTTATATAGGACAGGACTCGGTGAGCTGCAGGTGAAACTCGTTGTTCTGTGCTCCCCGTGCGGAATGCGCGTCTCCTCCCTCCAGACTCATCAAACCGCCTTCATACTCTACAGCGGGAAAAAAAAACTCCCTTTACTGTCTTCATACAGTACATCCCTCTTAAATCCCAGAAACACAGAAACTCCAGGGCGTTTCTGTGAGTCAGTACTAGGTTTCTCTGTTCGAGGTTACAAGCAGAAACAATAAAAGCGCTGAAAGCAGGAAGTTATTTCTCCTCATAGGCATAAATGTGTAAAAATAAATGTTCTGATTCCTAAAACCTAATAAAATCCATGTAAGTCTCCTTTTCATCCCTAATGCATATAACTGAATAGAAACCAGTCAAGTTCAGCTACTTTTCTGATGTATATGAATACACTAGTTCTGGTGCAGCTCTTACAACAAAGATACTTAAGAACTTTTTTTTCATACGAGCTCTTGCCTTTTTTAAATTGAATATTTTTTCATTTCAGTAAATCACACGAAACACCAGCAACACTCATTGTAAGCATCTGACCAATCACATTCCTGAATTTTAAACCCATTTAGTATTTATTTTTAACTTGTTTTATTTTTTTTAAATTTCAAAACCTGTTTTAAGTATTCTTGCCATTTTTAGCATATTGTAAGTGGATTTTTTCAAATATTTTATTTTTTAAATCATATCAACCCATTGTAAGTTCCCCTTGATAATTCCTGAGCTTTATAACTGTGTATTATTTCTTTTTACCTTTTTTAATTTTTTTATTATTTTACAGAGCTTTTTAATATATTGTGAGCATTTTAGTGTCATTTTAAAATAGGACTATCAATGCTCCTGACTTTTAAACCTGTATTTATTCTGACATTATTCTCTCCACCTGCAGATGAGGGAGGTATTTGATTTTAAATTTGTTGATTTGGGGGGAAAATGTACATTCATTTCCTTGTATGTATCACCAGTGGGAAACTTTTTTTGGATGAATTGCATTTTTGGATGAATTGCAATCTTTACTTCAAGGCCTTCAGGCTGATATAGAAATGACGGGAGATTTAAATGACACATTTGATAAATCAGACAGGAACAGCATAACATCTAAAATGGCAGAACCCTCTAAAGTACTGAAAAAATTCCGGCACATTCATAATAAATACAATTTATTTAATTTAAAGCATAAAATTTGCTTTAAAAAGAAAACCACAATTTGTACGATATCATATTTCAATATCGACCTTCAGATGAAGAATTTGAGGATTTGAATATCATTGAAGAGTACATCGATTTTGGGACAATGTTTGCATCTGAATAATCCTTCCTCCTGGAGAGAAGGAAAAAAAAGTTTTGAGTCTCAGTCTTCAGGATCCCCCCCAAAAAACGTGCAAATTTGTTTCTGATGTATTTTGGATAAAGATATAACTCTCATAGAAGATACATTTTATCAGTTGAATGCAGTCGATACTTTCGACTTTTTATATGATGATAGGACCTACATTTAGGGCTCAGTACTGATAACACTGCTGCTATTGATGGAGTAGAAATAACTGATGTACTGGCAGTTTTTTTTCTGAGGCAAGAGGTCCTAGAACACCTCCTATAAAAATGTTACGATTCAGAGCAAGAAATATTTTTCCACCTCACCTAATGCTATTGCATTAACGAGGCTGAAGTTGGCTTCTTATTCGCCAGCTGCTGCTTTGTGTTTTTCGTTCCATCTTAAATGCTACTGGTGTCATGTTATGTCGTCTTTCGCCTGTAGATGGCTCTCTACAGTCATTTTTAAAAATACTTATCCGGATGTATTATTGTACATTTCCTCAGTAAAGGGGAATATGTAAGTAGAGACTGTCCAAATTGCATTTTTGTATGAAACACATTTCAGAAACACAACTCACAATAAAACAAACTGGCATGTTATACCACGAGTAAATAAGACAAAGGCAAAACGTAAATTCACTGGCACTTCCTGCATATTTTCCACGACCTTGCCTTCTGATCATAAAAAGTCTCAAACTCTTGCATTTTACAAGAAATTTTAATATAGCAGTTTTAAATGGGACATTTAGAACATGGCATATGAGACTATATGGTTAACTGAGGATGAGCAGAGGGTGATCGAACCTACCTCCTGGTTATAAAAATGTCTAAAAATTCTGACACAGATGTGTGATAGACAATGGAAAAGACTATCAAAATCCTGAACTTCAGGACATTGTACTGTACCGTTTTTTTAAATACGACCCTCTGAACATGGCACGAGAGAATACATTGTCAAATGGTAAATGCAATGTTTGCTATATTTCTAGGACCCTCCCTCTTGATTTTAAAATCATCTCATATTTCTGACATCAAGGTGTGAGACACAATATAACAGACTGTCAAAATCCTGAACTTCAGGACATTTTATGATACCATTTTAAAAATATGACCCTCTGAGCATGGCATGTGAGAAAATGGCATGTGAGAATGCATTGGGAAAAGGTGAATGCAATTTCTGCTGAATTGCTATTGCCCTCCCTCCTGATTACAAACTCGTCTCACAATTCTGAGACTTAGGTGTGAGACACAATGTAACAGACACTATTAAATTTTGAAGTACAAGAGATTATACTGTTACGTTTTTTTTTAATATTGACCCTCTGGCATGTGAGGACTTGTAGTCAACAAAGTAGCACACATTCTGCCAATTTGCTTTGTCCCTCCTTCCTCGATACCAAAACATCTTAGTATACCGACACTAAGGTAAATGTCTCTAAATCCAGAAGTTAAGTTGTCAAAGTATATCGGAGTCAACCGATACTGATCAGGTTCTGCTGCTGCTGAGCCCGCAGCCTTCACCATAAGGTCCAATTCCCCAAGCCTGTACCCTTCAGAAATTGCAGTATAGAATGAAAAAAACTCCAATAGATATCGGCCACTGTTGGCGATTTTCCTTTAAGAGAGATAGATAATACTTTATTAGTCCCGTAGGGAAACTGACAAATGATTCTCCAGAAATTTATCACTTTCACTTTCACTCCAGTGTATCACTTTCACTGAGACCGAGGAGTGTTAAGCTGTACATGAGTCTTTGTGGCTCGGTTGTTAACAAAAAGGGTGGTGGTTTGAGCCTTCCCAGGGACGCTATGAGCCTTTTAATGTACACACCCGTCTCACTTTACCTCCACGGCCGGTCTTGTACCGCAATCAAATACAGAGCCCGCAGGGGGCAGTAGGCTCGCAAATATAGCTCACTGTGTATATAATGAAGAAGCAGAGGTTAGTTTCTCATCTGCATGTTGCAGAGCCTTATGCAACTCACAACAACAGTTGGGGTTTGATCCCTGCACGGGCTATTAGTTGAAAGACCATTGTAAATGACGTGTAACAGATTTATCCAGCTGGCTTTTATGTTTCATACTAAATTGCTATCTTGAAACCAAAATAATTAGAAATATGGAACACAACTGTTGTTCCCCATGAAGGAAAGCTGTTTTACACTGACGTCACTCCTTTTTATTTAATCCAGATTTTAAAAACAACTCCGCCCTATCAAAGGAAAATGTTACACAAAAGTTGGAAAGCACACTCTGAATCCATCTGTATATTTGATTTCCGCAATCCGTTCAAGGCTGCCTATGTTAATCGTTAGTGTATAGATGAAACATTTAATATATTGTTCAGTTTAAATCAAAATGCTTTAATACTACAAGAGAGAAGTATAGTATGGAGGTTGCGACAAATGTGTGATTTCTTGGAAGAAAACTACTTTTCTTTGCGTTAAAAATTAATTCGAAACAATTGACACACAAACCCTTTGTCTTTTTTAAAGAGATTATATCTTTAAACAGACAAATGTATAAAATGTGTTTTTTTTTACCTAGAGATTTTGGACAGGGGCGATGTATTACTAGTAGAGGCTGCTGACTAACACTGTACTGACTGGAGATCCGCTCCATTTGCAATAAAAAAACATGCGTAACAAAGCTGGAGAGCAGCTGAACTTGTGCTCAGTAGTCAGTATGGTGCTGAGGGTTCAATACTGGCGTTGTTGTATTAGCACAAGCTGCACAGGCTCTGAATCAGACCATTTCAATTAGTCTGATCAGTGCAGGACAAGTTCATGTAGAATTATTGCTTTGTCTGTCTCTTGTTTGTATATAAATGGATGTCTCTGATAACTTAATGTTAGTTTTTATTTTAGTTTTAGTTTTACGATGTAGGTCATGCGTTGATATATGACATGTCTCATTCCTGATTCAGCTCATGCTCCATAGGAGAGAAGAGATTCCTCCTGTTTCTCGTACAACAATATCAGAACAGAAGCCCATGTCACCCATCTCTGATTCAAGATCGAGTTGCATCTTCAACATTTTGTTTTTGTTTCTGATCATAATTTTCTTTAGTTATGATCGATATTGAACTTTTTCTAAGTAAAACAAAACTAATCAAACATGCAGGCAGATTTTTGAAAAGTATTAGGAGTTGACAGGGCGCTCCTTAGGAATAGTCGTCAGAAAATGTGAGAAAAGGAAAGTTACATAAACTCTCACACACAGCATTAAAGACTGGAATCTGATCATAAAAAAACTAGCTGTCTCCCCGTCGGTAATCAAACCCCGGTTTCCCGCATGACAGGCAGGGACACAAACAACTTTACTAACTAGGAGCGTTTGCTAGCTATTAGGAGGCATTTACTCTTAAATATGTTACTGTTTTGGGTTTCGACCTTAATTTTCCCGATACCAGTTTTTTACAAAAGTAAAGGCACACGGCACATGTGTGGCACATCACGTCCGAGTTTAGTGACAACTACCTCAGAGATTGTAAGCTGGGTAGTTTCAGATCAGATCACTTTTTTTATCAAAGGTTCAAGCAAACCCGAATACCTTTGTGTAATCGTTTTTCATAAAGTGTAATTGTATTATAGCATGTGCAACTGACGATTTTCTTGATACGTTATATGTGCTCTTGTTTGTATTGTATGTAGTTTTGTTGTTCAAATAAAACGTAAAAGACACAACTTTCCGGATGCGGCTGCTGTAAAAATAAAATGACATCAAGGGTGCTGTACGCAGAGGTCTGAAACCTGCTCCACAGAAGATCTTTATCCAGAGGTGTTAAAGAAGTCGAGATCTCGCCATGAGAGGGGAAGCATCTCAGAAAAAGCAGGTGCAGTCGGTTCCACGGTCATAACGCCACTAAGTCGGGCGACAAGAGCAAAACCCACCCGGCTTCCTCCGGGCAAGTAATGAGACAAAGAAACAACACACAGCGGGTAGCGTGGCCGAGCGGTCTAAGGCGCTGGATTAAGGCTCCAGTCTCTTTAGGGGCGTGGGTTCGAATCCCACTGCTGCCAGGTGCTTCTGTCGAGACCCTCTTTCAGCTGGCTTCAGACGAAAGGGAGGGAACTGCTTTTTGGCAGTCTCTCGAGAAACTAAGCAAAGTGTTTAAAGATACTTTCTCAGCTTGACATCAAGGCACAAAACAAAAACCTTCTTGCGTCCTCTCAACCCAAAAGCGCTTTGCCACTTTTTGCGTTATGCAGGGAACGACGTCTGCCCAGATCACTTTTGTGTCAATGCAAATCGTAGTGTGCCCTCCGTTTTAATGTTGGCTGTGCTGGCGTGCTGCTTCTGTCTGTGAAACTTGAATGTTCTGCTTCTTCACACCGAATCATCGGCGGGGGTTGAGCTTGTTAAATCTTTGCGCATAGCGCTCCTTTGGAAGTACTTTGTCCAAGTTCAAAAGCGATCGTGGGATTTACTTCATGCGTGCCAAAAAGCATGCCTCGCACGACAGATTTAAATGGGGAATGGAGCCTGCTTCTTGCTGTTTTTCCTGTGGTTGCAGTTACAAAGTTGATCGTGCTTTCACATTCTGTTAACAGTATTCACTGGCTGAGCTTTATCAGTTGGTTCGTAAAGGAATCTCTGCTTCGGTTCCAGAAAAGTCATCTGTGGTGTGTTTTTTTCCGTGCCCATGGCAGTCTTTTAAAGCTGGTAGTAGTGGCGGCGAAGTTAATTTTTTATCCTCTTTAAAAGAATAAGGACGGGCTGGGGCGAGCTCCATTTACCACTCTTTCAGCTAACCGCCGAACTCCCGAACTGATTACACTGCAGAGCCACAGGCGCCTCGCTTTTCTCCATTCTCTGGGTCAGGGTGAAAAAAAACTTGCTGGTATTAGCTGGCCTGCTGGGAGCACCTCTTCTTCACTGATAAGCAAGATTTGTGTTTCATCTTTCTCAAGCTGTATAGATTTCTTTCAAAACAAGTTGTTCCAGAAAGGAAACGAACACTTGCATTCACCTGAATTAAAAGGCATGGGATTTGCCCGTAAGGATAAATTCTGTACAGTAAGACAGGAAGAAAGGCACCGCTGGGAATCGGACCCAGGATCTCCTGTTTACTAGACAGGCGCTTTAGCCAACTAAGCCACGGCGCCGGCAAAGTGCTGTCCTTTGACAGCCTCAGGGACACGTCTCAACTGCTCTGAGACATCTGCATTCGGTGTGCACTGAGCCTGCTCGCCTTGCAAGTTTCCTCATTTACATGCGATAGCTCCACCACTAAGAGAAAGGATGAGAAATGGCTTTTATCTGGCACTTTTCATGTCAGAGGATCTCAATCTGCTTTCCGTGTACAAGAGGATGTCCAACTCATGTAGCTAAAGACGTAGACGACAGTGCTCCACTGAAATCTTGATCTCACAACCCTCGGCATGACTCCGCTGTGTTCTGCTTTAGACAAAGGGGGGAAAAGACTTCTTTCATCACACGTTTTGCACTGTTTACGGTGTTTGCAGTGCTCTTTCTTAAATGAAAACCAGGAATCTGCACCATATGAGGTGAGACTAGATAATATTGGATCAAGTAGCCTCGCCATTCCATGCGTGACGTGCGCAAAGTGTAATTCCTGTCTTTAGAGTGTGCTTGTTAGAGACTAAGCTGGCACCCAGAGCGCTTTAAATCCGGGAGTCAGCAGCCCAAGACAATAGAGCTTCCTTCGTCTATGTTTTTTGCGTGAAGGGGGAAACCATGCGTGTGCTGCAAACGATCTTAGTATCGAAGTGCCGTCCCACATAACCGATCCGAACAATCTGCTTTACAGAGGAGCACTGCCGGAGCTTATCGTTGGCAAACTGAAGACCAGGCTGACCTCTTCTGTGACTCTTGAACACTGAGTCTCAAGGTTGTGAATTCAAGCTCCACGCTGGCGGGAAATTCCATAGGTAATGATCACATTTTCTTGCATGCTAATCAAAAGAAATATTAAGAAACTTTTCCCGATACCAGTTTTTTACAAAAGTAAAGGCACACGGCACATGTGTGCCACATCACGTCCGAGTTTAGTGACAACTACCTCAGAGATTGTAAGCTGGGTAGTTTCAGATCAGATCACTTTTTGTATCAAAGGTTCAAGCAAACCCGAATACTTTTGCAAGAGACATTTCAGAATCCCAGTCAAATCCAGTACGATTGCTGGATCCTTTGAATTCGACTGAACTATAGCACAGATCTGCAGTCCACCATTAGAATACTGTGGGTGTGCTGTATAAGCCATACCGCCCAAAATAGTTCTAAAACAGGAGAAGCATCCTCGTTTAGGAATGTGGTATAAAGTGAAATGGTCTGGGAAGAGTCCTACGTTTGAACAGTTCAAAATAGACGTCAAGGGGTATTTACGGACTCTTTCGAAATGTAAGAACAAGCTGTGCGGACCTTATCTTTATTTACCTTGTGTAATCGTTTTTCATAAAGTGTAATTGTATTATAGCATGTGCCCCTGACGATTTTCTTGATACGTTATATGTGCTCTTGTTTGTATTGTATGTAGTTTTGTTGTTCAAATAAAACGTAAAAGACACAACTTTCCGGATGCGGCTGCTGTAAAAATAAAATGACATCAAGGGTGCTGTACGCAGAGGTCTGAAACCTGCTCCACAGAAGATCTTTATCCAGAGGTGTTAAAGAAGTCGAGATCTCGTCATGAGAGGGGAAGCATCTCAGAAAAAGCAGGTGCAGTCGGTTCCACGGTCATAACGCCACTAAGTCGGGCGACAAGAGCAAAACCCACCCGGCTTCCTCCGGGCAAGTAATGAGACAAAGAGACAACACACAGCGGGTAGCGTGGCCGAGCGGTCTGAGGCGCTGGATTAAGGCTCCAGTCTCTTCGGGGGCGTGGGTTCGAATCCCACCGCTGCCAGGTGCTTCTGTCGAGACCCCCTTTCAGCTGGCTTCAGATGAAAGGGAGGGAACTGCTTTTTGGCAGTCTCTCGAGAAACTAAGCAAAGTGTTTAAAGATACTTTCTCAGCTTGACATCAAGGCACAAAACAAAAACCTTCTTGCGTCCTCTCAACCCAAAAGCGCTTTGCCACTTTTTGCGTTATGCAGGGAACGACGTCTGCCCAGATCACTTTTGTGTCAATGCAAATCGTAGTGTGCCCTCCGTTTTAATGTTGGCTGTGCTGGCGTGCTGCTTCTGTCTGCGAAACTTGAATGTTCTGCTTCTTCACACCAAATCATCGGGGGGGGTTGAGCTTGTTAAATCTTTGCGCATAGCGCTCCTTTGGAAGTACTTTGTCCAAGTTCAAAAGCGATCGTGGGATTTACTTCATGCGTGCCAAAAAGCATGCCTCGCACGACAGATTTAAATGGGGAATGGAGCCTGCTTCTTGCTGTTTTTCCTGTGGTTGCAGTTACAAAGTTGATCGTGCTTTCACATTCTGTTAACAGTATTCACTGGCTGAGCTTTATCAGTTGGTTCGTAAAGGAATCTCTGCTTCGGTTCCAGAAAAGTCATCTGTGGTGTGTTTTTTTCCGTGCCCATGGCAGTCTTTTAAAGCTGGTAGTAGTGGCGGCGAAGTTAATTTTTTATCCTCTTTAAAAGAATAAGGACGGGCTGGGGCGAGCTCCATTTACCACTCTTTCAGCTAACCGCCGAACTCCCGAACTGATTACACTGCAGAGCCACAGGCGCCTCGCTTTTCTCCATTCTCTGGGTCAGGGTGAAAAAAAACTTGCTGGTATTAGCTGGCCTGCTGGGAGCACCTCTTCTTCACTGATAAGCAAGATTTGTGTTTCATCTTTCTCAAGCTGTATAGATTTCTTTCAAAACAAGTTGTTCCAGAAAGGAAACGAACACTTGCATTCACCTGAATTAAAAGGCATGGGATTTGCCCGTAAGGATAAATTCTGTACAGTAAGACAGGAAGAAAGGCACCGCTGGGAATCGGACCCAGGATCTCCTGTTTACTAGACAGGCGCTTTAGCCAACTAAGCCACGGCGCCGGCAAAGTGCTGTCCTTTGACAGCCACATGGACACGTCTCAACTGCTCTGAGACATCTGCATTCGGTGTGCACCGAGCCTGCTCGCCTTGCAAGTTTCCTCATTTACATGCGATAGCTCCACCACTAAGAGAAAGGATGAGAAATGGCTTTTATCTGGCACTTTTCATGTCAGAGGATCTCAATCTGCTTTCCGTGTACAAGAAGATGTCCAACTTATGTAGCTAAAGACGTAGACGACAGTGCTCCACTGAAATCTTGATCTCACAACCCTCGGCATGACTCCGCTGTGTTCTGCTTTAGACAAAGGGGGGAAAAGACTTCTTTCATCACACGTTTTGCACTGTTTACGGTGTTTGCAGTGCTCTTTCTTAAATGAAAACCAGGAATCGGCACCATATGAGGTGAGACTAGATAATATTGGATTAAGTAGCCTCGCCATTCCATGCGTGACGTGCGCAAAGTGTAATTCCTGTCTTTATAGTGTGCTTGTTAGAGACTAAGCTGGCACCCAGAGCGCTTTAAATCCGGGAGTCAGCAGCCCAAGACAATAGAGCTTCCTTCGTCTATGTTTTTTGCGTGAAGGGGGAAACCATGCGTGTGCTGCAAACGATCTTAGTATCGAAGTGCCGTCCCACATAACCGATCCGAACAATCTGCTTTACAGAGGAGCACTGCCGGAGCTTATCGTTGGCAAACTGAAGACCAGGCTGACCTCTTCTGTGACTCTTGAACACTGAGTCTCAAGGTTGTGAATTCAAGCTCCACGCTGGCGGGAAATTCCATAGGTAATGATCACATTTTCTTGCATGCTAATCAAAAGAAATATTAAGAAACTTTTCCCGATACCAGTTTTTTACAAAAGTAAAGGCACACGGCACATGTGTGCCACATCACGTCCGAGTTTAGTGACAACTACCTCAGAGATTGTAAGCTGGGTAGTTTCAGATCAGATCACTTTTTGTATCAAAGGTTCAAGCAAACCCGAATACTTTTGCAAGAGACATTTCAGAATCCCAGTCAAATCCAGTACGATTGCTGGATCCTTTGAATTCGACTGAACTATAGCACAGATCTGCAGTCCACCATTAGAATACTGTGGGTGTGCTGTATAAGCCATACCGCCCAAAATAGTTCTAAAACAGGAGAAGCATCCTCGTTTAGGAATGTGGTATAAAGTGAAATGGTCTGGGAAGAGTCCTACGTTTGAACAGTTCAAAATAGACGTCAAGGGGTATTTACGGACTCTTTCGAAATGTAAGAACAAGCTGTGCGGACCTTATCTTTATTTACCTTGTGTAATCGTTTTTCATAAAGTGTAATTGTATTATAGCATGTGCCCCTGACGATTTTCTTGATACGTTATATGTGCTCTTGTTTGTATTGTATGTAGTTTTGTTGTTCAAATAAAACGTAAAAGACACAACTTTCCGGATGCGGCTGCTGTAAAAATAAAATGACATCAAGGGTGCTGTACGCAGAGGTCTGAAACCTGCTCCACAGAAGATCTTTATCCAGAGTTGTTAAAGAAGTCGAGATCTCGCCATGAGAGGGGAAGCATCTCAGAAAAAGCAGGTGCAGTCGGTTCCACGGTCATAACGCCACTAAGTCGGGCGACAAGAGCAAAACCCACCCGGCTTCCTCCGGGCAAGTAATGAGACAAAGAAACAACACACAGCGGGTAGCGTGGCCGAGCGGTCTAAGGCGCTGGATTAAGGCTCCAGTCTCTTTGGGGGCGTGGGTTCGAATCCCACTGCTGCCAGGTGCTTCTGTCGAGACCCCCTTTCAGCTGGCTTCAGACGAAAGGGAGGGAACTGCTTTTTGGCAGTCTCTCGAGAAACTAAGCAAAGTGTTTAAAGATACTTTCTCAGCTTGACATCAAGGCACAAAACAAAAACCTTCTTGCGTCCTCTCAACCCAAAAGCGCTTTGCCACTTTTTGCGTTATGCAGGGAACGACGTCTGCCCAGATCACTTTTGTGTCAATGCAAATCGTAGTGTGCCCTCCGTTTTAATGTTGGCTGTGCTGGCGTGCTGCTTCTGTCTGTGAAACTTGAATGTTCTGCTTCTTCACACCAAATCGTCAGCGGGGGTTGAGCTTGTTAAATCTTTGCGCATAGCGCTCCTTTGGAAGTACTTTGTCCAAGTTCAAAAGCGATCATGGGATTTACTGCATGCGTGCAAAAAGCATGCCTCGCACAACACCTCTACATACCCGACCACCACTGCATCATACAGCTGCCAGGGCACCTCACCGTGTCAGGGCACCACTGTGTCACACATATTTCAGCACGATATATTTTATGGATATTATGGAATATAATGGATGGATATCTTAGTTATCTTTCTAGTTCACAGGTTTGCATGCATAATTTAATTTTGAAAGCCACTGAGACATCAGGTACTACTGTTGTATTTATGAAAAAAAAACAAAACAAAAAACATACTAACAACTGTGCCATCCTACTCCTTAGTTAATACATTTTATTATTCATAAACAGTTAACATTGTTAGCAAAATATTTTGAATTATATTTAACCCTATTTTTTCTTTAGTTTTGTATTTAACTTATTATATGATAGTCAGACTTAATGTATATTGGAACAATGAAAATATATTTTTACAAGATTTTACATTAAGCACTTAAAATTAATATGGATAATAATAGTAAACTGTAACATTCTGTAACAAGATCGGTTAAACTGCGAAGAAAATGCTTTCAGAGAAAATGTTTCAGGTGTGAAGAACATAGATCTCCAATGCAATTTCAACCAAACCTGTTCCCACACACCCTGCCCCCACTACCATTAGAATATACACAAACATTTTAGCGTTTCATTCTGAGCAGAAGACCCTCACACCTGAAGAGTGCTGGCTGTGACGAATTAAACCAGTTTTACAGGTTTCAATCACAGACCATGTGACATGGGAGTCAGGAAACTAACACAGCGCCACTGGATTTGATAACGCTATAAAAACGCTATAAAATAATGTGACTTGGCACAGAACAAGTTTACAGCACAGTACAAAAATAAATGCTGACCATGACTTTAGAAGCATAAATTGCCTTACACTCAATTTAAACACAAGCTGTCTTTAGCCCTCTAAGCTGGTTCATACAGAAATGTAGAGATCCAGGCTCAGAACACACAGCTTCATTAGCGAATACATATGCAGGACAACTAGAGAAGACGTTTTACAGAGGATGGATTTTTGAAACATCCCATCAGTGACATCACTGAAGTCAACTCCTAGGTACTGTAACTGTCGTGTGGATAGTTTCACAAGAATCAGACAAAGGTTTAAGCATCGCTTGTTCTAGATAAAACTGCAAAAAAAAAAACAACAACCAATAATTAACTTCTTTGCGGCTCTGTTTGCCCAAATCATATATTCACAACGTGAAATCTAGAAAATAATATTACGTAACCAAAATCCGCAATATGGAAACAGAACCTGTGTAATTGTTGATAGATGATGTACACGTAACATTTTTTCAAGACGAAATACAACATTTAAAAAATGACTTGTATGTACTTGATATCTCTAATCAATCCACGGGGACATTGTTAAAAGCAGAGTCCCCGCACAAAACGAAACTAAAACACATACCGTTTCGCGCTTCTTATTAGTTGCTCAAAAGTAATTTGACCGTATGAAATGCATAATATAAACCTAGAAACATATACGTGAGCAGTACTTAAGCACTGTAGTATCGGTGTTAAGACATACCTTTCAAATACTGTAAATCAAGTTAAAAATATCTCAAGACCGATTCTGGTCATAATGAAACCATGTTTCGTGTATGTTTTCTTTTTCATCTTGAAATAACTCATTTCTAAATACCTTTTTCACTGTTAACATCTTGCAGCAACTCTGCAACAAAACATACACTCTGACAGTTCATCCTGCTACCAACATTAAATAAAACAAATCTTAAGATTTCTATATTTATGTCTTTATTTAGTGGTTTCATTAGTGACAAAGGCTAAACTTTCTTGGAAAAATGTCTTTTATGTGTTGCGGAAAAAACTGACTTGCTTTAACAAAATATGTTTACAAATCCTTTCACCTGGCATTTTCGTAGTTAGAAATTATGGAACGCTCTGTTAAAAGCAAGGAAGTGTTTATGTCCGTTGCAGTTCTTTTGCAACATGAATTTAATTATATTGTTATTAATTTCTTGAGATACTCGATTCCATATTATATTACCTTTTAATAAAATTCTAAAAGTATGCTTGTTGACTACGGTATCACGTTAGTTAAAGACTTCGAAGCTTACAATGTTTAGGGAGAAATGGAATACTGGTGTGTATTTTTTTCTTTAAAGTACCGAGACCAGCCATATACTGTATGTTTATGTTCCAAAATTAATATAGTTTATGGCCTTCACACGCGTTACAGTATGCTCCTATTCTTTTTATGCTCAGCTACTAAGATTTCCCTTCAGTGGTAAAATTAGATATGAATATTCAATACTTAAACGGGCACAGTTAAGACATTAAATATACATATACATACTGTATACAGTACAGTTTGCATACGGTAATATGTTTATGTTACGCGATTAAAAAATAAATAAATAAAAATGAGGAGTCCAGCACCAGCTGGATTTGAACACACAACCTGCCAGTTGGTAGTCATGCACCTAGACCAGTAGGCTACAAGACAGCTCGCATGAACAGGCAGGCGAAACAGCCCTACAGAGCCCTGTCGCAGTACATGGATATAATCATACCGTTATTAAATTCTTGAGATACGCGATTCCATATTATATTCCCTTTTAATCAAATTCTAAAAGTATGCTTGTTGACTCCGGTATCACGTTAGTTAAAGACTTCGAAGCTTACAATGTTTAGGGAGAAATGGAATACTGGTGTGTATTTTTTTCTTTAAAGTACCAAGACCAGCTATATACTGTATGTTTATGTTCCAAAATTAATATCGTTTATGGCCTTCACACGCGTTACAGTATGCTCCTATTCTTTTTATGCTCAGCTACTAAGATTTCCCTTCAGTGGTAAAATTCAATATCTACAACGGGCACAGTAAAGACGTTTACAGTAAGTCTTTCTACGACAGACCAACGGACCACGAGTGCCCCTGTCGGTCAACCAATCACGCACCGCGGTATTTTGCGTCATCGCGCGTCACGATGCACGACGCCGTAGCCAATTACCTCCGGTACGTGTCTGTACCGCGCACTTTGAATGGCTGCATCTGTAAGGAGATTGGAAAATATAAGAGCGTCTGAAACGTATAAGTACAGTACAGGTGGACGTAAAAGTAGTTAGATAAACAGTTTTTGTATTTTTATACAATTAGTTGCAATAGTGGAAACAATTTGGATTTTTTCGAATGTCTCGAAACCAGACATGCTGAAACGCTGTAGGTTTAGAATCGAGACTGGGGAGAATAACATCTTGTGAGAAGATCTGTTTACCTAACGATTAGATCCTGTAAATCCCTTGTAGCCTCCCTAAGTCTGTCCCAGTCCAGTGGATAAAAATGTATTGTTAATGGAGTGTTGGTTTCTCTGTTAGGGGATACTGGAGCACTACTGTCATGCTTGTTTCACTCCTCTGTTCAACAGTGTGCTATAGAGTAATGTATATGGGGAGATGGCAGGAAGCCACAGGAGTATTGGGGCAGCAAGTTTTACTTACCGAGTACCAGATTTTAATGGGTGGTTTTATCCCAGATCTATTGGGTTGGAATATTATGCATTACAAAGAATGACTATCCAGAACAGGGTATCACGTGGCTTCAACTGACTGTGATCACTCAGTATGTTGATGGTATTCTGAGTGCTTCCCCTGACGAGGAAACCCACAAGTCTGAGTTGCTTCAGCTTTAGAGTGTCTAATATTAAGCAGTTATAATAAGGCCCTTTTGTGTCGAGCATTGTGGAATTTTAACAGGGCCAGGGTGCAATGTTTTTACGGGGTGAGCACAACTTTTAACAGATCTGCTTAAGGGGGGAGTGCAGTACAAGGACAAGATTGCCTTGGTTCCAGCAGCAAAAGCCGCCTGTAATAATTTGAAACAAGCTCTCTTACAGGTGCTGAGACTGGGGTTTCCTCAGATGGATCAACCATTCCTTTATATGTAAGTGTGGACAAAGGGTTACTGTATATGTATATAATGTATGTATTTGTTGCATGTAGGCCACAATTCTGGATGGCTATGGAGAAATAGGATTCTCTCACAACGGCAGGGACTCCAGTTAAGAATACTGGGCTTGTCTCTGAACTGATTTGTAGTTTTACAGCTGCCGACAGAAGCAGCTTGAGTAAGGTGTAAATAACACAATAAATAAAGAATTCCAGTAACTCAAGGTAACAACCATGCAGATGCAGATGCCAGACGAGCGGCACTGGGAGAGCGGGAGTCTGAGACCCCTGTGAAACCTCTATTGGGGAAAGGGGAGAATTCAGGTTGAGGGCTTTAATAGATGTTTAATAGTGGTTAGAACAAATGTGTAAAAATGTGGGGTTGTATAATGATGGGATGTGGGCTGGCACATACCCAAGTGTATGACAAAGATGATCCCGTGGTACGGACTGCCCTTCCCCTTGGATACTGATCTAGGGGCATACTACACTGGGAAGGTGTGCCAGGCTGTAATTGCCTCACTAGGGGTAAGTTAGAAGTCACATTGCCCCCATCACCCACAGTCTGAAAGACCAACTAAGGAAATATCAACTGAAGGAACACCGTGGGTAGATGCTCTACCTGCAGTCCTGTGCGGTTTGCGGGCTGGAGCAAACAGAACTGTGAGACTGAGCCCATTTGAGATCATCACGGGCAGCCAAAGAAACTCCCTGGAGGCCAAGTTTGGCTAACGCACTGATGAATTAACTAACTCTCTATTAAAGTATTTTAGGTTTGTTAACTGAAGCAGTGCACAGGGCTCGTGAACACGTGCCGGACGCTTGGGGACCTCCAGTAGAGGGGAGACACGACCGGATACCTGGCGAGTGGGTGTAGGTGAAGAAGAGATACCCTGCCAGACGTTGCAATCCTGCTGGGAGGGACCATATCAAGAGCCACCAACTACTGACTGTGCCATCTGAGTGACAGGATGAGATCGCTGGATCCGCGTATCGCACTTTCACCGACCCACGGCACCAGAGACTGAGTGAACAGAAAGAAGGATGTTGTTACCGTTTCTGTGTCTGATGTTTCCTAAGACCAACAGTGTGCTTGTTAGGCCTGAGGAGCATTTCTGGGGATATGGTATCAACACATTCCGGGTGTTGGCATATCTATAAGCCAAAAAATTATAATCGGAGTTGGGTCAGTATTGCTGTTCCAAGATCCTGACGATAGATCTCCACATGGCTGAGGTCTGCGTTTGGGTCCTGGAGTAGGACTTTATGTATTTGTAGGATTAGGGTTGTTTTATATGTATAATTGTAACTATCACTTGTACAAAAACATCAATAACATCTTGTTGTAACTGTGGAACACACAATGTCATGGTAATGCATGCCTGTACATCTAAAAAGGAAAGATCTGCCCTGACATTGTATGTGTAAAAATAGGCAGTCCTGACGTATGCCATATTTTATAAGGGGGGAATGAAGTAAGAGATAAGATGTAAAAAGGGTTAACTTAAGTCAGTTCTGCCTGAAAATTAGACTTCTAAGCAACAGGGGTTTATGGCAGGAAAGGGGGTTAACTGATAAGGATTCCAGATGCGAACAAGGAACCCCCTGGGGGCATAATCTTAAACTGACCATTTGGGCCTCTTAACTGGCCAAATACCATGACCCTCCCCCCCTTACCATAACATTGAATGACGTCTGAAGCAGCAAGCAAGGACTATATAACCTAAAAGTTTGTACCGGCACATCGAACAATACTTCGGTTTTGTTGTTTCATGCGGGAAACAAGACTTCAGCTTTATTGTTCCTTGCATGCAATAAACTCATCTGTTTTACTTCATCTTGGGATCAAGAACCTTATTCCTTCTGTTACAACAGTACCAAACGCACGTTTCTTCTGTAACCGGAGCCGATCATTTGCAATTGGGCTGTGCCGACAGACCAGGACGAGCTCTGTCGGCTCAAAAGCAGCGCAGGACCTGCAAGTACAACAGAAAGATTAGCATCCAGCGGGGGCCTCTTAGTGAGCCCAAGATCTCATCAAGAATCGGCTCCAGCAACAGGGCTGGGCGCATTGTTCCATTCTCCGACCACTCTCGGTGTAAACAAGTCCCTCCTGGTCTCTGCTTGAATTGCACTTTCCTGCGTTTGCTTTGGTGTAACTGGCTTCCCCTGCATGGGCGAATGTGAAGAAGATCCTTAGTAAGTCATTGAAGAAAACCGAGAAGAGGTCGAAGTGGCCTCTGTCGTTCATGAACGATCCAGTCAGGCAGTACTCCTCTGTAAAGCGCCGTTCGTTCACATCGATTGGCTTTTTCTTGCCTTCATTCGTGCAAGTAGTAAAAGCAGACGCCCCTATTCTGCCGTGACCCGGATTCAAACCGGGGTTGTTGCGGCCACAACGCAAAGTACTGACCACTATACGATCACGGCGAATTACCGATACACATGTAGCAGGGCGGAAAAGGATGTGCTCTCTTCGTGTGACATAATTCGGAAAAGTCCTGACGTTGCATTTCAACTGAGCCCCAGTATATATCGACCCTTCGACACTCTGAGTGACAACTCTCTTGCGTGTTTTCTCATATTTATGTAGTTTGCTTGCATGATGCCCGGAACAGCATGGTTGTGTGCTCCCATATGGTTTAATGGTTATGATTCCTGGTTTTCACCCAGGCAGCCCGGGTTCGACTCCCGGTATGGGAATGTGTCAGTTTTGCCTCCTGCTTTCCAAAAGATCAGCACCGTGTACGAAGGAGCCGCATTAAAACTACTCGAACGTGCAAAACGTGCGAGAAGAGGGGGCGCTTGTTTCCAGCCGAAACTTCTCGCGTGTGAGACGAGCTGATCATCGCTGTGGGAGGGTTACTCTGGTAGACAGGGCTGACCTTCGGCAATAGGATTTATAGTCTCCAAGATGATATTTGCACTTTCTGGAGAGGCGATTTTCTCCACTTCAGTAGCCCGATTTCGTCGATTGCGTGGAGAGGGTTGTAGAATGTGGCGCCGCCTTTCCTGCTCCGTCCATGACAGGCGTGCTAGTCTCTGGAGAGAGAGCACGGTCCATCAGCGCACTCCAATAAAGGCACTGGAAGCAGCTGAATCGCATTGGCGAAGCTCAGCACTGTGCCGCTGGGCACGTCTTACCACCGTTTCCGTAGTGTAGTGGTTATCACGTTCGCCTCACACGCGAAAGGTCCCCGGTTCGAAACCGGGTGGAAACAGACATCTTTTGTCGCCAGGCACAAAAGGGGATTGGGGATTCGTCTAGCGCTGTGATCGAACAGACCCACTCACCTCTTAGTGTGGCGGGATCTGCACAATGCATGTCACAGCGCATCCTGCTTTCACTTCAAGGCGCGTCCTGATGTACCCCAGTCTCCCGCGTGACAGGTGGGGACAGGTGACAGGTCCTATACTAACGAGGAAGACATCGCTCTCTCCGACCCCCCGGCATCGTGTCCCGACCCACCGTGCTGGAAGCCGACGCGTGCTGTGATTCCTTTACGGAGCAGAAATGACAACCGAGGAGCCGAGAGATCATTTCAGCATTTCGCGTCTGAACGGAAAACACAAACGACCAACTCGGAATGACTTGCCTTTGACGCTTTTCAAAGCGTTCTTTGTGCACGACGACTGTGCCGCCTAGCAGATACAAATGGGTTGTACAACTTTGAACTAGCAAATGGAAGAGGGCTAAGCCCCCTCTCTTTTAGCCCAGGTTCGATCTGTCTCCCAGAATCACCAGGGCGCACACACACACACCCGTGCCGTTGAAGTGCTCTGCTTCATTTCTAAGGGCAACTCAACATTCACTCCTACCCCGAGTGCAGAAAAGACAGCATCCACAGCAACAACAGCTCAGGTCTCTGCACAGGAGCTAAGCTGCCCTCATCTCCTCTGCTCTGCGGCTCCTGCGGAGTGGAGTCCTGCCTGGAGCCGTGTTTGCAGGCGGCGGCTCCCCGCGCCCTGTCTGTGCATCGTGTCCAAGAGCTCCTGGGAGGAAGCGAGAGCCCTCCCACTCGGGAGCTTTTCCACGGTCTGTGTGAGGAGGGGCGGGTGTGTCCAGTAGCTTATCGAGCGGAAACCTGGGGCGGCGGAGAGCTGTGATCGTGCAGACCTTGAGGTGTCACCTCTTTGTCTGCTTTCCCACCCCCCTCCGCCCAAGCTCTGCTCCAAAGTAGCCCGGCAACCCCTCACACCTGCACGTGTCACAACCTAAGGTGCGGTCATGAGACACCCATGGGGTGTCGTTCTGTTCTTGCTAATTGTTTCCTGCCCGTCGCAGGCAGGAGTCCATGCGAGGAAGATGCGCTGGACAGAGCTCAGAGGGCGCAGCTGGGTGGCTTTCCTTCTGAGTGACGTTCCTGCAACACTCTCCCGCTACTCTTGGTGCGCTCATGCCACAACACGGGAAGGCTGGAGCAGGTGGCTGTGGGCTTTGCTCACCGCCGAAATAGCTCAGTTGGGAGAGCGTTAGACTGAAGATCTAAAGGTCCCTGGTTCGATCCCGGGTTTCGGCATTTTGTTTCATCGCGCCCTTTGTTCCTCTCTCCAGCACCCCCTGCCTAAAGTGACGCGTCCCTTTCTCAGCCCGAAACGCAAGTGAGACACCAGCAGCGGCCCCTGCAGGTTTCCGTAGTGTAGCGGCTATCACGTTCGCCTAACACGCGAAAGGTCCCCGGTTCGAGACCGGGCGGAAACAGCCTCGTTTTGCACGCTCCTGTACTTCACAGAGGTCTTGAGCGACCGGTCATTTGTTCCCAATGTATTTCCGGTGCCTTCGTGCACTCTTGTACCAAACGCACGTTCCTTCTGTACGCGGAGCCGATCATTTGCAATTGGGCTGTGCCGACAGACCAGGACGAGCTCTGTCGGCTCAAAAGCAGCGCAGGACCTGCAAGAACAACAGAAAGATTAGCATCCAGCGGGGGCCTCTTAGTGAGCCCAACAGCTCATCAAGAATCGGCTCCAGCAACAGGGCTGGGCGCATTGTTCCATTCTCCGCCAACTCTCGGTGTAAACAAGTCCCTCCTGGTCTCTGCTTGAAATGCACTTTCCTGCGTTTGCTTTGGTGTAACTGGCTTCCCCTGCATGGGCGAATGTGAAGAAGATCCTTAGTAAGTCATTGAAGAAAACCGAGAAGAGGTCGAAGTGGCCTCTGTCGTTCATGAACGATCCAGTCAGGCAGTACTCCTCTGTAAAGCGCTGTTCGTTCACATCGATTGGCTTTTTCTTGCCTTCATTCGTGCGAGTAGTAAAAGCAGACGCCCCTATTCTGCCGTGACCCAGATTCGAACCGGGATTGTTGCGGCCACAACGCAAAGTACTGACCACTATACGATCACAGCGAGTTACCGAGACACACGCGGCAGAGTGGAAAGGGCTGTGCTCTCTTCGTGTGACATAATTCGGAAAAGTCCTGACGTTGCATTTCAACTGAGCCCCAGTATACATCGACCCTTCGACACTCTGAGTGACAACTCTCTTGCGTGTTTTCTCATATTTATGTAGTTTGCTTGCATGATGCCGGGAACAGCATGGTTGTTCGCTGCCATATAGTCTAGCGGTTATGGTTCCTGGTTTTCACCCAGGCGGTTCGACTCGGTTTTGCCTCCTGCTTTCCAAAAGATCAGCACTGTGTACGAAAGAGCCGCATTAAAACTACTCGAACGTGCAAAACGTGCGAGAAGAGGGGGCGCTTGTTTCCAACCGAAACTTCTCGCGTGTGAGACAAGCTGATCATCGCTGTGGGAGGGTTACTCTGGTAGACAGGGCTGACCTTCGGCAATAGGATTTATAGTCTCCAAGATGATATTTGCACTTTCTGGAGAGGCGATTTTCTCCACTTCAGTAGCCCGATTTCGTCGATTGCGTGGAGAGGGCTGTAGAATGTGGCGCCGCCTTTCCTGCTCCGTCCATGACAGGCGTGCTGGTCTCTGGAGAGAGAGCACGGTCCATCAGCGCACTCCAATAAAGGCACTGGAAGCAGCTGAATCGCATTGGCGAAGCTCAGCGCTGGGCCGCTGGGCATGTCTTACCACCGTTTCCGTAGTGTAGTGGTTATCGCGTTCGCCTCACACGCGAAAGGTCCCCGGTTTGAAACCGGGCGGAAACAGACATCTTTTGTCGCCAGGCACAAAAGGGGATTGGGGATTCGCCTAGCGCTGTGATCGAACAGACCCACTCACCTCTTAGTGTGGCGGGATCTGCACAGTGCATGTCACAGCGCATCCTGCTTTCACTTCAATGCGCATCCTGATGTACCCCAGTCTCCCGCGTGACAGGTGGGGACAGGTGACAGGTCCTATACTAACGAGGAAGACATCGCTCTCTCCGACCCCCCGGCATCGTGTCCCGACCCACCGTGCTGGAAGCCGACGCGTGCTGTGATTCCTTTACGGAGCAGAAATGACAACCGAGGAGCCGAGAGATCATTTCAGCATTTCGCGTCTGAACGGAAAACACAAACGACCAACTCGGAATGACTTGCCTTTGACGCTTCTCAAAGCGTTCTTTGTGCATCGAACAGACCCACTCACCTCTTAGTGTGGCGGGATCTGCACAGTGCATGTCGCAGCGCTTCCTGCTTTCACTTCAATGTGCTTCCTGATGTCGAGTCGTGTGCCGTGCGGAGGCTCTGAAAGCGAGAGCAATGAAAAGGTGCACGACGCTGTGAAAGAAAACAGAGAAGTGAAAGGCAGTCATTTCTCTAAGGAGGTGAAAGAAAAGCTACGCTATTCTCCGTCGGGGAATCGAACCCCAGTCTCCCGCATGACAGGCAGGGATACTTGCCACTATACTAACGAGGAAGACATCGCTCTCTCCAACCCCCGGCATCGTGTCCCGACCCAGCATGCTGGAAGCCGACGCCTGCTGTGATCCCTTTACGGAGCAGAAATGACAACCGAGGAGCCGAGAGATCATTTCAGCATTTCGCGTCTGAACGGAAAACACAAACGACCAACTCGGAATGACTTGCCTTTGACGCTTTTCAAAGCGTTCTTTGTGCACAACGACTGCGCCGCCTAGCAGATACAAATGGGTTGTACAACTTTGAACTAGCAAATGGAAGAGGGCTAAGCCCCCTCTCTTTTAGCCCAGGTTCGATCTGTCTCCCAGAATCACCAGGGCGCGCACACACACACACACCCGTGCCGTTGAAGTGCTCTGCTTCATTTCTAAGGGCAACTCAACATTCACTCCTACCCCGAGTGCAGAAAAGACAGCATCCACAGCAACAACAGCTCAGGTTTCTGCACAGGAGCTAAGCTGCCCTCATCTCCTCTGCTCTGCGGCTCCTGCGGAGTGGAGTCCTGCCTGGAGCCGTGTTTGCAGGCGGTGGCTCCCCGCGCCCTGTCTGTGCGTCGTGTCCAAGAGCTCCTGGGAGGAAGAGAGAGCCCTCCCACTCGGGGGCTTTTCCACGGTCTGTGTGAGGAGGGGCGGGTGTGTCCAGTAGCTTATCGAGCGGAAGCCTGGGGCGGCGGAGAGCTGTGATCGTGCAGACCTTGAGGTGTCACCTCTTTGTCTGCTTTCCAGCCCCCCCTCCGCCCAAGCTCTGCTCCAAAGTAGCCCGGCAACCCCTCACACCTGCACGTGTCACAACCTAAGGTGCGGTCATGAGACACCCATGGGGTGTCGTTCTGTTCTTGCTAATTGTTTCCTGCCCGTCGCAGGCAGGAGTCCATGCGAGGAAGATGCGCTGGACAGAGCTCAGAGGGCGCAGCTGGGTGGCTTTCCTTCTGAGTGACGTTCCTGCAACACTCTCCCGCTACTCTTGGTGCGCTCATGCCACAACACAGGAAGGCTGGAGCAGGTGGCTGTGGGCTTTGCGCACCGCCGAAATAGCTCAGTTGGGAGAGCGTTCCTAGTGGGCATTGATTCGTCGAATATACGTATATTTATGGCGAAATTACGTCTATAAGTATATATATGTCGCCTCGACGTATAATCAACGTCGAATTGCAACCGTAAAATCGACGACATGAATAAACGCATATATAACGTCGAAAACACATCTAACACAGTGCCTGAGGCTTTTTACTGTATGTATCGTGTGTGCCGCAACTATGAGTATACGGCACTCTGCACAGTGCACGAAGTAAATTATTTTGGCAGTAATTAATTTACACGTGTATAATAAATATAGTAAATATAATAAATTAATTACTGCCAAAATAATTTACTTCGTGCACTGTGCAGAGTCCCACAGCTTGGCATACAAGGGTTTTGCTGAGGGGGTCTTGCCACCTGCCTGAAAAAAAACAGTAAAATGTTTGAGTGCCTATAGAGTTTCTATTTTTATTTTCTTGACAAAAGTTGATACCATTTCCTGGACACCCCGTCCCCCATCAGTGCGCGGTGCCCGGGGAAAAAGCTGTAGGGGGGCGTCTGAAATTCTGAGGGGGGAGTGATATTTCGGTTGAAACGGAGATGTACGGTGCAGCTACCCAAATGAAATCTCGCAGCTATGCAATTGATTAGTGCTTCATGATAGAAGATAACGACTAGCAATCTGGTATTTGCGATGAAGTTCAGTTTCACATTTTTCGTCACTCTCACGGTTTGTATTGCCTGGAGCGAAAAGTACCATAAGTGTTCATTTTTGCAGCTACATGGACGTTCTGAATCGTTAAGAAAAAAATGTTGTAAAACCAACAGAAAGCACAGACTGCTATAACTAGTCCTAGTTATATAACGATTTTAAGTATAATGATAAACTACTGCAAGGAATCGGTCCACCTGAGCAAACAGGATCGTAATGTTGACACTCAATAACGACACTGATATGTGCAGTTCCTAGACGGAGAGCCCTCCTGCCCATCAAACAGACTGAGTGACTGTTCGTGTCATTTAGTGTTGTCTGACCATTGACAAAGTACAACTATTTTTTTAGGGCACAAATTAAGTTAGGTAAATCTTTTTGCCCAAAACTGAAGGGGCGACATTCCCCCCTCCCCCCGTGATGCCAGGCCTGTCCTCATCCTATTCCATAATGTCATTATATATAATACCATACAACAGTGACCGATCCTTACTAACTGCATGCGTTAAAATTGCACATCAGCTCATAGCAGGGGGCAGATAGCTGCGATGTATTATCAATGTTAAATTTCAACCATAATATCGACAACATTAATAAACGCATACGTTGAGAAAATATCAAACCCAGCATATTTTCCGGTTATATACCACAGTGCATTGCTAGTATTCGTTGGTCACCATTTTGGACACGTTTTTCAAATGTAGAAGTATATCCGCAAATATCTCAGCAATCCTCTTTTGACGAGTAAGTATGAACAATAATAATACTATCTGAATACATACAGATCTTTCTTAATATTATTTTGATTAAAATAGTACGTGAATAAGCAAAAAAATGGCACATAAAATAGTGTGAATGGGGAAGATGACACAAAATCGTTTTGCCGTTTCTCTTATTCTTATTCTATGTTGTACTTTCAAACTTTGGGTACTCTTTAATTAGGACAGACTTTATTGCTCAACTGCTATGATGCAAACCAAATTTTATACATTTATTTCAGCTTTGAGCTTAGTAAACCGTTCATTTTTTAGATTATACTAAAGAAGATATTAATCATCATTTATTTGGGAAGTAACATTATATAATTTTCTCCTAGCTGCGGTGCTGAAGTCCCACCCTACATCAACAGAAAAAGAAATAAAGGAGCACACAATGTGTTACTTGAAGAATGCATATGCAAGGCAGGGGGCCAAGAGATCTGGACTCTGAAAATAATAGGTTTTTGGTTCTAACTGTTATGACAATTAGACAGGGTTTGCAAATAGTGGACAAAAATCGTCTTAACTTCCATTGAAATATTTTTTTTTTCTTGGAAATATAGAAGTTGTACATTTTAAAATGTATATTTGAATCAAAATGTGGTTTTGAGTTAGTGTGTTAATGTAATTAGTTTTGTGTTTGTCATTACTATACTGTATATTGCCATGTTACCAGAATTTGTAGCTGAAGTTTAAGACTAGTTGTGTTTTTTATGATTATTGCCCATATGTTGATTGTTGATTGATTGATTGATTGTATACAAGTATAATTTGAAATACATATGTTTCAGGTGTGAATGTGTATTTTCAGAATAAATTTCTAAACCTAATCATTGGCTTGGTTTACTTGTTTCTACACCTATAAAATCTATCTTTGATGTATAATAGACCTCTACCCATATACGTATTGTAACGCTTACGGCCGACAGGCGCTGTGTAAGAGCCGGCGTACCAGAGCGGGTGACGTCACCGCCCTTCCCTGTGATAGCAGGACCACAGCTACTGGGCTGTGGAGAGATCTCTCTTTGGCTCACGGGGCTAGGTCGCTGCAGAGAGACGCGGAAGTCCCGGGTTCGAGCCCCGGACGGTGCAGGGGCCGACCTAATGCGGCAAGGGCGCCCGCCTGAGCCCCGTTGCGTTACAGTATAATAGACCTCTAATGTTATCCGTATAATAGACCTCTAACCATATACGTATAATAGACCTCTAAAGTTATCCGTATAATAGACCTCTAACCATATACGTATAATAGACCTCTAAAGTTATACGTATAATAGACCTCTAACCATATACGTATAATAGTCCTCTAAAGTTATCCGTATAATAGACCTCTAAAGTTATCCGGAACTCTAACCATATATGTATAATAGTCCTCTAAATTTATCCGTATAATAGAACTCCAACCATTTATGTATAATGAACGTCTAAACATAGACGTTTAATTGACGTATAACTTTAAACGTATATTAGAATTTCATTCTAGACGAATTGTAGACCACATTTAGACGTCTAAGGTATGCGTTTAATAGACGTATATTATACGTCTTTTGCCCACTGGGATACTAATTGTACAATGCAGATTTATGCGGCATTCGTACTGGATTTGAGTGGGATTCTGAAATACTTCTTGCAAAGGTATTCAGACTTTCTTGAACCTATAATAAAAACACAGACCTGAAACTCCCTAGCTTCCAATCTCTGATGTTGCTGTCCTTAAACTCGGACGTGATGTTCTGCAGACGTGTGCATAATGTCCTGTTTTCTTACAGTGTAGACATTTTGCTGTTCACGCTCCGCATTCATCTGCTTTGTGCATTGTTAGTCCGTACCTGTAACAAGTAATGTCAGCCGTCCCCTGTTCTTCTATATCTCTAGCATGACTGCGTCCTGCTGCTCGGCTTTTGTTTGTAAACTTTGTTTGTAAAGTTCAGTGTCACTTTGTCACTGTGGTCAGAAAGCATTCTTGATTCTGCTTGAGCTGCTTCATGAAATCTAGCGACTGTAAGAGCTCTTTTTAAAGTCAGCCCTTCCTCCTGCAGCAATTTATAGTCTATTATGTGCACTTTTTTCCACAAGTTGATCTCTTAACATGTCAGTTTCCAATACTCCAAAGTCACAAGATTTAGCCAGTTCTCTTAGTGCAGTCACAAAAGCATCAACAGATTCGTCCTGAGACTAAGTTCTCTGCCTAAATTTATGCCGTTACAAAACCACATTTCTCCGCGGTGTAAAGGAAGCGTCTAAAGCAGCTACAGTCTTTTTCTCCAGGGAGGTTGGCGAAAATCCGCTGCACGGGAGCCCCGATACAGTGCAGTAATGTAGCACGTCTCACGGCATCCTGAGCTTCTGTAGATCCACTGGCTATTTAACAAAATCTGTAGGACTCCATCCATATCTTGTATTCCGTATACAAATCCGGAGCTCCGAGGTTCAGTGGAAGCGGTGGAAAAAAGCTGGGCATAAGCAAAGCTTCTCGGCGCGGCTGCCATATTTTCCATGGCGCAAGCTAAACGAAGTTCGTTTCTACCAGCAAGAGAACTAAAATCTGCACTGCACTCGCTTTGAGTCCGTCAAGCACTCATCTCTCGTCGCCTTCAATGTTGTGTATCTTAATAAAGAGACGTTTTTATATTATTTTAACTATTTTATTAACTACACAGATCACGTCCTTACACCATATATTCCTGCCTTCTACTCTCTCGTTCTGTTGTCTGGCGATGTCTACTCACTATACTACATTTAGCATGACTTCTTGTTGCAGTTGAGCTCAAAGCTGGAGATGATCTCCATATTCTACCGCTGTAACAAGTCCGAAACGTAGGACACAGTACACACTTTTTAAGTGAAGTCAGTTTGTTAAAAAATTAAACCAGCGCCCTGTCACAGAAACGTACCCCAGTCTCCCGCGCAACAAGCGGGGGTACTCAGCACTATACTAAAGAGGAGCGCTTGTCTGCAGCTGAGCGTCAGTTCTGTTTACTGTCAGCAGTCATTGCCTCATTTCCAAAGACTTTTTCACCTGCTCTCAGCTTTTAAAGACAGTCATAAACGCTCAGGAAGTAATTCATGTCAGTTGGAAGTCTGTTTCTGTTGTCTCAGCTCTTGATAAAGAAAAGCCGTGCGTGGGAGACTCCCTCTCTGAAGAAGTTTGCCATCACTCTGCGAGGGAGAAGAGCCATCAATCACCGAGGCAACCACTGAGACAGTTAACATTAAACACGTGAAATGCGAGATGTTGTGATTTTTTTCCCGCTTAAGGCTTCTATCGTTTCTACTCTAACGAGAAAGACCTCTTTATTAGACGTGAGATTTTAAGATCTACTCACACCGTGTTGCCATTAAGGCTACCTAGTAAAAAAAAAACTTATCGTCATCTTTTTGAACGTGATTATTAGACACCCATTAAATCTCCACCGAGGTTTCTTGAGAGATCGTTCAGCTAGCGAGTATTTAAAAACTACGTCGCTTCCAACCTCTGCTGTCACTGTAAACTCGGGCGTGATGATGTGCAGTGTGCCTTTCCTCTTGTCGTATTCAAGAGTACTCACTGTGTGAGCTCCTCACTGCGTGTTCTGTACTCTACTGTGATTTAATTTAGATGAGTACGTGGAGTAGAGTGACAAGATCTACTTGAACATTTTCGGTTTGTGAAATGAAACACTAAATACACTACCTTAAATACAAGTAATGGACATTTAAAATAACTACAGTAAAGCTAGAAGAGTGAAAGATAAAAGACTATTTAGAATGACATTCACAATAGAATTAAAAATGACACAGCCGCCCGAAAAGGGACTTGAACCCTGGGACCTCAGATTAAAAGTCTGATGTTCTACCGACTGAGCTATCCGGGCTCTGAAAGAAAACTAACACTGTCGGGATCCTCGCAAGTCACGTGTCCCTTGTGCCGAAGAGTAGTCATACCTGACCCGTCTGGAATGACCACTGACAGACTTTATCCAGAAGCGACGGCACCACTTCCAGTAGAATGAGTGAGAAATACAGCATGACATGGGTAGTTAAGGGGCTCCCACAATCCATCTTTCCTCACATTACTGATTTTTTTCAATAGCATTTTGACCTTTTTTCACATTCAGATTTTTTTTCACATTTAATAAAATCTTTTAATCAACAACATTAAAAAGAAAACAAATGGAACATTTTTTGGAACAATAATTAAAAAAAAACTTTCAATGCCTTGGTTGTATGCGTTTATTAAGGGAGTTGCAACAGTGCTGAAATGTAAAGAGCATTTCTGTAGAGAAAACAGCATTTTTTCTGCCTTGATGTTAAGCTTAGGGAGAATGTCTTTTAGAAATTCTATTTTATAACACCTTGCACAGCCTCCCGGCAGACTAACAAATATTTTTTTTGAGAAATTGGCTCACACACCGGAAGACACTAACGTTTATTTACGTTAGAGTATGTAAAACTCAGGCTTTAACAGATGTTCATGATGTTTCACACGGGGTGTTACCTGTTGTAGTGTTTCAAAAGATGTGTTAGCGGACCACAGATTATCTTGAAAAGATTTGGGTTTGCACTGGCTGGGATTCAAACCTGACTCAATTATTTGGAAGGCGCCTGTACCACCAACGCACTTCCGAGAAGCACCTGCAAATTATCACAATCCTCTCTCTCACCTACAAATTAATGGAGACACAGACGTCCAGTGAAAACTAATTTTATTCACTCAAGTCTCCACTCTTTTGTTGTGATGTAATTTTAATTAATATTAGCTTTGATAAGGTGTTGTTTTTGCCTCTTAAAGTTAAAGTCTGCTCCTTTCTTCCTGGTATAGAAATAACATGTTCCATCTTTGTTTAAAAACACCACTAAAAGTAAATTATTCAGCTCTAACGCCTGTGTGCATTCACAAGACATCTCAAAAGGACTTATCAAATAAGATCACGATCCTTCCTGTTACCATTCCTTTGGTTGGGGCGTTGTTTCACCCTTTTATTTTCTTCTACAATATTTGCAGACAGGGTTTTATCACTCGAGTTGTACAGAATAAGTGTGCATCGGTCCATGAAAATCATCAGTAGTGCTGTTTTTCTATGCATAGTTTAATCAAGAGCACTTAAAAGATGCAAAAAGCTTTCAAATAAAACAGAATTGAAAGACAGTCGAGTAATGAGGTAGAAAAAAAGCACTTCCCCGTCTGGGAATTAACCACAGTCGCACGTGTGACTGGATACAAAAATAATAGATTAATTTGTGCCCAGTCTCTTGAAGCTTCAATGCGATTATTTTTCCTTCCTTATTTCTTCATTCCCATGAATTTACTCTGTAGTAGAGGAAACGCGAAAGTGGGAAACTGCAGGCATTCTTCGTGAGTGGTGGATTGTGATCAGTGAGCATCTGCACATCTCTAAGTCTGTTCCTTTATGTTTTTCATTGGGGATGTAGCTCAGTGGTAGAGCGCATGCTTTGCATGTGTGAGGTCCTGAGTTCAATCCTGGCATCTCCAGGTGCTTTATATTACAGTACTCACATTGCAATCTTCTGTTGAGTGAGAACTCTTTCCTTGTGTTCAGAGAGAGCCAGGTTTACACAACTAAATGCAGGCACACTCGACGTGCTGCAGAGTTGCGCTGCTGTTTTAAATGTACCTCATTTAGTTCTGTTAAATCCTAAATTATTTGAACTAACCCTAACCCTAATAATTTAGTTCAAATTCAGGAAATCCAGAGATTGCTTCACACTTGCCGTGGCTGTTGCAGAAAACACCTCTTGAATCTTACCCGGGATTTCTTGAGAGATCATTCAGCGAGCGAATCCTCCTTCTGAACTCCGCACTGTCCTGTACTGCTCTCGTGTAGATGTGAAGCACAGCCATAAACACACTTTGAACTTTTTCCGTTTGTTAATGAAAATGCAAAAGAGCATGACAAGTATTGATCGTATAAAATATCCATGGCACAACTCGAGAAAGTACTGAAGGACGACACATCGACTTTTGATGATTACAAGAGATTCAAGAAACACAACCGTCCGCACCTGGGTTTGGATCCTGAATGCTAGAGTTAAAAGAACATAAGCGACGTTTATGACCTATAAACTCTCTAAATTGTCTTATAATTTATGAAATAAAACACTTTCTTAATAATTACTTACTGATGATAGACGATTTATTGAATTTTAACAAAATCACAATTACAAACTTTTTCGGTTAAACTGTTATTCACATACTCTAACGTAAATAAACGTTAGTGTCTTCCGGTGTGTGAGCCAATTTCTCAAAAAAAATATTTGTTAGTCTGCCGGGAGGCTGTGCAAGGTGTTATAAAATAGAATTTCTAAAAGACATTCTCCCTAAGCTTAACATCAAGGCAGAAAAAATGCTGTTTTCTCTACAGAAATGCTCTTTACATTTCAGCACTGTTGCAACTCCCTTAATAAACGCATACAACCAAGGCATTGAAAGTTTTTTTTTAATTATTGTTCCAAAAAATGTTCCATTTGTTTTCTTTTTAATGTTGTTGATTAAAAGATTTTATTAAATGTGAAAAAAATCTGAATGTGAAAAAAGGTCAAAATGCTATTGAAAAAAATCAGTAATGTGAGGAAAGATGGATTGTGGGAGCCCCTTAACTACCCATGTCATGCTGTATTTCTCACTCATTCTACTGGGAGTGGTGCCGTGGCTTCTGGATAAAGTCTGTCAGTGGTCATTCCAGACGGGTCAGGTATGACTGCTCTTCGGCACAAGAGACACGTGACTTGCGAGGATCCCGACAGTGTTGACTTTCTTTCAGAGCCCGGATAGCTCAGTCGGTAGAGCATCAGACTTTTAATCTGAGGGCCCAGGGTTCAAGTCCCTGTTCAGGCGGTTGTGCTGTTCTTAAGTCTATTGTGAATGTCATTCTAAATAGTCTCTTATCTTTCACTCTTCTAGCTGTACTGTGGTTATTTTAAATGTCCATTACTTGTATTTACAGTAGTGTATTTAGTTTTTCATTTCACAAACCGAAAATGTTCAAGTAGATCTTGTCACTCTACTCCACGTACTCATCTAAATTAAATCACAGTAGAGTACAGAACACGCAGTGAGGAGCTCACACAGTGAGTACTCTTGAATACGACAAGAGGAAAGGCACACTGCACATCTGCAGAACATCACGTCCGAGTTTACAGAGAGAGCAGAGGTTGGAAGCGACGTAGTTTTTTAATACTCGCTCGCTGAAAGATCTCTCAAGAAACCTCGGTGGAGATTTAACGGGTGTCTAATAATCACGTTCAAAAAGATGACGATAAGTTTTTTTTTTTAACTAGGTAGCCTTAATGGCAACACGGTGTGAGTAGATCTTAAAGCAGCTGCAGACAGAGTACCCGTAATGGCAACACACTGCTTTGAGTTCGGCTTTTCTTATTTCTTCTGCAGAACCAGTGGTATCGGAATATACTGATCCGCATAAGAAGCGCTTTCGGGTTCTGATCATTTTTATTGAGCGCTGCTCTAAGTACCACAGGCAAGATGGCTGGTGGTCTAAGGCGTTGCGTTCAGGTCGCAGTTAACCCTGGAGACGTTTGTTAAAATCTCACTTCTAATAAAGAGGTCTTTCTCGTTAGAGTAGAAACGATAGAAGCCTTAAGCGGGAAAAAAATCACAACATCTCGCATTTCACGTGTTTAATGTTAACTGTCTCAGTGGTTGCCTCAGTGATTGATGGCTCTTCTCCCTCGCAGGGTGACGGCAAACTTCTTCAGAGAGGGAGTCTCCCACGCACGGCTTTTCTTTATCAAGAGCTGAGACAACAGAAACAGACTTCAAACTGACATGAATTACTTCTTGAGCGTTTATGACCGTCTTTAAAAGCTGAGAGCAAGTGAAAAAGTCTTTAGAAATGAGGAAATGACTGCTGACAGTAAGCAGAGCTGACGCTCAGCTCCAGACAAGTGCTCCTCGTTAGTATAGTGCTGAGTACCCCCCCCTTGTTGCGCGGGAGACTGGGGTACGTTTCTGTGACAGGGCGCTGGTTTAATTTTTTAACAACCTGAGTTCACTTAAAAAGTGTGTACTGTGTACTATTTTTCGGACTAGTTACGGCGGTAGAATATGGAGATCATCTCCAGCTTTGAGCTCAACTGCAACAAGAAGTCATGCTAAATGTAGTATTGTAACGCTTACGGCCGACAAGCACTGTGTGTAAGAGCCAGCGTACCAGAGCGGGTGACGTCACCGCCCTTCCCTGTGATAGCAGGACTACAGCTACTGGGCTGTAGAGAGATCTCTCTTTAGCTCACGGGGCTAGGTCGCTGCAGAGAGACGCAGAAGTCCCGGGTTCGAGCCTCCAGTCGGGATGGGGCCGACCAGATGCGGCAAGGGCGCCTGCCTGAGCCCCCGTTGCGTTACAGTATAGTGAGTAGACATCGCGAGACAACAGAACGAGAGAGTAGAAGGCGGGAATATATGGTGTAAGGGCGTGATCTGTGTAGTTAACAAAATAGTTAAAATAATATAAAAACGTCTCTTTATTAAGATACACAACATTTATGGCGACGAGAGATGAGTGGTTGACGGACTCAAAGCGAGCAGAACACTGCAGATTTTAGTTCTCTTGCTGGTAGAAACGAACTTCTGAATTTTCGGACTTTTCGTTTAGCTTGCGCCATGGAAGATATGGCCGCCAAGCCGAGAAGCTTTGCTTATGCCCGGCTTTTTCCACCGCTTCTACTGAACCTCGGAGCTCCGGATTTGTATACGGAATACAAGATATGGATGGAGTCGTACAGATTATTTTAAATAGCCAGTGGATCTACAGAAGCTCAGGATGCCGTAAGACGGGCTACACTACTGCACTGTATCAGGGCTCCCGTGCAGCGGATTTTCGCCAACCTCCCTGGAGAAAAAGGTACATATGAACAGACTGTAGCTGCCTTAGACGCTTACTTTACACCGCGGAGAAAAGTGGTTTTGGAACGGCATAAATTTAGGCAGAGAACTTAGTCTCAGGATGAATCTGTTGTTGCTTTTGTGACTGCACTAAGAGAACTGGCTAAATCTTGTGACTTTGGAGTATTGGAAACTGACATGTTAAGATATCAACTTGTGGAAAAATGTGCACATAAGAGACTATAAATTGCTGCAGGAGGAAGGGCTGACTTTAGAAAGAGCTCTTACAGTCGCTAGAATTCACGAATTCATGCTCAAGCAGAATCAAGAATGCTTTCTGACCACAGTGACAAAGTGACACTGAACGGGGCGTTCGCTCAAACTTTACAACCAAAAGCCCAACAGCAGGACGCAGTCATGCAAGAGATATAGAAGAACAGGGGACGGCTGACATTACATGTTACAGGTGCGGACTAACAATGCACAAAGCAGATGAATGCGGAGCGTGAACAGCAAGATGTCTACACTGTAAGAAAACAGGACATTATGCACACGTCTGCAGAACATCACGTCCGAGTTTAAGGACAGCAACATCAGAGATTGGAAGCTAGGGAGTTTCAGGTCTGTGTTTTTATTATAGGTTCAAGAAAGTCTGAATACCTTTGCAAGAAGTATTTCAGAATCCCACTCAAATCCAGTACGAATGCCGCATAAATCTGCATTGTACAATTAGTATACTGTTTGTCCTGAATCAAACACGCCTTATGAAGCATTTCTAAAACAGGAGAGATCGTTAGGGAATGCGTCTTCCTGTAAAAATAAAATGACTTCAAGGGCACTTAAGCAGAGGTGTGAAAGCCTGCTCTACAGAAGAACTATAGCCAGAGATGCCAAAGTTGCGGTCGTTTCCACGCTTTATAAAACAACTACGTCAAACAACAAAAGGTGAAGAGCTGCTGTTGAGAACAACGCGGCCAAGTGCTCTAAGGAGCTGGCTTAAACCTCCAGGCTCTTCAGGAGCATCTGTTGGAGTCACACTGCTACAGTGTATCGCCTTGTTAAGTATCCCTTTTATTGTTGTTGCTGCCTCCAGGCGATGTAAACCAGATTCAGAAAAAAATAATTTGAACAATATTATTCCCATATTTACTTGAAGGCGTGGTGGACAAGTGGTAAGGTGTTGGTCTCGGAAACCGAAGACTGTGTGTTCAAGCCTCTCCCGTGCCTGTTTTATTTGTCTCCGCTTTCCTTTGGTTTCAAAGTCTTCAAAAACTCCATATGTAGGAGTCTCAATAGTAAGAGAGCATAACTGCAGCCAGTGATTAGTATTCTTGCATATCCTGCCTTGTTTTTTAGTCGACAAAGCTTGTCGCTCTTCACACCCATCTTCCGAATGATCGCCTCAGCATTGGAAAGGAACGTGCGCTTGGTACAGCCCCCCACTCCACGGTCTGATCACAAACAAATCGGGTGAGCTGTCAGTCCAGGTTGGAAGTAACGTTCGAAATCACTAAAAATCTAACTTAGGAACGAGAAGACTGTTTTTTTAAACGAGTAAACGATAAAATAATACACTGCCTGCAAGACTATGTCAAGTTCAAGTTCAAGTTTATTGTCATTATACTCATACACAGGTATATGGTATAACGAAATGCTATTTAGCTAGCTCTCGGACATAAGTAGTACAAAGAAAAAAACACAACAACAATACAATTGTATAACAAAAGAAAGACAGAGACAACAACCAATGTGCAAAAAACAACAACAGGCAGTGTGCAAAACAACAAAAATGTAACAGGTTATGTGCAAAACCATGCATCAAAAGAATGAAATAAAGGGATAGAAATGATGGGGAGTGAGCTTTTGACATGTATGGTAGAGATAGATTTTCAATGTGTGTTTGGGTTTTTGGTAAGAAAGAAGGCACTGTGAGGTTCAGATCATAGGTGAGAGGTGAGGAGAGAGTGAGAAAGGCTGGGAGTTTAATAGTTTGATAGTGCGGGGGTAAAAACTGTTTCTGAGTCTAGTAGTCCGGACCCAAATGCTCCGGTACCGTTTTCCATGTCATGCTAAACGCCACAAATTGTGTTCGTCCATTCGTATCAATCATCCTAAAGTTACGGAAAATTGCATGCGACTGGTGCAATCAGCACACATTTTTTCAGGATAGTCGAGCAGTTTAAAACAGCAAATTCACAGCTTCGTGTTTTATAAGCTTTGTGTTTCGCTCTCCAAATAGAGGCATGGGTTCAAATCCCACTCCCGACAATCAGGCGTTTTACCCTGTCTTTTTTACCTGCCTTTACACTGTTTCAGTCTTGTTGTGCTCGCTGACAATCACAGTACGAGGAAAACTGAGAAACTGCTTAGCAAAAACATAACGGACAGAAAAAAGCTTAGTAAACACGTGAATGTGATGAGCAGTAGTAAGGTATGCATTCAAATGTTTAAGGCTGATTTATAACAGCAGTATAAGAAAGGTGCAGCCTTTGTGAGAATTCGCGGGTTTTTATGCTGCTTGGACTTCTTTCAAGCCTATGAAGTGACCCCTGTTTTATTTTCATTTTTAAACTTCAGAACCGAATAACAAAAAGGTTTCATGTGTGGCAGCATTCCATTGCAAATACCGTTTTCACGATGTATTCAGCGACGGGAATGAAATATTTTAGTGCTGGCTCAAATGCGAGGAATTTCAGAAAAACCTGGAAAAGCAACGCTTGCAGTAAATGACAAATGTAAAGCGTGTAGTCAGCATGAACAGAACAACGCAATGCTCTGTAAAAACGATCTGAAGCCGCAATTACTCTTTTATCTCAGGCAGTTCATTCCGATACGATGTTTCCACAGAATAAATGAAATGCCGAACTCCAAACATGTTGTTGTCATTATTGTTACTCCTGCTGCTGTAGTTTTCCCAGTGGGCAAAAGACGTACAGATGCAGCCATTCAAAGTGTGCGGTACAGACACGTACCGCAGGTAATTGGCTGCGGTATCGCGTATCATGACGCAATATGACGCGGTCCGTGATTGGTTGACCGACAGGGCACTCGTGTTCCGTTGGTCTGTTGTAGAAAGACTTACTGTAAACGTCTTTACCGTGCCCGTTGTAGATATTGAATTTTACCACTGAAGGGAAATCTTAGTAGCTGAGCATAGAATAGGAGCATACTGTAACGCGTGTGAAGGCCATAAACGATATTAATTTTAGAACATAAACATACAGTATATAGCTGGTCTTGGTACTTTAAAGAAAAAAATACACACCAGTATTCCATTTCTCCCTAAACATTCTAAGCATCTAAGTCTTTAACTAACGTGATACCGGAGTCAACAAGCATACTTTTAGAATTTGATTAATAGGGAATATAATATGGAATCGCGTATCTAAAGAATTTAATAACGGTATAATTATATTTGTGTACTGCGACAGGGCTGTGTAGGGCTGTTTCGCCTCCCTGTTCATGCAATTTGTCTTGTAGCATACTGGTCTAGGTGCGTAACTAACAATGCACAGGTTGTGTGTTTGAATCTAGCTGGTCCTGGACTTTTCTTTTAACAAACATTTCTTCGAAAAAATAGAATAGCGATATTATGGACAATCAAATGACTTTTATATTTCAAAATATTGCAACATGATCGATTCTAAGTCATTTTTGATAACTATGAATAGTCACCTTCTTCCCTTTAAAAGCTAGCAAGACAGGTTTCGATTCACATTAGCTGGTGAGCCTTGTTAAAAAAACTAATGATATAACATGCCACTGTTTGTTCATGAACAAAGTTATACTGAGATTTCCTTAGATACGCGATTAAAAAATAAATAAAAATTTGAATCTCCTGCGGAACACATTCCATAAGAATCAGCGGTTTTACAGTATATATCGCCTTTAAAGGTGGCTTCTTAAAATGCTTTACGGGATAAAAACAACCAGAACAGCAGCAACAACAATATTGTATTTCATTGCACTTTGAAAACCAAGTAATAACTTAACTATACAGTACGTGCAAACATTTCGTATGTTGCTGTCGTGAATGCCTGTGTACATCACGCAAAGTACATCCTGAAATGCCTCCCCCTGTTCAACCCATTGGAGCACTTGCTTGAGTCTTTCCTCTTTGTTTTTTAGCCTTATCATGGGGCATGTGTTGGTTTTTCTGTATCTCCATCCAAGCCTGCTGCGTACTCTTCTTATCGATGTCGGGCTAATGTTCGCACCGAGGTCAGCCCATAGCCATCTTTGGACTTGCATCGCCGGCAGCTCATCATTTTCATCAGTCAGCTTGTCGATAGCTCGCACAATAGGACTTGAAAAAAAAGAGATCAACAGTTAGTTTTAAAAATAATGTGCGTAGTTGTATTTACATGCAAGAAAGGTATTTTTAGAAAGTTATTTACCTTTGAATCGTCCTCAGTTTAGATTCTCTCTGCCTCCTCTCCGCTTTATGATGTCGTCTCACTGTGCTTTCACAAACGAAGATGTCCATCGAAGCCAAATGCTGTACAATGTCCCGTGTTGACTTCCCGTTTCTTTTCATCTTCATTATTTGGTGTGAGAGAGTCTTCGTGATTTTGGCCATTGTCCGTCTCCTTACCAAAGCGATACAGTAGTGCAGCTTGAATTCTGTACCTATATACTGTATGGTATGGTACAGATAAAACTTACACCATACCGATGAGCTTATACCGGGGAAAGACTCCTATTTTATTTAAAACACAATACGCCAGGAAATGTGTCTGATGCATTAGCAAGTTAAAACAATTGCGTCGACAACCTGGGCGTAACAGCAGTTCCTTTTTCTGATCACTCGCTCTCTGGATACACGTCTCACCTGTCCTGTTCTTTGTTTTCCTAATTTGCTGATTATGCCTGCTGCGATCCACTCCTACCCTCACACCTAAAGAAGACTATTTTAAATTTCTTGGCGCGGTTCATTGTGCAATTAACCCTTGTATGTGCTGTCCTTAAGGTGATATCTCATAAAGGTGATATGTAAAATAATGTTTTTTATTATTGTTATAGAGAAACATGATCAGATTTTCCCCGGTTCAGAAAAAAAAGATCTAAAGTATACTAGTTTGTCACTAGTATACTTTTAATACAGTCTTTGCTGTGCTCTTGAGGATCCTTGTGATATTTCGAGCTCTGGTTGGATGATAAGTGTCGCAGTTTAAATAATTTTTGTAGTTGGAAATTATGAAACGCTCTGTTAAAAGCAAGGGAGTTTTTGTGTCCTTTACAGTAAAAGAAAATGCCTGACAGAGTAGGGCTTGGACAGATTCCAAGTGCATTTTTGCAATTTACATTGCATTGTGCTGCTGTAATACAGTTTAAAATAATTAAAAGTCTAAACAGTATCAGCTTTATTTATGGGTTGCAATTTAAAAAAAAGTCAAAAACCGCACTCAAAATGCAATTTAGAGCTTTCTGGCAAGAGGAGACACCCCAATTAATAATGTAATATGCCCCTGTTTGTGCATGAATAAGGTTATACTGCTATTTCCTCAGATACGCGATTACAAAAATTTAAAAAAAAAATTGAATCCCCGGCGGAACCGGGCATCCATAAGAATCAAGTAATACAGTGCCTTGCGAAAGTATTCGGCCCCCTTGAACTTTTCAACCTTTTGCCACATTTCAGGCTTCAAACATAAAGATATAATTTTTTTATTTTATGTGAAGAATCACCAACAAGTGGGACACAATTGTGAAGTGGAACGAAATCTATTGGATTTTTGAAACTTTTTTAACTAATAAAAAAATGAAAAGTGGGGCGTGCAAAATTATTCGGCCCCCTTGCGTTAATACTTTGTAGAGCCACCTTTTGCTGCGATTACAGCTGCAAGTCGCTTGGGGTATGTCTCTATCAGTTTTGCACATCGAGAGACTGAAATTCTTGCCCATTCTTCCTTGCAAAACAGCTCGAGCTCAGTGAGGTTGGATGGAGAGCGTTTGTGAACAGCAGTTTTCAGCTCTTTCCACAGATTCTCGATTGGATTCAGGTCTGGACTTTGACTTGGCCATTCAAACACCTGGATACGTTTATTTGTGAACCATTCCTTTGTAGATTTTGCTGTATGTTTGGGATCATTGTCTTGTTGGAAGATAAATCTCCGTCCCAGTTTCAGGTCTTTTGCAGACTCCAACAGGTTTTCATCCAGAATGGTCCTGTATTTGGCTGCATCCATCTTCCCCTCAATTTTAACCATCTTCCCTGTCCCTGCTGAAGAAAAGCAGGCCCAAACCATGATGCTGCCACCACCATGTTTGACAGTGGGGATGGTGTGTTGAGGGTGATGAGCTGTGTTGCTTTTACGCCAAACATATCGTTTTGCATTGTGGCCAAAAAGTTCGATTTTGGTTTCATCTGACCAGAGCACCTTCTTCCACATGTTTGGGGTGTCTCCCAGGTGGCTTGTGGCAAACTTTAGACGAGACTTTTTATGGATATCTTTGAGAAATGGCTTTCTTCTTGCCACTCTTCCATAAAGGCCAGATTTGTGCAGTGTAAGACTGATTGTTGTCCTATGGACAGACTCTCCCACCTCAGCTGTAGTTCTCTGCAGTTCATCCAGAGTGATCATGGGCCTCTTGGCTGCATCTCTGATCAGTCTTCTCCTTGTCTGAGCTGAAAGTTTAGAGGGACGGCCAGGTCTTGGTAGATTTGCAGTGGTCTGATACTCCTTCCATTTCAAGATGATCGCTTGCACAGTGCTCCTTGGGATGTTTGAAGCTTGGGAAATCTTTTTGTATCCAAATCCGGCTTTAAACTTCTCCACAACAGTATTACGGACCTGCCTGGTGTGTTCCTTGGTCTTCATGATGCTCTCTGCGCTTTCAACAGAACCTTGAGACTATCACAGAGCAGGTGCATTTATACAGAGACTTGATTACACACAGGTGGATTCTATTTATCACCATCAGTCATTTAGGACAACATTGGATCATTCAGAGATCCTCGCTGAACTTCTGGAGTGAGTTTGCTGCACTGAAAGTAAAGGGGCCGAATAATTTTGCACACCCCACTTTTCATTTTTTTATTAGTTAAAAAAGTTTCAAAAATTCAATAGATTTCGTTCCACTTCACAATTGTGTCCCACTTGTTGGTGATTCTTCACATAAAATAAAAAAAATTATATCTTTATGTTTGAAGCCTGAAATGTGGCAAAAGGTTGAAAAGTTCAAGGGGGCCGAATACTTTCGCAAGGCACTGTAGGTTTATTCCACGCTGAAAAAAGAAAGAAAACACATTCCATAAGAATTGGCGCTTTTATATATCACCTTTAAAAGGTGGCTTCTCAAAACGCTTTACAGGATAAAAACAACAATAACATTGTATTTCATTGCACTTTGACAGATCGTCCTTAAATCAAAACAGTAACCCTACACTAACCCCATTTTATTTTTTCAAAGAAATGTTTGTTAAAAAAAAAAGTCATGGTTGTAGCTGGATTCAAACACCCTACATGAGATGTACAAGTCAGTAACCTAGCCCACAGCACCACTGTGGATGCATGAGGTGTGTTGAAAAAGCCCTAGAGAAACAGTATCAGCAGACATTGTACAGCGTGTACTATTCTTGTGTTGCGGTACATGAATATAATTATATCATTATTAATTTCTTTAAATACGCTATTCAATATTATATTCCCTTTTAATCAAATATATACTGTATGTTTATGTTCCAAAATTAATATCGTTTACGGCTTTCACACGCGTTACAGTATGCTCCTATTCTTTTTATGCTCAGCTACCAAGATTTCCCTTCAGTGGTAAAATTCCATATAAATATTCAATACTTAAACGGGCACAGTTAAGACATTAAATATACATATACATACTGTATACAGTACAGTTTGCATACAGTAATATGTTTATGTTCCTAAATCAATCTCTTTTATGAGCATGTGATGCGAAAGGCATGGTGAATCGGAAATTCTCAAAGATTACTGTACTTTGCATGATTGGAAACAAATGAGTGATTGCGAAACGCTGTGGTGTTACTTTTACAAAGACGGTCAACGAAAAAAAGAATGTGGACCAGGGCAATACTTTGAGTTTACAGCTTGTCCAAGGTCATTCATGATTAATACTATTAGTAATATCTTCGTTAAAGACTTTGATGGCGACAACTCAAACATGAGAGGTTGTGCTTTATTAGCTCCACCTTGTGGAAATTCCGGATACTATTATTTTACTTAAGGTACCACGTGGTATTATGAGGTACTATACGAGAATTTATGGTAACTCGTGGTAGGCTGCGTCAAGCGCACCGCAAAATAATGAGGTATCGCCTGCTCGTTTTGAATGGCTGCATCTATATACAGTAAATTTTATAATCACATAAATCAGCAAATTTCTTCAGATCTTCATCTGTAATTATTTATACTCTTTCCTAAATTTAAGATGGTTTTCTCCACCCTATTAAAATTGTTCACATCCAACATCCACATTCAATTAGACAGAATGTAATTGATCATTTAGAGCAGAATGTTTTCCTGAAGTTCAATGTAGATCAGTTTTGTGTGACAGTAATGACCACTAGAGGACAGTTTTTGGACGGTGAATTCCCTCCCTACCTTTCTTCAGCTTGCTGTTCTGGATCAGCTGCCCCACTAACAGGGCAAGCACTACAAAGAGCAGAGCCCCCAGCAGCAGGAGGACCAGGGGTGAGATGGACAAGCCTGTCTGGGGTGTTGTCCTGGTGCTGCCTGAGCAAGGAGACAGATCAGAAAATGAACTTGTGTCTTAATCTTGTGTTCATCTGTACAGAGACTAGAAACTGGGGATTTTACCCGTCTTCAAGGAAGAAGTGCTGGTTGAAGTAGGAAGAGCAGTAATACAAGATAAAATGATTTTGATGAGGAGATTCACAGCAGTTCTTCTGTATTTCTTGACAAAAATGAAACAGAGAGGCCATGGTTTATAGACAGCAGTACTCCTGAGAATCAGCAGCAGCATTTAGACGAATGGAAGCGTCTCGTATTCCCTTCTGTCAACTGCATTACCCGTCATCATTGGATGGTTTTGAGATCCCAAACCTGAAGAAAAAGGAAAAGGGATGGTTGAGATTCAGAAAGCACAAAAGAGGTCATAGCCAAGACAAATACACACTACATTAATATAGAGCATTTAATAGCCAGGGCTCACACTAATTGTTTTTCTAATAGGCAGAATATGTGTTGGCTTCTTCATTATTATTTACATCTGTATTCCTGTAGTGAGAGCAGCCCTGAACACCCTGAGACCTCCAGCTGCTCCCACTCACCTGTACAGGTGACCACAGCATCCTCCTTGTGCCAACAGTCACTCTGTCCCAGGGGAGCATGCCAGCAGTTCCGCAGGTGAAGCTCACTACCCCTGCAGTTCACCTCAGCCAGACAGATGGTGCTGTTTCATCTTCCAAATGAGGAGTTTCCCCACTGCATTTAGCTGAAGAGAAGACATCTGTGCCTTGGAGTCTCAAATCCTGTTCCACAGCCTCAGGCCAGGAAACATGTTCAAGTGAGTTTACAGGATGTGGCCATAAGTTGATAAAGTAAATCAGTTCTTAAATTGTTTCACAGGTATGCGCCACATAACAAGATAGGGGCTACATACACTTTAAAAAAAAATAATAACCAATCGCGTCAGTGCACTGAACCAGAGAGTAGCCTAGCTGTATTCTGCATTGATGTTTAATAGATGTTTCAAGCCAGGAAGGAAGAAAATAGACTGGAGCATAAAGTGGTAGCAGAGTGGTGGCTCTGTGACTAAGGATCTGTCCCCGTGACAGTTCAGATCCCACAGCTGGCAGAGGAATCCTACTCTGTTGGGCCCCTGAGCACGACCCTTAACCCTAACTGCTCCAAGGGTGCTATACAATGGCAGACCCTGTGCTCTGACCCCAAGGTTTGCTCCCCGTCTGTGTCTTCACAGAGAAAAGCTGCGGTATGTGAAAAGATGAATTCCTAATGCAAGAAATTGTATAGGGCTAATAAAGAAACATTAAAATTAAGTGTCTCTGTCTGTTAATCAGCTTTATTTTGTTCTCTAGACCACTGGTCCCTCAGGTTAGCTGGAGGAGGTGCCTGCTCTGGGAGGGTTGAGGTATATCACAATGGCTCTCGGGGTACAGTCTGTGATTACTCCTGTAACCTGCAGGATGCCCAGGTAGGCTCCAGACTCCCACTACCCTCTGAATAAGGAAGTGGCTCCTGTCAATTGAGAAAGCATTTAATCTCAAAAACACCTTAAATATGAGACCAACAGCAAAAGCTTTGTTTTTAACATGCTGTTGTATTGTTCCTGAAGCCCAAATAAGTGCAGCAAGTCAGTCATGTTCCCCCAAAACTCCCATTATTTTAGGTTTGATGAAAAAGTGCATAAAGACTTTTGTTCAGAAATCAGATTAACTACAGAGTGAAGGGTGTGGGTTAATTCTTTGTGATGGTTTTGGCCTTATGAACCCACCCCTCCCTTTTTTCCTGCATACATACTTCCCAATTAACTGTCACTGCTAGTGGCAGAACAAGTTGTCACCTTTCTGTGCTTTTGGTCATTAGAAATATTACAGTCTTTGATAAAAAGACTTACTTTAGTCTCCTCATGTCTTAGTGCTTAAACGGAACCTAGGTACATTACCCCACTTACTACTCCAGCCGCCCCCCCAGCTGAAAAGGGGGAGGGGAGGGGGTGATGATTCTCCAAAGTCCTCTGCTCCCTCCACATCCTCACTGGTGCTCTCAGCATCTTGTCCTGCAGCCTCTCTGTCCCCTCGAGCCCCCTCAGCATCTTCACTGGAGCTCTGAGGGTCTCCCTCCTCATCCTCAGTCCAGGCAGATTCCACACCCAGAGGACCCTCTACTGGTGCCACAGCCACCCTACTGCTGGTCACCAGGCTCCTGGTACCTGTGGACAAGCAGCACCCAGCAGCGAGGGATCTGCTTCAGCTGGAGACCAACAGTGATGCTACTCATCTAAACAGCCACTTTGCCCAGGAAGGATCATTCCTCATAGTTCTCTGTTGGGCAGAGATGTATCAACAAGGGATAAAGAACCAGACCCACCTCCATTCTGTCTGCCAGCACACCTGGACTCACAGCAGACACAGACCTCATGGTCACCATACAGCTCCTCCCACCTGGAGGAGAGGAGGACAGGTGAGGTCCCACCTGGCATGTCCCAGAGCACCCTCAGCAGGCTCCTTGCAGAAGTACCTCTTTGCCTCCCTGTTGTAGGTGCAGGACTTGGTCCCTGGTGTTGCTTTAGCAGGAGCCACAGCCATGACACAGTGCATGTACAGCTCAGTCACTTCATGCTGCAAGAGGGATGGTCACAGCATTAAGGGATCAAGGCCAATAGAGGGACAGAGAAGGAACTTCTGCCATCAGTGAAGGCAAGCTGGCAGCTCTAGGCACTACAGCTGCCACGGTCTGGTTCACATCTAGATCATGGATGGAAAAGCAGACCATGGATCAGTAGAGCAGGAAGGCTGAGCAGCCTTTGAGAGCACTACCTTCCTGGACAGCTTCTTCTGGAAGAGGAAGGCATCAATTGTGAAGCGGAGCACATCCTTCTGCTTGGAGGGGACAAACCTGGACAGGCAGCCATCTGCCTTGCTGTCCACCATGCACCTGGGGACAAGGACAAGGATGAACCCCTGCAGGCTCTCGGGGCTCCTGTCCACCTCTCCTCCCAGAAGGGGCCGTACCCCAAGTTGTCGATCACGTAGAAACGGGGCTGGGAGTGCTGGTCCGGTTTCTCCGTTACGTAACACAAGTGAATGTACAGCCTCTACTCCACTGTGGCAAAGTAGGCAGTGGCCTGGAAGTACATGGGCTGACCCAGGAAGTACTCATCCTTAGGAGAGAGCCGGACCCAGTGGGCTGGAGAGAGAGAGAGGCAGCATTACACCTGCACACAGCACCCCCTGCAGGCAGGTGGAGCCACTCACTCAAGGAGCTTACAGTTGGTGGTGAGCAGGACAAAGCTGTGCTTGTTCTTCAGGTCCTTGAAGAAGGTCCTTCTCCTGGCCCACGTGGGGACATAGCCAACCTTGTAGGAGTAGTGGAACCTGCAGGACAGAGGGGATGAGGGGCTTCTGGACACTTTCCCAGCGGCTTCTCAGCAGCAGCAGAGCCCTGCCTACCTGTTGTAGGAGCACTTGACCGGCACAGAGAAGGGAATGAAGCGATGCACAGGTGCACTGGAGGAGGGCGGGGCATAGCGGAGAGTGTTGGAGTACACCAGGCGGCCCTGGACAACCTGCAGGGTCACAGAGGAAGGGATATTCCCAGGAAAGGCAACCCCGACACTGGCCCTACAGCTCACATCGATACACTGCCTGTAGATGAAGACCCGCTTACCGATCGCTCGGTGCCGCACTCGTGAAGCCCGTAGATGAAGTAGAAGTAAAGGCGTGTGGTTCGGCTGACGCTGCAGTTGCCCAAGGTCACCTCCGATGGCCGACAGCTGAAGCCGAACAGGAGCCGACTGACCCTCACGTACATCCTGCTGGAGTCGCACCACACAGCCACTCCTCGGGTGCCCCCGATGGCCGGGCGAGCCGGCTGCCGCCCTCGCTGGGGAGGAAACAGGACGCTCTTGATGTAGGCGGGTAAGGGGCGGCTGCCGGCTTCGGGCTTCATCTTCTCCTTGTCGAAGTAGGGCGAGTACGCGTCTCTGGACACGGGAAGGCGGCGAAAGTCGGGAGCCAAGGACTGCGAGTCGTTCTCGCTTGCAGACAGGTCTTCGGAGGGCGCATCTGCCAGGTTCAAATCCTCCGACTGGGCTGCGTCTTCAGGAGCCGGGAGGTCGGCCTGGAGCGCTAATTCCCGAGAGTCCCAGCCAGCCGGCCCGGCGGAGATCAGTGCGGGGAGCCCAGCCCCTGTGCACAGGCACAGCACAAAGAGAAACGAGCGCATCGCCAAATTGACGTCCCGCTAAACTGCTACAGAAGTAAGACACATAAACCACCAAACTGTGTTGAAGCAAGAGAGCATAAAGTGTGAACGCGGTGACTAGGTTTTTATACTAGCAGGACTATGCTACCACACACATGGTCGCACTACCGCTCAATCAACACAATCAATTACACACAGAGACCCGAATTGTTCTCAGCGTCTAATTAGAACCTGCTTCCAGTCTGAGGCGGGACTCCGTGAAGCCGCCTGAACACTTTCCCGTGTGTATCTGACCCCAGCGAAGGAGTTCCACGTAATTTCGACAGAATGAAATCACCCACACGTGTAAAATTTGCTCAGATTAATTTATTGTTCAATTCGTTTCTAATTTCCAAGGACAGTGTTAAACTCGCTGTCAGACAGAGTACGGAACATGCGACACGTCCGTCCACACTTTCTTTTATCGAGGGGGCTGTTCTATCAACACGTAATTTTACAATAATATTTTTACTAATTTTCATGTGTAATTGCATGTCATATTAAAATGTGTAATACAAGCAGTTCTTTGCTTCCCAGTAAAGAAATACTGATCAGCTTTTGACATGTTCTGATAATAATTTGTCTGATTTCTCAGAGATTGCTTTTGCTTCGCAGCACTGAGAACCAATGGAAGCCCGTTTCCGCCAGGGAGTAAAAAAAAACGCACTATGGTATCTCAGAATTGTGACTTAGAATCTCAGAATTGCGACCTAAAAACTCAGAATTTTGACTTTATCTCTCACATTTGCGACTTCGAAATAGCCCATATTTCATTGTCTGTCCTTTTGTTATTGTAACGGATTCGGGTTCTAGGGCTTGTGCCCTCGCCGCTCCCACCCTACTTCGTGCCTCACTGTATTGGCTTGAATCCAGGCCTTGCTAGCTGAGCTAAAGAACATTTTAGATATAAAGTCGGAGTTCTGAGTTACCAAGTCGCAATTTTGAGTTACTTAGTCGGAATTCTGCGATACCATAGCGCGTTTTTTTAACTCCCTGGCAGAATCGGGCTTTCATACATTTCAATTAGTCTGATCAGTGTAGGACAAGTTAATGTAGAACCATTGCTATGTCTGTCTCTTGTTTGTATATAAATGAATGTCTTTGACAACTTAATGTTAGTTTTTAATTTAGTTTTACGATGTAGGTCATGCGTTAACATATGCACGAGCATACAAAATGTCTCCCTCCTGATTCAGCTCATGCTCCATAGGAGAGAAGCGATTCCTCCTGCTTCTCGTACAACCATATCAGAACAGAAGCCCGTGTTACCCAGCTGTGATTCAAGATCGACTCGCATCTTCATCCCTTTTTTTATTCGTGATCATAATTTTCTAAAGTTATGATCAATATTGAACTTTTTCTAAATAAAACGACAATAATCAAACATACAAAGTATTAGGAGTTGACACGGTGCCCCTTTGGAATAGTCGTCAGAAAATGAGAGAAAAGGAAAGTTACCTAAGCTCTCACACACAGCATTAGAGATTGGAATCTGATTGTAAAAAAAACTACCTGTCTCCCCTTCATTTAACGGTGCTGTTGTTTTTATTTTACATGTTGTTAGCATTTTAATGAATTGTTAAAAGATTGATACACAAATCGCTAAATAAGAAAACGTAAAAACCCAACTGTAAGCAGTTGACCATTCATATTCCTCAATTTTAAATCCCTGTGTTTATCTGTGTCCAAGTGCCTGGTGCAGCTATTTTGAAAGCAGAGTCTATGATTTATTGCGGAAGCGCATTTTTGCCACCCAGGACAAAAATCTTAATTAATAAATACCAAATTATCTCCTAATTACGAGATAGCAACGATGTAATTTGTGTGTATGAACAACCTGTTACATTTGCAATGGCAGTACCTACAGGCTATCGAAAGGTTTGCTGGCACTGTGGGTTTAGTTTTCCTGACAACGTGCATGCTGAGAAATGCGCACGGACTGACTTTCTTCTCGCAATGAAAATGTTACCGTTTGTACCTCATGTAAACACAGTTCTAACCATTAGCACACTCATATATATCCTGAATCAAGAACGAATGTGACCTAGAATCCATTGTACCGCTTCAAACTGAAAGTCAGATATGTAGTCTCAAACTACATAACTCAGGATTTTTTTTCCCTTGATGGCAGCATTGGCTTGTGTTATTTAGATTCAACCACTGAAGAGGTTGGTTTTGTGTTTTTAGCTATTGAACATAACTGGTAAGTTTAAGTCAGTTCTTGTAACTCTTTCCGCTCGAAAGCGCTGTATTAATACCGGCGCACCTGTCTCCACAGGAAAGTTATTGCTGTTCCAAAACCAATGTACTGCAGCTTGTGGCCACGTGTTCCTGCTGTCAGCATGTGATACCATGTTCTTCCACCGCTAGAAATATTACTGCTCTAGTACAGGAGTAAAAAAGGAAACAAATGAAAACACCGTTTAGAAAAAACACACACGTCTCAGGCCTTAACCATGACAAGGATGGGATTTGAACCTAGACGAGCAGAGTACAATGGATTAGCAATCCAAAAAGTGACTCCTGTTTAATTTTCTTTTCGCTTGCTCGATTTGTAGTACGCTCCTCAATCCTTACAACCGATAAACAAAACGGCTTCATGTGCCACAGCATTCTGCTGCAGGTACGGGTTGCACCGTGTATTAGGCGAACCCGAATGGAATATTTCAAATATGTGAAGAATTTCATGAAACCTGAAAAAAGAAGATCACAGCCAATGTCAACAGTTCAGGGCCTGTAGGTAGCTTCAACAGAACAAAACGATCTGAAGCCGCAATAATTTCAGAGTGTATTGTGACACTCTAACCATGCTGTTGCTATTACTGCTACTTCTGCTGCAGTTGCTTTAAACTCTACTCAGCGGGCAAGTAAAGTTGTACAAGAAATAGACTACTTTGAGCCGTCCAAATTCCATTATGTGAATTTAAGCTTTTTTTTTATTAATAACAGCATGAGTAATACAATGCATGCTCAGAAACGTTACTTATAAGCTTATGAAGCAACAGTGTTTCGACAATTTGCGGTCTTCAAAAAGTAAACGCTGAAGTTTTTATACTTCCTTGTGAGCAGATCACCTTTGATTTAGAAAAGGAAAACTTACTCCCCTGTTGCTTTCATTGCAATATCTGAATCGAGACCCAAGCGCTAAGAAAGCTGAAAAACGCAGAAGTAATAAACCCGATTTTAATTTAGATACACATTTTCTAATGCAGCCTTCATTACAGGACACTCTATTTCTCGAAAGCGTGTTATGTAAAAAAGAGGAAAACGAAAATATATGGATGACAAAATTTAAAAGATGAAGATTTTACTTTTGAGAAATTGTCATTTTATGTATCTAGATGCTTTTCAACCGCTGTTTTTAGAACCTTGCTGTGCTTCCTGAATCATTTTCAGTGTTATAAACTGGGTGTGGAGATAGCGATCACTTTGTAGAGCAGTTGATAGGCTGGAGCTGTTCAGACTACTCTTGTTATTTCTCAAACGCTTCCATCATTTTTCTTTCATGCTAGGACGCGAGTGTGTACATGTGTTTGGTTTTCGTTTCACTGATTCTCATTTGGGAATTAAGATTTGGGAATTAACGAAGAAAGAATCAGTAACCAGGAAGGCAGAAGCTTTGGTTCTCAACGATCTTGAAGACGCCCATGTAGAGCAGCGTGTGATGATTTGTACTACAAAAGACCAAGTGCTCAGTGACGTCTGCGTTTACCGTTGAAACTTTTCATCTCAGGTGCAAAAGCAGTTGTGTTAAACATAGCTGAGTGGTGCAGCAGAAGCGTGCTGGGTCCATAACCCAAAGATCAATGGATCAAAGCCATCCTCTGCTATACATGTTTAATGCACGACTGATAAGCACACCATCAGTTTAATGACGTGCATTGAAACTGATTTCTTCTCTCGTATGTGCAAACTTCACACTTAGGGTGCTCTTTAATCTTTACAAATATGCAGATGCCCAAATGTTTCTTTTGTTGTTCTGACATCCTTTATAGATTCCTCAAATCCTTCAAATGAACATCCATATCAGCACAGTTATGTTTATATCTTTTAAAATTAAAGTACATACAACAAAAATATCAATGTACATTTGTACTGTGCTCATTTAATAATGATTGTCGAGTTCTCCGACAACTCTGTTATAATTTTAAAACATTTTTGCTAAGGATACACAACAGGTGTATAAGGCATTCTAACTACAGCCAGCTGAAGATAAAATTCCACACGTGAAAATGGTTTCACGCACATTTCCTGCAAAGTTCAAGAGGGCTTTTAGCGGAGATTATGTTTACATCGAAACAATCCGAAGCGCGTTCCTGACCAAAAGATTTACGCACATTTCCTGCAAAGTTCAAGAGGGCTTTTAGCGGAGATTATGTTTACATCGAAACAATCCGAAGCGCGTCCCTGACCACCAGCCCTTTGTATAACAGCTGTACAAAGACACACTCCCGTGCAAAAGGAAATGTTGTGTTTAACAGAAGTGAGTTAACATGATCCGTGACCTAATTTACCAGAACAAATACTCACCCAGCAAGGTCTGCTTTACTACAAGAGAGAAGTAGAGTGAAAGACGTGATCATTTCACGCTGTTGTGGAACAAAACGCTTTTTTCTTGGAATTCTAAATCAATTAGAAATTCAGAGCGACACATAAAGGCTTTGTCTGCTTAAAAGTGATGATTTTTAAAAACTGATAAAAATGTAGAAAACACGTTTCTCACGTAGAAATTTAAGATAGGGGTGGAGTATTACTAGGAGCGGCGCTGAACTCACCATGGTGCAATTCATTTACGTGACGGGCTGGTGGTTTAATGGATAACGCGTCTGATTTCGGTTTATTAGATTGTCGATTCGACTTCTACCGGGGTTGTGTGATTTAAATCAGGCTCCTCAGAAATAGATGTCCGTTATGTAAATGAACCGCACCTGAAAGCAAACGTTGGGTCTGGGTTCCTTTCTTTCCTGCATGAAATAGCAAATCATTACAAAAAAAAAACACCAACTAATGTCCAATGGCGTTAGTCATTTAAGTAAACATGAATATACTGTAAGGTCTTGGTACATGGGAGTGGATTTCAACCACAATTAAAAAAGGGCAAATTATAATTACAGGCTTCAGACACTTTTTCAAACAAAAGAGACCAAACACTCCCTAACTTTCAGGTTTGCTTGAACCTGTAACAAAAAAGGGGTCTGAAGCTTCCATTCTCTGATGTCACTGTCTCTAAAGCCGGGCGTGATGTTTCGCAGATATGCAATGTGCCTTTTCTCTTGTCGTGTTCATGATGATTCGCTGCATAAGCTCCTGATTGGGTGTTTTGTACTGCGCTGTTACTTCGTTCAGATTACCTATGTGGTGTACAGATAAAACCCGACTGCGTGGTGTAATTTCCGGGTTCGGCACCAGCAGCGCCTGCAAACTCCTCAGCTGACCTCGACGTGATTTGAACACGCAACCTTCTGATCTGGAATCAGACGCGCTACCATTGCGCCACGAGGTCACTCGCCACAAGTGCTTTTAATTCCCCCAAAGAGAACAATCAGCATCCCTGAAAAAGATTTTTTTTCATTCTCTCCTGTGAGGAACGCCGCTCTTCCAACGAGAGACTCTCCTTCCCAGACCACAGAATATTCTTTCCGCCCGGCTCTCTCACAGAGAGCAGACACACCGTCTCCACTGATGTGTTTACTACATCTATAGATCTGACCCCCTACAGCCCCGATATTCCTGGACAGGATATTTACCACCAGCCTCGTGAACGTCTCATCTTGACCTCTCCCAGGAGGAGCACAATTAACACAGAATCCTCTCTCCATTTAGCAAATAACAAAAAACACTGTTTACCTGTCAAGACAGAAAACCAGGCTGCTGCAGGTGAGGCTTAAACTCACAACCTCGGCATGAGTCCACTGAATATGTCATTTTACATGGCCTGAACCAGGAAAGAGATTGGAAGTCAAGAAGTTATGGGTTTTTTTTAATACTTGCCCACTCTTTTAATTTTTCGGTCAAATCTTTTATTTGGGAGTACTTTCATTGGATGTTAATCATTGTCCCGATGCACGATTCTGGGCCATGGTGCATCTTGAATAATGTTCTTATAGGCTTCAGTTTGGAAAAGTGCGCTCTTCAGAAGCCACCGAAACCGCTAATGGTTACATAACACTTAATGCAAAAGCAACGTTCGGGTTTGAAAAAGAATATTACTTGCTATGAATACAAACACTGTTCCAGGAGGCGTGTTAGGGCTATTTTAGCTTAGATCATCAATTCATCTTACATTTCTTCTCCATCTATATCAACAGCGTCATCGCTACTGAGCGCTAAAGGCAGGTCCTGGCAATACAATTTTCTTTAGAAAACATTTTTAAAACTATTTCCACTACCATACATAAAGTACAAGATTCCGATTGCACGCAACTAATAAATTATCTTTTCCAAAGACGTTGTAGCTAGATGCAAATTACAATCAAAAATATCAGTATCAGCTTTAATATTTTCTTTTGGATCCACAGGACGATCACCATGAGCCATCAAAGAGCCTGTAGTGGCAAGAAGTTTAAAAGCACACAAGTGATCTGTCTTTGGTCAAAGGAATTGCTGGAGCAGTAGGACACAGAGCAATATCTAGCAGCTGTAGACGATGTTCGGGGAAGAGATAATTCTGTTTTCAGCACAGGGAGTGAGAATGAGCTCAGTCCGGCTCCCAGCAGAATCCATTCTGGTTTGGTTACTATCAGACTGTGCGTCTGAGGCTCTTTGGATCGCAACGTGAAAAAAAAAAGAACAAAAAACATTTGCTCACATCTTGTGATTTCCACGAGAGGAAGAGAAGATATCACTTTAAAAAAAATCAGAACTGAAGATTTGGATCCGGGACCTCATACTTGTCAAATGATTAAAATAATAATTATGAAAATATCAGGTTGTGTTTCTGCAACATATCGTGCACAGTATGCCATTTATTTCTAAAAATACAGTAGATTGTACTTAATAAAAATGTACAATTCACCGCTGGTATAAACAGATGTGTGCTGTGTTTGCCTTTGTAAGCATTTGTTTAAAAAATAAGTTCACAATACAATAAAAAACACAGAAAGCACAAACGTAATAATATAATGATACAAAATCAATACCAAATCATAAAGCCAATTAAGTACCTATCCTTTGAAAACAGTGACATTTGTATCTACTTTTGAATTACAAATCAGACAGCGTAGTCCCTTAATTCAAAGATAAGATATTTGCCAAAACAAGACAACCAGATGTTAGCTGAATTCGGAACAAGAGCCTCTGCTTCATCGTTTATTGAGCTTTTGATCAACGTCTGAGTGAAAAAGATTTGCTATTTTAACTATTTAATTAAAGTTCACAAAAGCACCTTTCTTCGAGATGTAGTCGAAACAGCGACTTAAGGATTCCTAACTGTTTCTAATACAGTCAGCCACGCTACCAACTGAGCTATCGAAGGGATTTAAAGTGCTCCTCTCTGGCACATATTGCCCAATGTAGTGAAATATTCCGGGTATTTAAATTCCAGTTCGACATCAAGTTTCCAACTCATTTCCTTAGTCTTGTTTACCTTGAATTTAAGCCACAAACCAGGATTCTACTGTATAATCTTCCGGGGATGTTACAAAATGTTTGATGGGGCATCAATCATTACAGGCGGAAATTCACTCCTTTTTTTTTCTCGAGGCATCATATTAAACATTTCATTTGGATCGAGAAGAGGATCACCATGAGAGACAGAACAAACTGTTTGATTCCGTCTTTATTGGGAGCTGTATCACAGCTAATGCATGTAAAGCCTTCAGTATGCGATAGTGAGAGCTCAGTTATGCCAGGGAGTGGGGGTGAAGAGAACTGAACTGAAATTTAGTAAATTCATATTTAAATAGAGTGTAAATCATCAAAGTGTTCTGTCACTTAAAACTTATTACAACACTACCAGGAGTGGGGATTGAACCCACGTGGACATTTGTCCATTGGATCTTATGTCCAACGCCTTAACCACTCGGCCATCCTGGTCTATAGCAATATGCTTTTCAGTTGTTTAACATTTAAATATGTAGAGAAAACCGGTTCAGGGACGCCAAATATGTAATCATAGTGGCTCTCTGAAGGCACCAGTTCTGTAGGGTTTGGGCATTTACTGAGACAATTATTAATTGTAGCAGTAAATCACAAAGTTGATTCTTTTGGTGGCTTTAGAATCCAACCATGCGACATAACTCAAACAACGCGCACACACAGGTACTAATACACGAGGATACATTTATTAATACATAGAATATGCATATAAACCTAACAGATCTTATCGAGAGGGTTATCAGAATACAAAAGATATATATTCAATCAGTTACAAAGAGTTACACATCAAGAGGACATACGTTCAGTATATCATTCATTAAGACCGTTTCGTAAAGTGAACTTGGTTACAACTTCTACATTAGATACTCAAACAAGTACATAACTCTTAGGAATTAAATTGATATCAACTGGTTGGGATAACAATTGAATTCTCGAGCTGTAATGCATTGAAGTTGAATACTCATCCAATCTCTGGGGATTCAGATCTCCTGCGGGCACAAAGGAACAGTTGCAGGCTGTTGCTGTCCAATCCGCGCTCTCTGGCTCGGTGCCAGGCTGTGCTGTGCGGCTTGCGACGGTGCGCTGCTGATGCTCACTGACCGGCTAGTTAGTATTGGCTTTAACTAGCAAAGTTTGTGCACAGGAGAAAAGATGACTGTGGGTCCCAGCAAGTCAGGAAGAGGACCAGTTCGTTTATGATGAAGAGCTAGTTCTGAATAGTAATTCAGCTGTCCACAGTTCCGACCTGTTCAGGAGGCCTGCTGCTGGTTACTCTCTGGCAACCTCAACTCTAGACTCTTAGAACAAAGGAAAGTTCTGGCACTCGGACACACTGGCCGTTCCGTGGTTGTCCGGGCTGAGTCTCAGGATGGTCAGGAGGCGCGCTGCGAGAATGTCCTGCCCTTGGGATTCTCCTTTGAATTCCTTCTGAATCTTGTCTGAATCTTGTTGAATCAGAATCTCAATCTTGTCGAATCTCCCAGGCTCTCTGTGTTGCCTGTTTTTACCTGGAGGAACTTCAGCTCATTGATTGGCTGAAAGTTCCATGGGCATCAGAGTCCCACGTGGGTTACTCGGCCCTACCAGTCCCTGATTGGTTGATCAAGGTGAGATATGAGTCACTTAGTCCTGACACTTAGTAATGCAGTCCAGATGTCCAACTCGCACTCCCTAGACAGATAGGCACCAATGGATGACCATTGATCATGATAGCCAGGCTTAGCTAAATGCATCCCCCTTTGGGAGCTGTCCTTGGACCTTAAATCACCTTGCATGAATGGTTTCTCTGTGGCTGCACCACAGAGATGAACAGAGAAATGAGGCCTAATTTGGGAAAGCTCAGAAACACTTAATTCTGCCTTATTATTAAGCCTCGCCACTACAAATATGATTCAACAATTAAAAAAAATTAAACCACGAAACCTCTTAGAGTTGCGAGAATACTTCCTTTGTGTATAAAATACATTGTGAATGCTTTCTCAGCCTTTACTTTTTCGTTTTTATGACATTTTTTTGACCGAGCACGAATATTCTTTTGTCCATATCTTCACAATGGAAGCACAGAACGCCGTCAAACCAAATGCATTTTAAAGACCAAGACTTGTGGATATTTCCACAGCCTCTACATCAAACTATCAGTGGGCTAATTATCTTTTTTTAAACCTCTGGTTTTTCATCGATGCGTAATTACGCACTTACTGGAACCCGGAGGACCGCTGTGTACAGACGTTCACAACGTGAGAAATACTGTTCAATACAGCTTTGTGCGAATAACCCGTATATGACCATAGGAAGCAGAACAGCGCAGTCTCCAATTACCCAGACTGTAAGCACAGGAATAAAGCTTTGTTTGATTTCTGAAACCCTTCCTTTACGCCCTGTTTTCATTCAGGTAAGGGTCAACTATATTGACAATACTACTGACAGCAGGAAGATTAAAATATTCTTTACTCAGCAGCTCATTAAAAACAGCTCCCATGATGTTCAAACCGATTTTTTACACAGCACACTGACACAGCTTTGCGTTCTGAATCTCTTTTTCTCATGCTTTTATTTAATATGGCACAATGCACTGGGATAGGGGTATTCTGTTCACAAACCAATAGCATTTAAATCACAGCACCCACAATGCTGCAAGTAAGTGTTTTGCACACTAAGCAGGTCTTCTGACTTTTCCCAGCTTTGTTTTGGGTTGTGGAACCTTTATTTTTTATGAATTTCTGAAGATAACAGTACAGGTATACACTGGGATAGGTGGGTCTTTTTCATGGCTCAATAGTAATTCAAATACAACAGCCACACTGCTGAAACCATATGTTTTACACACCAGACAGGGCCCCTAACCTCATACAACCTTGCTGTGGCTGTGGCCTCTTTCTTTATTTTTTTATGATTTTCTGAAAGTAACACTACAGGTAATACACTGGGACAGGTGGGTCTTCTTCATGGCTCAATAGTGTAGTGGTTTAATGGGTTTACTGAGACAATTATTAATTGTAACAGTAATCACGAGGTTGTTCGTTGTAGCTTTTAGAAAATCAATCGTCAGAACAACTAACAACGCACACACACGGGTTCAATACACGAGATACAGTGCCTTGCGAAAGTATTCGGCCCCCTTGAACTTTTCAACCTTTTGCCACATTTCAGGCTTCAAACATAAAGATATACATTTTTTATTTTATGTGAAGAATCACCAACAAGTGGGACACAATTGTGAAGTGGAACGAAATCTATTGGATTTTTGAAACTTTTTTAACTAATAAAAAAATGAAAAGTGGGGCGTGCAAAATTATTCGGCCCCTTTACTTTCAGTGCAGCAAACTCACTCCAGAAGTTCAGCGAGGATCTCTGAATGATCCAATGTTGTCCTAAATGACTGATGGTGATAAATAGAATCCACCTGTGTGTAATCAAGTCTCTGTATAAATGCACCTGCTCTGTGATAGTCTCAAGGTTCTGTTGAAAGCGCAGAGAGCATCATGAAGACCAAGGAACACACCAGGCAGGTCCGTAATACTGTTGTGGAGAAGTTTAAAGCCGGATTTGGATACAAAAAGATTTCCCAAGCTTCAAACATCCCAAGGAGCACTGTGCAAGCGATCATCTTGAAATGGAAGGAGTATCAGACCACTGCAAATCTACCAAGACCTGGCCGTCCCTCTAAACTTTCAGCTCAGACAAGGAGAAGACTGATCAGAGATGCAGCCAAGAGGCCCATGATCACTCTGGATGAACTGCAGAGAACTACAGCTGAGGTGGGAGAGTCTGTCCATAGGACAACAATCAGTCTTACACTGCACAAATCTGGCCTTTATGGAAGAGTGGCAAGAAGAAAGCCATTTCTCAAAGATATCCATAAAAAGTCTCGTCTAAAGTTTGCCACAAGCCACCTGGGAGACACCCCAAACATGTGGAAGAAGGTGCTCTGGTCAGATGAAACCAAAATCGAACTTTTTGGCCACAATGCAAAACGATATGTTTGGCGTAAAAGCAACACAGCTCATCACCCTCAACACACCATCCCCACTGTCAAACATGGTGGTGGCAGCATCATGGTTTGGGCCTGCTTTTCTTCAGCAGGGACAGGGAAGATGGTTAAAATTGAGGGGAAGATGGATGCAGCCAAATACAGGACCATTCTGGATGAAAACCTGTTGGAGTCTGCAAAAGACCTGAAACTGGGACGGAGATTTATCTTCCAACAAGACAATGATCCCAAACATACAGCAAAATCTACAAAGGAATGGTTCACAAATAAACGTATCCAGGTGTTTGAATGGCCAAGTCAAAGTCCAGACCTGAATCCAATCGAGAATCTGTGGAAAGAGCTGAAAACTGCTGTTCACAAACGCTCTCCATCCAACCTCACTGAGCTCGAGCTGTTTTGCAAGGAAGAATGGGCAAGAATTTCAGTCTCTCGATGTGCAAAACTGATAGAGACATACCCCAAGCGACTTGCAGCTGTAATCGCAGCAAAAGGTGGCTCTACAAAGTATTAACGCAAGGGGGCCGAATAATTTTGCACGCCCCACTTTTCATTTTTTTATTAGTTAAAAAAGTTTCAAAAATCCAATAGATTTCGTTCCACTTCACAATTGTGTCCCACTTGTTGGTGATTCTTCACATAAAATAAAAAATGTATATCTTTATGTTTGAAGCCTGAAATGTGGCAAAAGGTTGAAAAGTTCAAGGGGGCCGAATACTTTCGCAAGGCACTGTACATGTATTAATATAAATTGTGCACCAAAGATATACTAGTCTGCCTGGATACGAGCGGCAGACCTTACTGTGAGGGTTATCAATATACAAGGTATTTAATCTCGAAGAGATGCAAACACAAAGAGATACACAACAGAGAATATATTTCAATATATATATCGTTCGGTTACCAAATCGCTAACCAGTGTTATTACCCACTGTTACTCTAAACTCGGAAGTAAATACATTACTCATGAATTAAATTGATAACAACTTGTGTTGAGGTACAATTTAATTCTCGAGACGCAATGTAGAACATGGGGTTTACTTATCCACTGTGTATGGATTTGGAATCTCCCGGCACGAACACCAAACCAGCTGACAGGCTCTGTTGCAGCCTCTGTTGCAGCGGTTGTCCAATGGGCGTTGTGTCGGCGTTCTCTGGCTACCGGCCAACCAGTCAAGGTGCAGCTCGGAGTAGGACGGGCGGAGAAATCTGACTGCGGCGCGCAGGGCAGTCGTTGCTCCGAGGGGATCTACCAGCAGTCCGGCTGGCTAGTAGAAAGTCTCTATGCACAGAGTGTGACCGCGAGTCCTCACAAGTCACTCTTTTGCCTGGGAAGAAGCTGGTTAGTTCCTGGTCCAGCGCTGCTTCTGAATAAGCTATTCAGGTTGTCGACGAGGGTCCAACTGTAGGCTGCCGTTGATCAAGCGGAGCATTCACGTTGGCAGAATTCTGAGTACGTACGGGATCCTCGGCCTTGCGCTTAGAACAAAGTCCAAGTCCTTTTGCAGACAACAGCAGTTGTCACATGATTGTCTCTGAGGATGCACGAAAATGGCCAAGGAGAGCCCCGATCTGAGCTTGCGCTCCCTTTTTGACCAAGACCCAGATGTGTGCTGATTGGTTGAGAGTTTGGTGGGCATTGGAGACCCACATGGTATTACCACGCCCTGCCAGTCCCTGATTGGTTGGTCAAGATGAGATATAAGTCACTTTCTCTTGATACTTAGGAATGCAGTCCAGATGTCCATTCGGCACTCTCTAGACTGATAGGCGCCAATGGATGACCATTGATCATGATAGCCAGGCTTAGCTAAGTGCATCCCCGTCTGGGAGCTTGTTCCTTATCAAAAGAAAACATCTTAAATCAGCCTGCATGAATACTTTCTCTGTGGCTGCACCACAGAGATGGAGGGTGAGATGGGGCCTCCTTTAGGACAGCATACCAACGCTTAATTCTGTCTTATTAACAAGCATTGCCCCTGCAATAGCAATTCAAATCCAACAGCCACACTGCTTAAACCATATGTCTTACACACCAGACAGGCCCCCTAACCTCATACAACCTTGCTGTGGCTGTGACCCCTTTCTTTATTTTTTTATGATTTTCTGAAGGTAACACTTCAGGTAATACATTGGGATAGGTGGGTCTTCTTCATGGCTCAATAGCAATTCAAATACAACAGCCACACTGCTGAAACCGTATGTTTTACACACCAGACAGGCCCCGTAACCTTATACAACCTTGCTGTGGCTGTGGCCCCTTTATTTATTTTGTAATGATTTTTTCAATATGGCACCATTAGACAGCCGGTACATGGGGATAGGGGGGTGGTATTCACGAGTCAATAGCTCTTCAAGCACAACAGCCACAGTGCTGCAACCAGGTGTTTTACACACCAGACAGGCCCCCTAACCTTATACAATCTTGCTGTGGCTGTGTCCCTTTTCTTTATTTTTTTATGATGTTTTCAATATGGCACCATTAGACAGGCGGTACATGGTGATAGGAGGGTGCTATTCACGAGTCAATAGCTCTTCAAGCACAACAACCACAGTGCAGCAACCAGGTGTTTTACATCAGACATTTCACCTAACCTTATACAACCTCGCTTTGAGTTGTGGAACATTTCTTTATTTTTTAATGATTTTTTTACTGTAATCAAGTGTTGTGCTCATTAATAATAATAATAATAATTGCTTACACTTACAGTGCCTTGCGAAAGTATTCGGCCCCCTTGAACTTTTCAACGTTTTGCCACATTTCAGGCTTCAAACATAAAGATATATTTTTTTATTTTATGTGAAGAATCACCAACAAGTGGGACACAATTGTGAAGTGGAACGAAATCTATTGGATTTTTGAAACTTTTTTAACTAATAAAAAAATGAAAAGTGGGGCGTGCAAAATTATTCGGCCCCCTTGCGTTAATACTTTGTAGAGCCACCTTTTGCTGCGATTACAGCTGCAAGTCGCTTGGGGTATGTCTCTATCAGTTTTGCACTGAAGAGAGACTGAAATTCTTGCCCATTCTTCCTTGCAAAACAGCTCGAGCTCAGTGAGGTTGGATGGAGAGCGTTTGTGAACAGCAGTTTTCAGCTCTTTCCACAGATTCTCGATTGGATTCAGGTCTGGACTTTGACTTGGCCATTCAAACACCTGGATACGTTTATTTGTGAACCATTCCTTTGTAGATTTTGCTGTATGTTTGGGATCATTGTCTTGTTGGAAGATAAATCTCCGTCCCAGTTTCAGGTCTTTTGCAGACTCCGACAGGTTTTCATCCAGAATGGTCCTGTATTTGGCTGCATCCATCTTCCCCTCAATTTTAACCATCTTCCCTGTCCCTGCTGAAGAAAAGCAGGCCCAAACCATGATGCTGCCACCACCATGTTTGACAGTGGGGATGGTGTGTTGAGGGTGATGAGCTGTGTTGCTTTTACGCCAAACATATCGTTTTGCATTGTGGCCAAAAAGTTCGATTTTGGTTTCATCTGACCAGAGCACCTTCTTCCACATGTTTGGGGTGTCTCCCAGGTGGCTTGTGGCAAACTTGAGACGAGACTTTTTATGGTTATCTTTGAGAAATGGCTTTCTTCTTGCCACTCTTCCATAAAGGCCAGATTTGTGCAGTGTAAGACTGATTGTTGTCCTATGGACAGACTCTCCCACCTCAGCTGTAGTTCTCTGCAGTTCATCCAGAGTGATCATGGGCCTCTTGGCTGCATCTCTGATCAGTCTTCTCCTTGTCTGAGCTGAAAGTTTAGAGGGACGGCCAGGTCTTGGTAGATTTGCAGTGGTCTGATACTCCTTCCATTTCAAGATGATCGCTTGCACAGTGCTCCTTGGGATGTTTGAAGCTTGGGAAATCATTTTGTATCCAAATCCGGCTTTAGACTTCTCCACAACAGTATTACGGACCTGCCTGGTGTGTTCCTTGGTCTTCATGATGCTCTCTGCGCTTTCAACAGAACCTTGAGACTATCACAGAGCAGGTGCATTTATACAGAGACTTGATTACACACAGGTGGATTCTATTTATCACCATCAGTCATTTAGGACAACATTGGATCATTCAGAGATCCTCGCTGAACTTCTGGAGTGAGTTTGCTGCACTGAAAGTAAAGGGGCCGAATAATTTTGCACGCCCCACTTTTCATTTTTTTATTAGTTAAAAAAGTTTCAAAAATCCAATAGATTTCGTTCCACTTCACAATTGTGTCCCACTTGTTGGTGATTCTTCACATAAAATAAAAAATTTATATCTTTATGTTTGAAGCCTGAAATGTGGCAAAAGGTTGAAAAGTTCAAGGGGGCCGAATACTTTCGCAAGGCACTGTATATCTCAGATTAGACTATCAAGGAGAAGCTGAGTAGCTGGGGGGTGAGAGTCATTTCGGACATCAGGATGCGCCACTACCCCGGGACCACCATTGCTGATGGCACGAGGTTTGTTCGGATTCGCTTTCCCGATCATGTAGCCTCGTTGCCATACAGCACCCGCTTCGCCACGGCAGAGGGGGGGCAGTACTTCAGGGTCCTCCACGACCAGCAACAAAGGGTGTGTCATGTCTGCCTGGACTCGGGGCACATCGCCAAGGACTGCCCTGAGTTCCTCTTCTATGAGTGCAGACAGCCCGGCCATCGCGCCAGGAAATGCACCGCTGCCAAGTGCCCGGACTGCCTCCATGCGCTCATGAGCTGCAACTGCGAGCCAGAGCCGGAAGATCCAGCCGCCGCAGGAGCAGCTGCCCGCAACGCTGAGGGGGTTGAAGATGGACTACGAGTGGCCGCTGCAGCTGAGCATGGAGAGTTGCTAGCAGCGGCGCCCCAGGACCCCAGTGAGCCAGCAACGCCCCAGCCGGTGATGGGGGAGAGGCAGAGGGAGGCCCCTCCAATCCTGGGTACAGCGCAGCAGAAAGGAGCCGGGGACCAGCCAGCATCTCCACCAGCAGAGGCGCCCCGTTGCCCTAACAATCCTGCTGCATCCCACTCTGTGCCGCAAGAGAAGCAGAGGGAGGTTGCTCCACAACATGCGGCGGTGCAGCGTGGTGCAGCTGAGATCCTACGGGCACCACCACCACCAGAGGCTGCCCCTCAGCGTACCAGTGGGCTTTTGACACCCAAGCCTGTGCAGGGAGAGAGGCAGAGGGAGGAGGCGACGGCACCAGCACCACCACCACCATCACCGTCAGCGGTTCCCCAGCTGTGGGCAAGCCGGGGTACAACCGCCTGGGCCCTCGAAGGCTGGAATCCAGTGGCACCACGTCAGGCCTCAGCCCAACCTGAAGCCCAGTTCAAGAGTTGTCCGCAGACCCATCCCTGATGTCTCTGCGGTGGCGGAGACAGGAGGTGGGGAGGAAGCGGCAAGTGTTGGCAATGAGAATGTGGCAGAAAGGGCGGGGGAACTCTCGCGCGGGCCGGATAATTAATTTCACTCTTATGGCCATATGCGTGATGGCAACTTTCGCCTCTTTAAACGCCAACGGGCTGAGGGACTGAGCAAAGCTGGGGGCAGTGTTAGCTCTGCTGGGGCGGACGGATGTTGTCTGCCTCCAGGAGATCTTCTGGGATGAGGAGTGTGTCCGGAAGGTGCGAGCACAGTGGGACGGGGAGCTGTTTTACAGCAACACCTCCAGCCTGTGCAGGAGGGGGGTGGCTGTGCTGGTGAGGAGGGGAGTGTACGAGAGCGTAAGGCTCCTGCACCGCGACACGTAGGGCCAGCTCCTGCAGGTCTGTCTTGGGTTTCCTGGACAGTCCGTGCTGCTGAGCAACATCTACGCCCCCAATGAGGAAGCTGAGCGGCTCGCCTTCTTCAAGCAGCTGGAGGCGAGCTGCTTTCAGCAGCCAGGGCTGGTCGTCGGAGATTTTAACTGTGCACTGAGTACGCTCGATGTCGCGGTTGGGATGACCTTTAAGAGCAGCGCTGCTCGCAGCTTCCTGGAGCGCAGTGCGGAAGCTCACTGGTTCGTGGATGCGTGGCGTCAGGCTTATGGTGCGCGGAGGGACTTTTCTCGGCGGCAGGTCGTCGAAGGTGTCTTGAGACAGAGCCGGATCGACCTGTTGCAGGGGCACATGAGTCTCTTCCCGTGCCTGAGCCGGATGCGCTATGTGTTCACGACCCTGAGCGACCATGCTGTGCTTCACTTCTCTCTAGCAGGGGCACAGGAGGACCGGGGCCCCGGCCTCTGGTGCTTTAATAAGGTCAGAAAAGCTGGTCTGGTGGGATAATCTCAAGTACGCCATCAAAGAGTTCAGTATCTTGTATGGCCTGTCCCGGGGGCTGGAGAAGGCCAGGCGGGAGAGAGAGCTTCGGGCTCAGATCGCCTCAGAGCTCGGGCTCCTGGCAGATCACGGCGGGGGCTGCGAGCTCTTGCTGGAGCTGAGGGGTGAGCTGCAAGCCCTGGAGGAGGAGAAGTGGAGAGGAGCCAGGGTGCGCAGCAGAGCCCAGTATCTGGCCGAGGGCGAGAAGAGCACGAGGTTCTTCTTCGTCCTGGAGGAGGAGAGGCAGCGCAGCTCCTTCATCAAGGAGCTGGTGGGAGAGGACGGTGTGTGGCTCTCTGCCCCTGAGGCCGTTAGGAATGAGGTGTTTTCTTTTTATAGCGCCTTGTTCCGGTCCGAATGGGTGGATGAGCAGCAGACCCAGGCCATGCTGGCCAGGGTGAGTACCTGCCTGTCACAGAGCGATCGTGAGCTCTGTGACAGTGCGCTGAGCTTGGAGGAAGTGCTTGAAACACTTCGGGGCTCGTCTCCTAACAAGAGCCCTGGGTGGGACGGGCTCTCCTCCAAGCTCTACAGACACTTTCAGCAGTACCTGGGGCCCCTCCTTCTGGAGGTGTTCCAGGAGATTGCCAGGACCGGCGCTCTGACCCCATCTATGAGAAGGGGGGTGATCTCTCGTCTACAAAAAGCAGGGGGATCCCTCCCTTTTGAAAAACTTTCGCCCGATCAGCCTGTTGAACACGGACTATAAGATCCTAACTCGTGTTCTCTCCCTCAGGCTCGGGAAGGTTCTGCCCAGGATCCTGTCGCCTTCGCAGACCTACTGCCTCAAGTGGAGAGACATTGCGGACACGGTGTGCTCCATCAGAGATGTTGTGGACCTTATGCGGGAGCAGCCGAGGGGTGGATACGTCCTGAAACTGGACCAGGAGAAGGCCTTCGACAGGGTGGAGCATTCCTTCCTGTTTGAGGTCTTGAAGAGCTTTGGCTTCGGCGAGGCCTTCATCTCCTGGGTGAGGCTCGTGTACAAGGGGATCGTGAGCTGTGTCAAGGTGAATGGTTCCCTCACGAGCTTCTTTCCAGTGACCTTGCCTGGGGGCACCGCCACCTCGTTGATCTACCAATATGCTGACGACACCAGACTGACGTTGGCAGAGGTGGCGGAGATCTCGGCCATTTTAGAGGTGGTGCAGGCCTACTGCGCTGCCTCGGGCGCCAAGGTAAACTTGGAGAAGTCTGAGGTCATGCCGGTGGGGAGGGCAGACCTTGCCCCGCTCTTCGGTTACCCTTTCAGGGTTGAGACGGGTCACCTGAAGGTCCTTGGCATCTACATTAACGCTGATGAGCAGGCCACTGGGCTTCTCCTGTGGAAGGAGAAGCTCATTAAGATGAGGGCAAATTAAATCGGTGGAGACACAGGTCCCTGACCCTAAAGGGAAGGGTCCTGCTCGTTAACACACTGTGCCTGTCCCTCTTGTGGTACCCACTGTCTGTGATGCCTCTTCCTGAACGGGTAGAGAATGAGATTAGGCAACTGGTGGTGGGATTCGTGTGGGAGGGGAAGCCTCCGCGGGTCACTCATGACACCCTCATTGGGAAAATCTCCAGGGGTGGGCTGAAGCTGTGTGATGTAGGCCTGAAGCTGAAAAGCTTTAGGCTGAAAGTAGTGAAGAAGTTCCTTGACCTGGATAATGTCAGCATTTGGAAGATTGGTATGGGAAGCTACCTCGAGACTTGCGGGGGCTTGGGGCAGGAGACTCTCCTGGTGAGGCTGACTCCGGGGTTGATAAAACATCTGCCCTCCTTTTACAGGGAGGTCCTGCTGGCGAGGGGGTAGTTCATGTCCCAGCATGTCTCCTACACGCCGGAGACCCGGGCCCAGATTCTGGAACAGCCTCTGTTCCTCGACCCCCTGCTGGTGTCTCGATGGAACAGGCAGCTCTACGAGGCTGGCATATCCAAGGTCAAGGATCTTCTTTATGAAGTAAAGGACGGATTTCTGCCCACCCAGGCTATTGTCGACGCTGTGCGAGAGGTCGACGACGAGCTGCCTGTCAGTAAGATCCGTCAGGATTACGAGCAGCTCAAACTCGGTCTCCCGGACAGTTGGCTGGAGAAGCTCCATCTACAAGACGGGGCAGCAGGCCCGGCCTGGCCGGAGCTGAGGGTGAAGTGGGGGGACCGTGGGGTGGACCTCCTGGGGTTCACCACCAGCATGTTCTACAGGCTGATGGTGGCGAAACGCTTCAGAGTGCCGGTCTCAGAGGTGTTCTGGGGTAAGATCTTCCCCCAGCTCGAGCCAGGGCATACTTGACGGATCTGCTGGATGGCCTGTTTCGCTCTGTTCGAGGAGCTGTTCTTGACGGGGTGCCCTGGAAAGAGCTGTTCCTCTTTGGGTACCGCGGGTCTGAGAGGGGGGTTAACGCCATTTTAGTGAACCTCCTCCTCAGCCTAACGAGGACAGCTGTCTGGGAGAGGAGGAACCTCATGATGTACAATGGCCTGAAGCCAGACCTTGTCAGGCTGTGCATTGCCAGGGTGAAGGACTGCTTCTCTCTCAGCCTGGCCTACTGCAGGGCTGAGAGGCGGATGGCCGACTTTCGCAGAATCTTCTTAAAAAATAACATCTTTGTGGACCTGCGGGAGGAAGGCCTGTACTTCCGGCTCTGAGATGGGGGTGTCTTTGAACAAAAGACACACACGGCTCCACCCTTTTCCACCCCTGAATAGCATTGGCGAGTTGAATAGCATTCAATTCACATCGAATAGCATTGGCCCCTGAATAGCCCCTGAATAGCATTGGCGTAGCTCAGCACTGGGCCACTGGGCACAATTTCCCACCGTTTCCAGAGTGTAGTGGTTATCACGTTATCACGTTAGACCGTTACACAGACAGTTTCCATGAGACTTTGGACTTCCGATATTTAGAAGGATCCGTTTTTCAAGAAACATTTAAATTGATTCTTTTATCAAGCTCGTAGTTTTCCTTCAAATCTTGAAAGCTCTCAGTGAGAACATCATAGGCTGCAGGACGCCCCGTAACTTGATTACTTCAACAGAAAGAAGAGCAGACAGCTCGACAAATATGTGAGGCGCAGAGAGCGCAAGGCGAGCTGCACACGTTTCGGTGGCTGAGAGAGGGCAGTTTTTGCTTCTGCATTTCCCAAGTAAGGACGCATGACAACAAGCGATCGCGGTGCTCATCTACGACACAGTGGTGATGAGTTTTCAGTACGTGTTCTTTTGAACGAGCAATGAGGTTGCCGCCTTGGACAGCTAACTGCACGCTCTCATTGTGCCACGTGATGACAATTCACCAGGCTCGTTCAGTCATTAGTCACATTCCATCGTTTGCCATAAGCAGACGCTGCGAAGTGATGTGGATATCAGTTCCCAGTCTTGTGGAAGAGGAGGAAAAGAGCACACGAGGGCTCGTCCGGGAGTTGAACCCGGGACCTCTCGCACCCTAAGCGAGAATCATACCACTAGACCAACGAGCCACAGCAGCACGTTCCATTTCAATCTGTCAGCGAGCTTGAGGATGGGGAGAGGCGCCATTCGCTCGTCCAGTCAGACCTTCATCAATAAGTCAAGAAAGCTGCAATTACACGACTGCCTTGCAGACGAAGGGCAGTGAACTGTGCCCGGTAAGAGGGGAACAAGCGGCACTAGGTGACGCCGAGGCATAAGTCCCAGCGAGGGGGGTTGGCTTGTATGGTACAGCGCTTGCTTTGCATGTGGGAGATAGCAGGATCAATTCCCGCATCCTCCAGGTGTGTGCTTAGAGCTTGATGTGCCGAAAGGTGTCCTTTAGCCTGTGGTCCCGCCTTACATGGAGAGCATCGTGCAGCTGTCAAGCGTTTCGCAGCCACGCCCCCTTTTCATCTTCTCTCTGGCTTAAGCGTCACTCCGCCCCTCTCTCTTGACATTTCATGTCAGCATGTCAGAAGTCCGAGTGACATTTTTAATGGCTGAGTGAGGGCACGATGCTGAAGCAGAGAGGCCACTTCAGCCACAGAGACTTGTGCTAGGTGAGATCTGAAAGACGGACTCGCAACAGAAACAAACCAAAAATGTATCGGTGAGATCAAAAGGCAAATGCAACATTCAGCAGAGGGCGTCTAAAGATTAGGGAACGGGCGACTGAAATCCATGTGAGGCAAACTTTCCGGTGTGTGTACTGCAGCTGGGCTTGTTGGCGTAATTGGTAGTGCGTCAGTCTCGTCATCTGAAGGGCCTGAATTTGATCCTCACACGGGGCAGGGCTGCTTCCTCTCTTGCTCTTTTCAAACACTTGCGGCAACTGTTCGCTCATAACCACGTCTGGAATGCGTGACCTTTACACGGGCGAGAAGCAACGCCGCATCCCTTTTCTAAAGAACATTCACATTCAGAAATAAGTCAAGAAATTTGCCATTACTTTCGCTCGCACTGCTGTCAGCCTGCCCATGTTGCCAAAGAAAGATTCACTCGGCGTCAACATGACAGAACAGCGATCACTTGAAAACAATGTTCCACACTCCGTAAGCAAGAACTTCAGTGTTTGCAGTCACCCGATATGCCGATAGTCAAAGGAGCGCAAAACACGAAGCGTCAAAAGACAAGATGAGTGGATGGAAAGAGCGTTGAATTGATGAGCACAAAAGTTCAGCTCGTACAATAGGCAACGAAGGTCTCAGCGTCGTCATCGCACTTGAAAGGACTGCCTTGCAGACCAAGGGCAGTGGGCGGTGCCCGGTAAGAGGGGCAGAGGCGGTTAGACATGATGCCGAGACGCATGAAGCGAGGGGGATTAGCTCAAATGGTAGAGCGCTTGCTTAGCATGCAAGAGGTAGCGGGATCGATGCCCGCATCCTCCAGGTCTGAGTTTGGATCTCCGGAAGCCCGGTGCTCTTGTTTAGCTTCTGCGACTTCTGACAGGTGCTCCTCCGTTGCGGAGAGAATGTCCTTCAGTTGTCAAGCGTTGAAGGGCCACACCTCCTTCCCAACCTCAGTCTGCACTGAGTGCGTCTCCGGCATTTTCTCGTCCAATTTGTCAGCTTAGCAAGTGAAAAGTATATCCGAGTGAAAACAGTGCTGATAATACTCTCACGAATTGTTAGAAGACGTGCTTTTGATCATCGATTGCTTAACAATCACATTCGTTCGACTTGAGCCATCAAGCTCGTAGTTTTCCTTCAAATCTTGAAAGCTCTCAGTGAGAACATCATAGGCTGCAGGACGCCCCGTAACTTGATTACTTCAACAGAAAGAAGAGCAGACAGCTCGACAAATATGTGAGGCGCAGATAGCGCAAGGCGAGCCGCACACGTTTCGGTGGCTGAGAGAGGGCAGTTTTTGCTTCTGCATTTCCCAAGTAAGGACGCATGACAACAAGCGATCGCGGTGCTCATCTACGACACAGTGGTGATGAGTTTTCAGTACGTGTTCTTTTGAACGAGCAATGAGGTTGCCGCCTTGGACAGCTGACTGCACGCTCTCATTGTGCCACGTGATGAGAATTCACCAGGCTCGTTCAGTCATTAGTCACATTCCATCGTTTGCCATAAGCAGACGCTGCGAAGTGGATATCAGTTCCCAGTCTTGTGGAAGAGGAGGAAAAGAGCACACGAGGGCTCGTCCGGGAGTTGAACCCGGGACCTCTCGCACCCTAAGCGAGAATCATACCACTAGACCAACGAGCCACAGCAGCACTTTCCATTTCAATCTGTCAGCGAGCTTGAGGATGGGGAGAGGCGCCATTCGCTCGTCCAGTCAGACCTTCATCAATAAGTCAAGAAAGCTGCAATTACACGACTGCCTTGCAGACGAAGGGCAGTGAACTGTGCCCGGTAAGAGGGGAACAAGCGGCACTAGGTGACGCCGAGGCATAAGTCCCAGCGAGGGGGGTTGGCTTGTATGGTACAGCGCTTGCTTTGCATGTGGGAGATAGCAGGATCAATTCCCGCATCCTCCAGGTGTGTGCTTAGAGCTTGATGTGCCGAAAGGCGTCCTTTAGCCTGTGGTCCCGCCTTACATGGAGAGCATCGTGCAGCTGTCAAGCGTTTCGCAGCCACGCCCCCTTTTCATCTTCTCTCTGGCTTAAGCGTCACTCCGCCCCTCTCTCTTGACATTTCATGTCAGCATGTCAGAAGTCCGAGTGACATTTTTAATGGCTGAGTGAGGGCACGATGCTGAAGCAGAGAGGCCACTTCAGCCACAGAGACTTGTGCTAGGTGAGATCTGAAAGACGGACTCGCAACAGAAACAGACCAAAAATGTATCGGTGAGATCAAAAGGCAAATGCAACATTCAGCAGAGGGCGTCTAAAGATTAGGGAACGGGCGACTGAAATCCATGTGAGGCAAACTTTCCGGTGTGTGTACTGCAGCTGGGCTTGTTGGCGTAATTGGTAGTGCGTCAGTCTCGTCATCTGAAGGGCCTGAGTTTGATCCTCACACGGGGCAGGGCTGCTTCCTCTCTTGCTCTTTTCAAACACTTGCGGCAACTGTTCGCTCATAACCACGTCTGGAATGCGTGACCTTTACACGGGCGAGAAGCAACGCCGCATCCCTTTTCTAAAGAACATTCACATTCAGAAATAAGTCAAGAAATTTGCCATTACTTTCGCTCGCACTGCTGTCAGCCTGCCCATGTTGCCAAAGAAAGATTCACTCGGCGTCAACATGACAGAACAGCGATCACTTGAAAACAATGTTCCACACTCCGTAAGCAAGAACTTCAGTGTTTGCAGTCACCCGATATGCCGATAGTCAAAGGAGCGCAAAACACGAAGCGTCAAAAGACAAGATGAGTTGATGGAAAGAGCGTTGAATTGATGAGCACAAAAGTTCAGCTCGTACAATAGGCAACGAAGGTCTCAGCGTCGTCATCGCACTTGAAAGGACTGCCTTGCAGACCAAGGGCAGTGGGCGGTGCCCGGTAAGAGGGGCAGAAGCGGTAAGACATGATGCCGAGACGCATGAAGCGAGGGGGATTAGCTCAAATGGTAGAGCGCTCGCTTAGCATGCAAGAGGTAGCGGGATCGATGCCCGCATCCTCCAGGTCTGAGTTTGGATCTCCGGAAGCCCGGTGCTCTTGTTTAGCTTCTGCGACTTCTGACAGGTACTCCTCCGTTGCGGAGAGAATGTCCTTCAGTTATCAAGCGTTGAAGGGCCACACCTCCTTCCCAACCTCAGTCTGCACTGAGTGCGTCTCCGGCATTTTCTCGTCCAATTTGTCAGCTTAGCAAGTGAAAAGTATATCCGAGTGAAAACAGTGCTGATAATACTCTCACGAATTGTTAGAAGACGTGCTTTTGATCATCGATTGCTTAACAATCACATTCGTTCGACTTGAGCCATCAAGCTCGTAGTTTTCCTTCAAATCTTGAAAGCTCTCAGTGAGAACATCATAGGCTGCAGGACGCCCCGTAACTTGATTACTTCAACAGAAAGAAGAGCAGACAGCTCGACAAATATGTGAGGCGCAGAGAGCGCAAGGCGAGCCGCACACATTTCGGTGGCTGAGAGAGGGCAGTTTTTGCTTCTGCATTTCCCAAGTAAGGACGCATGACAACAAGCGATCGCGGTGCTCATCTACGACACAGTGGTGATGAGTTTTCAGTACGTGTTCTTTTGAACGAGCAATGAGGTTGCCGCCTTGGACAGCTGACTGCACGCTCTCATTGTGCCACGTGATGAGAATTCACCAGGCTCGTTCAGTCATTAGTCACATTCCATCGTTTGCCATAAGCAGAAGCTGCGAAGTGATGTGGATATCAGTTCCCAGTCTTGTGGAAGAGGAGGAAAAGAGCACACGAGGGCTCGTCCGGGAGTTGAACCCGGGACCTCTCGCACCCTAAGCGAGAATCATACCACTAGACCAACGAGCCACAGCAGCACTTTCCATTTCAATCTGTCAGCGAGCTTGAGGATGGGGAGAGGCGCCATTCGCTCGTCCAGTCAGACCTTCATCAATAAGTCAAGAAAGCTGCAATTACACGACTGCCTTGCAGACGAAGGGCAGTGAACTGTGCCGGTAAGAGGGGAACAAGCGGCACTAGGTGACGCCGAGGCATAAGTCCCAGCGAGGGGGGTTGGCTTGTATGGTACAGCGCTTGCTTTGCATGTGGGAGATAGCAGGATCAATTCCCGCATCCTCCAGGTGTGTGCTTAGAGCTTGATGTGCCGAAAGGCGTCCTTTAGCCTGTGGTCCCGCCTTACATGGAGAGCATCGTGCAGCTGTCAAGCGTTTCGCAGCCACGCCCCCTTTTCATCTTCTCTCTGGCTTAAGCGTCACTCCGCCCCTCTCTCTTGACATTTCATGTCAGCATGTCAGAAGTCCGAGTGACATTTTTAATGGCTGAGTGAGGGCACGATGCTGAAGCAGAGAGGCCACTTCAGCCACAGAGACTTGTGCTAGGTGAGATCTGAAAGACGGACTCGCAACAGAAACAGACCAAAAATGTATCGGTGAGATCAAAAGGCAAATGCAACATTCAGCAGAGGGCGTCTAAAGATTAGGGAACGGGCGACTGAAATCCATGTGAGGCAAACTTTCCGGTGTGTGTACTGCAGCTGGGCTTGTTGGCGTAATTGGTAGTGCGTCAGTCTCGTCATCTGAAGGGCCTGAGTTTGATCCTCACACGGGGCAGGGCTGCTTCCTCTCTTGCTCTTTTCAAACACTTGCGGCAACTGTTCGCTCATAACCACGTCTGGAATGCGTGACCTTTACACGGGCGAGAAGCAACGCCGCATCCCTTTTCTAAAGAACATTCACATTCAGAAATAAGTCAAGAAATTTGCCATTACTTTCGCTCGCACTGCTGTCAGCCTGCCCATGTTGCCAAAGAAAGATTCACTCGGCGTCAACATGACAGAACAGCGATCACTTGAAAACAATGTTCCACACTCCGTAAGCAAGAACTTCAGTGTTTGCAGTCACCCGATATGCCGATAGTCAAAGGAGCGCAAAACACGAAGCGTCAAAAGACAAGATGAGTTGATGGAAAGAGCGTTGAATTGATGAGCACAAAAGTTCAGCTCGTACAATAGGCAACGAAGGTCTCAGCGTCGTCATCGCACTTGAAAGGACTGCCTTGCAGACCAAGGGCAGTGGGCGGTGCCCGGTAAGAGGGGCAGAGGCGGTAAGACATGATGCCGAGACGCATGAAGCGAGGGGGATTAGCTCAAATGGTAGAGCGCTCGCTTAGCATGCAAGAGGTAGCGGGATCGATGCCCGCATCCTCCAGGTCTGAGTTTGGATCTCCGGAAGCCCGGTGCTCTTGTTTCGCTTCTGCGACTTCTGACAGGTGCTCCTCCGTTGCGGAGAGAATGTCCTTCAGTTGTCAAGCGTTGAAGGGCCACACCTCCTTCCCAACCTCAGTCTGCACTGAGTGCGTCTCCGGCATTTTCTCGTCCAATTTGTCAGCTTAGCAAGTGAAAAGTATATCCGAGTGAAAACAGTGCTGATAATACTCTCACGAATTGTTAGAAGACGTGCTTTTGATCATCGATTGCTTAACAATCACATTCGTTCGACTTGAGCCATCTAGCTCGTAGTTTTCCTTCAAATCTTGAAAGCTCTCAGTGAGAACATCATAGGCTGCAGGACGCCCCGTAACTTGATTACTTCAACAGAAAGAAGAGCAGACAGCTCGACAAATATGTGAGGCGCAGAGAGCGCAAGGCGAGCCGCACACGTTTCGGTGGCTGAGAGAGGGCAGTTTTTGCTTCTGCATTTCCCAAGTAAGGACGCATGACAACAAGCGATCGCGGTGCTCATCTACGACACAGTGGTGATGAGTTTTCAGTACGTGTTCTTTTGAACGAGCAATGAGGTTGCCGCCTTGGACAGCTGACTGCACGCTCTCATTGTGCCACGTGATGAGAATTCACCAGGCTCGTTCAGTCATTAGTCACATTCCATCGTTTGCCATAAGCAGACGCTGCGAAGTGATGTGGATATCAGTTCCCAGTCTTGTGGAAGAGGAGGAAAAGAGCACACGAGGGCTCGCCCGGGAGTTGAACCCGGGACCTCTCGCACCCTAAGCGAGAATCATACCACTAGACCAACGAGCCACAGCAGCACTTTCCATTTCAATCTGTCAGCGAGCTTGAGGATGGGGAGAGGCGCCATTCGCTCGTCCAGTCAGACCTTCATCAATAAGTCAAGAAAGCTGCAATTACACGACTGCCTTGCAGACGAAGGGCAGTGAACTGTGCCCGGTAAGAGGGGAACAAGCGGCACTAGGTGACGCCGAGGCATAAGTCCCAGCGAGGGGGGTTGGCTTGTATGGTACAGCGCTTGCTTTGCATGTGGGAGATAGCAGGATCAATTCCCGCATCCTCCAGGTGTGTGCTTAGAGCTTGATGTGCCGAAAGGCGTCCTTTAGCCTGTGGTCCCGCCTTACATGGAGAGCATCGTGCAGCTGTCAAGCGTTTCGCAGCCACGCCCCCTTTTCATCTTCTCTCTGGCTTAAGCGTCACTCCGCCCCTCTCTCTTGACATTTCATGTCAGCATGTCAGAAGTCCGAGTGACATTTTTAATGGCTGAGTGAGGGCACGATGCTGAAGCAGAGAGGCCACTTCAGCCACAGAGACTTGTGCTAGGTGAGATCTGAAAGACGGACTCGCAACAGAAACAGACCAAAAATGTATCGGTGAGATCAAAAGGCAAATGCAACATTCAGCAGAGGGCGTCTAAAGATTAGGGAACGGGCGACTGAAATCCATGTGAGGCAAACTTTCCGGTGTGTGTACTGCAGCTGGGCTTGTTGGCGTAATTGGTAGTGCGTCAGTCTCGTCATCTGAAGGGCCTGAGTTTGATCCTCACACGGGGCAGGGCTGCTTCCTCTCTTGCTCTTTTCAAACACTTGCGGCAACTGTTCGCTCATAACCACGTCTGGAATGCGTGACCTTTACACGGGCGAGAAGCAACGCCGCATCCCTTTTCTAAAGAACATTCACATTCAGAAATAAGTCAAGAAATTTGCCATTACTTTCGCTCGCACTGCTGTCAGCTTGCCCATGTTGTCAAAGAAAGATTCACTCGGCGTCAACATGACAGAACAGCGATCACTTGAAAACAATGTTCCACACTCCGTAAGCAAGAACTTCAGTGTTTGCAGTCACCCGATATGCCGATAGTCAAAGGAGCGCAAAACACGAAGCGTCAAAAGACAAGATGAGTTGATGGAAAGAGCGTTGAATTGATGAGCACAAAAGTTCAGCTCGTACAATAGGCAACGAAGGTCTCAGCGTCGTCATCGCACTTGAAAGGACTGCCTTGCAGACCAAGGGCAGTGGGCGGTGCCCGGTAAGAGGGACAGAGGCGGTAAGACATGATGCCGAGACGCATGAAGCGAGGGGGATTAGCTCAAATGGTAGAGCGCTCGCTTAGCATGCAAGAGGTAGCGGGATCGATGCCCGCATCCTCCAGGTCTGAGTTTGGATCTCCGGAAGCCCGGTGCTCTTGTTTAGCTTCTGCGACTTCTGACAGGTGCTCCTCCGTTGCGGAGAGAATGTCCTTCAGTTGTCAAGCGTTGAAGGGCCACACCTCCTTCCCAACCTCAGTCTGCACTGAGTGCGTCTCCGGCATTTTCTCATCCAATTTGTCAGCTTAGCAAGTGAAAAGTATATCCGAGTGAAAACAGTGCTGATAATACTCTCACGAATTGTTAGAAGACGTGCTTTTGATCATCGATTGCTTAACAATCACATTCGTTCGACTTGAGCCATCAAGCTCGTAGTTTTCCTTCAAATCTTGAAAGCTCTCAGTGAGAACATCATAGGCTGCAGGACGCCCCGTAAGTTGATTACTTCAACAGAAAGAAGAGCAGACAGCTCGACAAATATGTGAGGCGCAGAGAGCGCAAGGCGAGCCGCACACGTTTCGGTGGCTGAGAGAGGGCAGTTTTTGCTTCTGCATTTCCCAAGTAAGGACGCATGACAACAAGCGATCGCGGTGCTCATCTACGACACAGTGGTGATGAGTTTTCAGTACGTGTTCTTTTGAACGAGCAATGAGGTTGCCGCCTTGGACAGCTGACTGCACGCTCTCATTGTGCCACGTGATGAGAATTCACCAGGCTCGTTCAGTCATTAGTCACATTCCATCGTTTGCCATAAGCAGACGCTGCGAAGTGATGTGGATATCAGTTCCCAGTCTTGTGGAAGAGGAGGAAAAGAGCACACGAGGGCTCGCCCGGGAGTTGAACCCGGGACCTCTCGCACCCTAAGCGAGAATCATACCACTAGACCAACGAGCCACAGCAGCACTTTCCATTTCAATCTGTCAGCGAGCTTGAGGATGGGGAGAGGCGCCATTCGCTCGTCCAGTCAGACCTTCATCAATAAGTCAAGAAAGCTGCAATTACACGACTGCCTTGCAGACGAAGGGCAGTGAACTGTGCCCGGTAAGAGGGGAACAAGCGGCACTAGGTGACGCCGAGGCATAAGTCCCAGCGAGGGGGGTTGGCTTGTATGGTACAGCGCTTGCTTTGCATGTGGGAGATAGCAGGATCAATTCCCGCATCCTCCAGGTGTGTGCTTAGAGCTTGATGTGCCGAAAGGCGTCCTTTAGCCTGTGGTCCCGCCTTACATGGAGAGCATCGTGCAGCTGTCAAGCGTTTCGCAGCCACGCCCCCTTTTCATCTTCTCTCTGGCTTAAGCGTCACTCCGCCCCTCTCTCTTGACATTTCATGTCAGCATGTCAGAAGTCCGAGTGACATTTTTAATGGCTGAGTGAGGGCACGATGCTGAAGCAGAGAGGCCACTTCAGCCACAGAGACTTGTGCTAGGTGAGATCTGAAAGACGGACTCGCAACAGAAACAGACCAAAAATGTATCGGTGAGATCAAAAGGCAAATGCAACATTCAGCAGAGGGCGTCTAAAGATTAGGGAACGGGCGACTGAAATCCATGTGAGGCAAACTTTCCGGTGTGTGTACAGCAGCTGGGCTTGTTGGCGTAATTGGTAGTGCGTCAGTCTCGTCATCTGAAGGGCCTGAGTTTGATCCTCACACGGGGCAGGGCTGCTTCCTCTCTTGCTCTTTTCAAACACTTGCGGCAACTGTTCGCTCATAACCACGTCTGGAATGCGTGACCTTTACACGGGCGAGAAGCAACGCCGCATCCCTTTTCTAAAGAACATTCACATTCAGAAATAAGTCAAGAAATTTGCCATTACTTTCGCTCGCACTGCTGTCAGCCTGCCCATGTTGCCAAAGAAAGATTCACTCGGCGTCAACATGACAGAACAGCGATCACTTGAAAACAATGTTCCACACTCCGTAAGCAAGAACTTCAGTGTTTGCAGTCACCCGATATGCCGATAGTCAAAGGAGCGCAAAACACGAAGCGTCAAAAGACAAGATGAGTTGATGGAAAGAGCGTTGAATTGATGAGCACAAAAGTTCAGCTCGTACAATAGGCAACGAAGGTCTCAGCGTCGTCATCGCACTTGAAAGGACTGCCTTGCAGACCAAGGGCAGTGGGCGGTGCCCGGTAAGAGGTGCAGAGGCGGTAAGACATGATGCCGAGAAGCATGAAGCGAGGGGGATTAGCTCAAATGGTAGAGCGCTTGCTTAGCATGCAAGAGGTAGCGGGATCGATGCCCGCATCCTCCAGGTCTGAGTTTGGATCTCCGGAAGCCCGGTGCTCTTGTTTAGCTTCTGCGACTTCTGACAGGTGCTCCTCCGTTGCGGAGAGAATGTCCTTCAGTTGTCAAGCGTTGAAGGGCCACACCTCCTTCCCAACCTCAGTCTGCACTGAGTGCGTCTCCGGCATTTTCTCGTCCAATTTGTCAGCTTAGCAAGTGAAAAGTATATCCGAGTGAAAACAGTGCTGATAATACTCTCACGAATTGTTAGAAGACGTGCTTTTGATCATCGATTGCTTAACAATCACATTCGTTCGACTTGAGCCATCAAGCTCGTAGTTTTCCTTCAAATCTTGAAAGCTCTCAGTGAGAACATCATAGGCTGCAGGACGCCCCGTAACTTGATTACTTCAACAGAAAGAAGAGCAGACAGCTCGACAAATATGTGAGGCGCAGAGAGCGCAAGGCGAGCCGCACACGTTTCGGTGGCTGAGAGAGGGCAGTTTTTGCTTCTGCATTTCCCAAGTAAGGACGCATGACAACAAGCGATCGCGGTGCTCATCTACGACACAGTGGTGATGAGTTTTCAGTACGTGTTCTTTTGAACGAGCAATGAGGTTGCCGCCTTGGACAGCTGACTGCACGCTCTCATTGTGCCACGTGATGAGAATTCACCAGGCTCGTTCAGTCATTAGTCACATTCCATCGTTTGCCATAAGCAGAAGCTGCGAAGTGATGTGGATATCAGTTCCCAGTCTTGTGGAAGAGGAGGAAAAGAGCACACGAGGGCTCGTCCGGGAGTTGAACCCGGGACCTCTCGCACCCTAAGCGAGAATCATACCACTAGACCAACGAGCCACAGCAGCACTTTCCATTTCAATCTGTCAGCGAGCTTGAGGATGGGGAGAGGCGCCATTCGCTCGTCCAGTCAGACCTTCATCAATAAGTCAAGAAAGCTGCAATTACACGACTGCCTTGCAGACGAAGGGCAGTGAACTGTGCCTGGTAAGAGGGGAACAAGCGGCACTAGGTGACGCCGAGGCATAAGTCCAAGCGAGGGGGGTTGGCTTGTATGGTACAGCGCTTGCTTTGCATGTGGGAGATAGCAGGATCAATTCCCGCATCCTCCAGGTGTGTGCTTAGAGCTTGATGTGCCGAAAGGCGTCCTTTAGCCTGTGGTCCCGCCTTACATGGAGAGCATCGTGCAGCTGTCAAGCGTTTCGCAGCCACGCCCCCTTTTAATCTTCTCTCTGGCTTAAGCGTCACTCCGCCCCTCTCTCTTGACATTTCATGTCAGCATGTCAGAAGTCCAAGTGACATTTTTAATGGCTGAGTGAGGGCACGATGCTGAAGCAGAGAGGCCACTTCAGCCACAGAGACTTGTGCTAGGTGAGATCTGAAAGACGGACTCGCAACAGAAACAGACCAAAAATGTATCGGTGAGATCAAAAGGCAAATGCAACATTCAGCAGAGGGCGTCTAAAGATTAGGGAACGGGCGACTGAAATCCATGTGAGGCAAACTTTCCGGTGTGTGTACTGCAGCTGGGCTTGTTGGCGTAATTGGTAGTGCGTCAGTCTCGTCATCTGAAGGGCCTGAGTTTGATCCTCACACGGGGCAGGGCTGCTTCCTCTCTTGCTCTTTTCAAACACTTGCGGCAACTGTTCGCTCATAACCACGTCTGGAATGCGTGACCTTTACACGGGCGAGAAGCAACGCCGCATCCCTTTTCTAAAGAACATTCACATTCAGAAATAAGTCAAGAAATTTGCCATTACTTTCGCTCGCACTGCTGTCAGCCTGCCCATGTTGCCAAAGAAAGATTCACTCGGCGTCAACATGACAGAACAGCGATCACTTGAAAACAATGTTCCACACTCCGTAAGCAAGAACTTCAGTGTTTGCAGTCACCCGATATGCCGATAGTCAAAGGAGCGCAAAACACGAAGCGTCAAAAGACAAGATGAGTTGATGGAAAGAGCGTTGAATTGATGAGCACAAAAGTTCAGCTCGTACAATAGGCAACGAAGGTCCCGGCGTTGTCATCGCATTTGAAAGGACTGCCTTGCAGACTAAGGGCAGTTGGAGGTTGCTGTTTTGAGACGGAGGCATTGGGATGGTGGGCCGAGATCTATTCTTCTTAAGGAATTCTTCATCGTGAAAGATCGGTCCACAGGTCATCCAAAGAACTCAGGGAATCATGTGCTACTGAATGGAGTGAAGTGCTGAAACACATGACATGCCCCCTTGATCTCACGTGCTGCAACATGCACAGCTACCGTCCACACCAGGCAGTGGGGCTTCAGCAGAATTTGCTACGCCACCTGCAATTACATATCCAGCTGCACACATATACATGGCCCTTCTTTCGTTTTCAGGATCTCAAAAAAAAGCTTAGCTTGGTTTTCCTGCCACCTGATTGACCTCATCTCCCTCAGAATGTGCCCCGCCACATTCATTGCTGAAGCAGGACGGAGGCTAACGGACATGTCAGAACAGTGAGGTTCAACGATCTCTCCAAAATATTGTGGTTGTAGTGGAAGAGATATGTTTTAAATTGTACCTTGGTATTTCAAACTCTCTCTAGAATGTTATCCATTTCTATTTTATTTTGACAGGAACTGTTAAAAGGCTAATGACACTAGATGAAAAGAGAAAAAAGAAAACACAACGTTTCAGCCGTGGAGGCTTCTTCAGGTGTGAGGGCTCCACGGCTGAAATGTTGTATTTTCTTTCTTTTCTTTTAAGCATGGAATAGACCTATTACTTGTTCCTTTGCAGCCTACACATGGTGATGCAGCTCCCCACCTGAACTGCTAATGATACTAGATGCCTGGTAGTTTGTGGTACTTGGTTATCGTCTTATGTGTGCTCAAACTGCATATGTGTTGTAGCAGCGAGGCTTATTAATAAGAAAGAATTAAGTGTTCTGAGCCTTCCCAAATGAGGCCCCATCTCTGTTCATCTCTGTGGTGCAGCGGCCCAGCACTGAGCTTCGCCAATGTGATTCAGCTGCTTCCAGTGCCTTTATTGGAGTGCGCTGATGGACCGTGCTCTCTCTCCAGAGACCAGCACGCCTGTCATGGACGGAGCAGGAAAGGCGGCGCCACATTCTACAGCCCTCTCCACGCAATCGATGAAATCGGGCTACTGAAGTGGAGAAAATCGCCTCTCCAGAAAGTGCAAATATCATCTTGGAGACTATAAATCCTATTGCCGAAGGTCAGCCCTGTCTACCAGAGTAACCCTCCCACAGCGATGATCAGCTCGTCTCACACGCGAGAAGTTTCGGTTGGAAACAAGCGCCCCCTCTTCTCGCACGTTTTGCACGTTCGAGTAGTTTTAATGCGGCTCTTTCGTACACGGTGCTGATCTTTTGGAAAGCAGGAGGCAAAACCGAGTCGAACCCGGGCCGCCTGGGTAAAAACCAGGAACCCTAACCGCTAGACCATATGGCAGCGAACAGCCATGCTGTTCCCGGCATCATCCGAGCAAACTACGTAAATATGAGAAAACACGCTGAGTTGTCACTCAGAGTGTCGAAGGGTCGATGTATACTGGGGCTCAGTTGAAATGCAACGTCAGGACTTTTCCAAATTATGTCACACGAAGAGAGCACAGCCTTTTCCACCCTGCCATGCGTGTATCGGTAACTCCCCGTGATCGTATAGTGGTCAGTACTTTGCGTTGTGGCCGCAACAACCCCGGTTCGAATCCAGGTCACGGCAGAATAGGGGCGTCTGCTTTTACTACTTGCACGAATGAAGGCAAAAAAAAGCCAATCGATGTGAACGAACGGCGCTTTACAGAGGAGTACTGCCTGACTGGATCGTTGATGAGCGACAGAGGCCACTCCGACCCCTTCTTGGTTTTCTTCAATGACTTACTAAGGATCTTCTTCACATTCGCCCATGCAGGGGAAGCCAGTTACACCAAAGCAAACGCAGGAAAGTGCATTTCAAGCAGAGACCAGGAGGGACTTGTTTACACTGAGAGTGGGTGGAGAATGGAACAATGCGCCCAGCCCTGTTGCTGGAGCCGATTCTTGATGAGATTTTGGGCTCACTAAGAGGCCCCCTCTGGAAGCTATTCTTTCTGTTGTTCTTGCAGGTCCTGCGCTGCTTTTGAGCCGACAGAGCTCGTCCTGGTCTGTCGGCACAGCCCAATTGCAAATGATCAGCTCCGCATACAGAAGGAACGTGCATTTGGTACAAGAGTGCATGAAGGCACCGGAAATACATTGGGAACAAATGACCGGTCGCTCAAGACCTCTGTGAAGTACAGGAGCTTGCAAGAAGCAGCTGTTTCCGCCCGGTCTCGAACTGGGGACCATTCGCATGTGAGGCGAACGTGATAACCACTACACTACGGAAACGGTTGTAAACCGTGCCCAGCGGCCCAGTGCTGAGCTTCGCCAATGAGATTCAGCTGCTTCCATTGCCTTTATTGGAGTGCGCTGATGGACCGTGCTCTCTCTCCAGAGACCAGTACGCCTGTACCGGGGTAAAGTTAGCTTGAAGTTCGAAAACGATTTTGGCATGCCTGTAGCGCTTTCGCGAAATCTCTTAGAGTTACAAAAACACATGCTTTGTGTATAAAATACATTGTGAATGCTTTCTCAGCCTTCACTTTGTCATTTTTATGACATTTTTTTGACCATGCTCACATTTTGTTTTGTCCATATCTTTGCAATAGAAGCACAGAACGGCTTCGAACCAAATGCATTTTAAAGACCACAACTTGTGGATATTTCAACAGCCTCTACACCAAACTATCAGTGAGCTAATCATCTTTTTTAAAACCTCCAGTTTTTCATCGATGCGTAATTACACACTAACTGGAACCCGGGGACTGCTGTGTGCACACGTTCACAACGCGAGAAATACTGTTCAATACGGTTTTGTGCGAAAAACCCATATATGACCATAGGAAGCAGAACAGCGCAGTCTCCAATTAGCCAGACTGTAAGCACGGGAATAAAGCTTTGTTTGATTTCTGAAACCCTTCCTTTACGTTCTATTTTCATTCAGGTGTGGTTCAACTATATTGACAATACTACTGACAGCAGGAAGTTTAAAATATTCTTTTCTCAGCAGCTTATTAAAAACAGCTCCCATGATGTTCAAACCGACTTTTTACACAGAACACTGACACAGCTTTGTGTTCTGAATCTCTTTTTCTCGTGCTTTTATTTAATGTGGCACAATGCACTGGTATAGGGGTATTTTGTTAACAAACCAATAGCATTTAAACCACAGCACCCACAATGCTGCAAGTAAGTGTTTTGCACACTAAGCAGGTCCTCTGACTTTTCCCAGCTTTGTTTTGGTTTTTTTAAGATAACAGTACAGGTAAGACACTGGGATAGGGGGGTCGTCTTCATGGCTCAATAGCATTTCAAATACAACAGCCACACTGCTGAAACCAAGTGTTTTACACACCAGTCTAGCCCCCTAACCTTATACAACCTTGCTGTGGCTGTGGCACCTTTCTTTATTTTTTTATGATTTTTTGAAGATAACACTACAGGTAATACACTGGGACAGGTGGGTCGTCTTCATGGCTCAATAGAATTTCAAATACAACAGCCACACTGCTGAAACTAAGTGTTTTACACACCACACAGGCCCCCTAACCTTATGCAACCTTGCTGTGGCTGTGGCCCCTTTCTTTATTTTTTTATGAGGTTTTCAATATGGCACCATTAGACAGGCGGTACATGGGGATAGGGGGGTGCTATTCACGAGTCAATAGCTCTTCAAGCACAACAGCCACAGTGCTGCAACCAGGTGTTTTACACCAGACATTTCACCTAACCTTATACAACCTCGCTTTGAGTTGTAGAACATTTCTTTATTTTTTTTTACTGTAATCAAGTGTTGTGCTCACTAGTCAGGCCTCCTGACCTTTCACAGTCATGCTTTGTTGTGTGCAACTTTAATTATCTTTTTAGGATTTTTTGAACATGGCAACTTCCACCGAGATGGGTGGGGGGTGTTGGGGTGCTCTTCAATAGCTTTTTCATCTATACACACAAATGGATGTAACCAAGACACTCAGAACCTGTCACGCAGGGGCTGACTGCTGAGGATAGGGATCCAATGCGGTGCCCTTGGTAGGGTTGGCGTGAGACGCAGGCGTAGTCGGAGTAAACAGGCAGGGGTCCGAGTCCGGGAAGGCGTAGTACAGGCATAGGCACAGAATCGACAGGCGAAGGCGTAGTCGAGGTACTGGCAGGGGTCGGAGTCCGGGAAGGCGTAGAAGTTGCGTCGGTAGACAGAGGTGTAAACGAAGAGACAGGCTTGGGTCAGGATCCGAGAAAGCGTAAAACAGGCGAAGGTACAAAATCGAGTGGCTAAAGCGGTAGTCGGAAAAGCGGGGTCGAGGTCCAGGGGAGAAGTCGTAGTAAGGCAAAGGTGTAGTTAGTACGTAAGCTCCGGGAGAGAATCTCAATCGTGAGCAATGACCGGGGGGCAGATGAGGGTTTAAGCAGAGGACTGATTGACACGTGCACGTTTGGTACGGGGAGAGCTCGTAGGAATGCGGGAGCGCTTGCCTGCGTGAGGGAGATTCGTGGCAAAACCAACAGAATCAACCTGAACTCACAGAAAAACAAGAATGCCCCCGAGACACCTGCACCCCCCCTGGACCACTCTGGTATCAACACCCCCAAACCCATCCATACCAGCTAACAAGACTCAGAATCAGTGCAACCCTCCAACCTGGACCAAGAGCAGGATGGGACAAGTACCTGCACCACACTACGCACCCCTCATCCAGACCAGCAGGACAGCCAGACCACAGACAGCACCATCATGTAACCCCCCTGTTCATTCCAACAGAAAAGCCGAACTGACCCCCACCAGCATGGCGACGCTGCAGCTCTGGTCACACCAGCAGGCCCAATGGGCTCAGAGCTGGGGGACATACAGATGCAGCCATTCAAAATGCGTGGGCGATACCGCATTATTTTCCGGTACGCTGTACGCAGTCTACCGCAAGTTACCGGTAAATACCGCTAGTTACCATAAATTCTCCTATAATATGACAAGCAAAATAATAGTATCCTGAATTTCGGCAAGGTGGAGCTAATAAAGCTCAACCTCTCATGTTTGAGCTGTGGCCATCAAAGTCTTTAACGAAGATATTACTAATAGTACTAATAATGAATGACCTTGGACAAGCTGTAAGTGTAAACTCAAAGTATTGCCCTGGTCAACATTCTTTTTTTCATTGACCGTCTTTGTAAAAGTAACACCACAGCATTTCGCAATCACGCATTTGTTTCCAATCATGCAAAGTACAGTAATTTTTGAGAATCGATTCACCATGCCTTTCACATGCTCATAAAAGAGATTGATTTAGGAACATAGACATATTACTGTATGAAAACTGTACTGTATACAGTATGTATATGTATATTTAATGTCTTAACTGTGCCCGTTTAAGTATTGAATATTCATATCTAATTTTACCACTGAAGGGAAATCTTAGTAGCTGAGCATAAAAAGAATAGGAGCATACTGCAACGCGTGTGAAGGCCATAAACGATATTAATTTTGGAACATAAACATACAGTATATGGCTGGTCTCGGTACTTTAAAGAAAACATACACGAAACATGGTTTCATAATGACCAGAATCGGTCTTGAGATATTTTTAACTTGATTTACAGTATTTGAGAGGTATGTCTTAACACCGATACTACAGTACGTAAATACTGCTCACGTATATGTTTCTAGGTTTATATTATGCATTTCATACGGTCAAATTACTTTTGAGCAACTAATAAGAAGCGCGAAACGGTATGCCCAGGGCGTTTTAGTTTCGTTTTACTGGGACTCTGCTTTAACAATGTCGCCGTGGATTGATTAGAGATATCAAGTACATACAAGTCATTTTTTAAATGTTGTAGTTCGTCTTGTAAAAATGTTACGAGTACATCATCTATCAACAATTACACAGGTTCTGTTTCCATATTGCAGATTTTGGTTACGTAATATTATTTTCTAAATTTCACGTTGTGAATATATGATTTGGGCAAACAGAGCCGCAAAGAAGTACATTATGGGTTGTTGTTTTTTTTTTTTGCAGTTTTATCTAGAACAAGCGATGCTTAAACCTTTGTCTGATTATTGTGAAAATATCCACACGACAGTTACAGTACCTAGGAGTTGACTTCAGTGATGTTGTACTGTGCTGTAAACTTGTTCTGTGCCTAGTCACATTATTTTATAGCGTTTTTATAGCGTTATCAAATCCGGTGGCGCTGTGTGTTAGTTTCCTGACTCCCATGTCACATGGTCTGTGATTGAAACCTGTGAAACCGGTTTAATTCGTCACAGCCAGCACTCCGGCAGAGAGGGGGTTGTACTCGTAAAGTAGAAGCAGGCGAGATTTCCAGCGAAAGACACCTCCCCCTCCCCCCCCACCCTCATACGATTCAAATTGTATTACAGCATTGTAATTACACATTGTAATTGTATTACACATCGTACACATGCTTAAAAGAGAAGAGAGAAAACGCAAGCCTTCTTCAGGTGTGAGGGTCTTCTGCTCAGAATGAAACGCTAAAATGTAATGTAGGCTCTGAATGGGTTCAATTATGATTTGGGCTTGATTAAGGTCGCTGCCTTTCATCTAAAACCCTACTTGAATCCTTCTAAACTAAAAATCAGTGTTAGTGAGTTCTAAATAAAGAGGTATCCAGGTAACAGTGAAACGGGCGGACTGGGGAGTCTGGGGAGATCGCCCGTTTTCCATGTAAATAGTTCCCTGGTTCCGCACCCCTTGGTGTTTCTCTCGCTCTCTCTCGGGTCACTTGATCATTAGCTCGAAAGATTTCAGTGCTTTGTGTATATTCTAACGGTAGTGGGGGCAGGGTGTGTGGGAACAGGTTTGGTTGAAATTGCATTGGAGATCTATGTTCTTCACACCTGAAACATTTTCTCTGAAAGCATTTTCTTCGCAGTTTAACCGATCTTGTTACAGCATGTTACAGTTTACTATTATTAACCATATAAATTTTAAGTGCTTAATGCCATTTTTTGACCAGGCACGAATATTCTTAAGTCCATATCTTCGCAAGGGAATCAGTGCGAATTGCAATACTAATTAAATTAAAACTACTAACTACTAACTAATACTAGCTAATTAAAACAAACCAGAAACGTGTTGTTCTGTCTAATGACATTACAAGTGGAAAGATTACAGATTTTAATCGTCTTTAATTTTGTTACGTTATACATTTTAGAAACGTTTCATCCATACAAACACCACAAAACTATTTTCGATTGTATTTCTGAATAGTATGTTACACTTAGTTCACTGTTTTAAATACATCTAATTAAGAAAGTTAGGTGTTAGCATAAACTATTAGCAATCAATAATATTAAATTTAGCACTGTAATAAGCTGTTGCACTTTCCCCCGCATCTTGTAAAAATATATTTTCATTGTTCAAATATACATTAAGTCTGACTATCATATAATAAGTTAAATACAAAACTAAAGAAAAAATAGGGTTAAATATAATTCAAAATATTTTTCTAACAATGTTAAAATAAAATGTATTAACTAAGGAGTAGGATGGCACAGTTGTTAGTATGTTTTTTGTTTTGTTTCTTTTTCATAAATACAACAGTAGTACCTGATGTCTCAGTGGCTTTCAAAATTAAATTATGCATGCAAACCTGTGAACTAGAAAGATAACTAAGATATCCATCCTTTTATAATGGTGGCGAAGTGGTTAGCATTGCTATCTTGCAGCACTGGGGTCCTAGGTTCAATTCCTGCCATCCTGTGTGTGTGGGGTTTACATGTTCTCTCCGGGTTACATGGTTTTTCTCCATATGTGTGATATGACTCCCTCTCGCACTCCAAAACATACTGGTAAGTTAATTGGTTTATGGGAAAACTGGCCCTGGTGTGTGTGTGTTTGTGTCTGTCTGTCCTGTGATGGACTGGCGCTATGTCCAGGGTGTATTCTGCCTTGTGTCCGTTGCTTACTGGGATAGGCTCCAAATCCTCTGTACTGGATAAAGAGATTAGAAATGGATGGAAGTAAAGGCACTGTGTGGATGGAACTATACACAGTGTTAGAAACCCACTATGAAATGGCAGCATCTCACTGGGAATAAAATATCTTATAGTGCTGGCTTAAGGAAACAGCCTTTCCACCTCTCTTGCACATCAGTATCCATACCTAGTTATTTAAACAAATTGCCTCTGATTATAAACATCTTAATATGCTGGCTCTGTGGATCCGCATCAGCTATGTTTGCCCATTCCTTCAATTCATGTGCATCCAACACACAGTTCAATGCCAGCAACTACACATCATCTAAAATACAATCCTTATTTCAGTATCTATGTAAACATATAGTCTGTTAACTTCATCATCTTCATCAAAAGTATGCCTAACCCCATTAGGAAGTGTTCTTGTTATAAGTGTATTCCTCAGCTTTCCCCAAATTATCTTCTTCTTGCCAACATCTCTAGTCTTTTATCCTGCAATAACTCAGCCAACACTTAAATCTCCAAAAGCTGCTTGTGTTAATTTATTTAAATCACAAATATCATGTGTAAATACTGGCCATGTAATACTCTGCATTGTGGAATAATAGTTTATTTTAAAGGGAACTAGAGAAACTAAGAACTAGAGAAATCAAGAAAGGCTTTTTTTCTAGAATTAATAAATGCACATCCTGTTCACTGGGGAAATTAAATCCACACTGAGCAATCTTCAATATGTTCAGAATATGACAGCAAGAATCCTATCAGGGATGCATTATACCTGTTTTCAAGTCCTTGCACTGGTTACCTATCAGATTTCGAGTCAACTTCAAAATCCTTATCCTCCTTATATACTGTCCTACAATTGTTATTATTGATCACCGAATTATTGTACTTGACATGACTTCATTCAGCCTTTCCTGAACGTCTATGACAGGCAGAGAGAGTGCTGTTTCTGGTGCGATCTTTTGCAGCTGACATTTCACTATTTTAAACTAACAAGAAATTAGATTGCTCTTAAATCAGTTATTCTATATAAACACACCGTAATTGCCGTCCGAAAATCCTCTTTTTCTTTTCTCGTTTTAGAGACCTTGATCGAAACTGATTTTAGATGTCAGAAAGGATTTATTTTCTCTGTATTTCCTACATTGCTTTGTCGAGATTTTAACTTTATATCTAACTTTATATCTAGGCTCAAATTTCAACTATAAATCGTACAGTAATTAATAGCAGTAAATACTGATGTTTTGCGCCCTCTTACCACAAAAATATATGTTTTGTAGTTGGGATTAACTTTATTTCGTACGCGTAGCTACTCCGATTCGGACACCGAACAGTTAAAGATGGCGGCAAATCAGACACCCAGAGAAGGGGGGGGGGGGGCGTCTTCTCGCCTCCATAACTAAAATGCCAAATAGGAGTGTCTTAAGCGACATACACAGTCGTGTAACTGACAGTTTGAGGCAGCCTATCGTGTAAATTTCGCTTTGTTGCTGATAGGTTAAGCTTTCGAAACTCTGCCCCAAAGTCATGTGACTGATTTTTCGCCCTGTTTCGTTGGTTACACGCAATGATCACAAGCACCACCATGGTAACTGGGATGTGTAGTTTTTTATTCCGTTTGAATTATAACTGTACGTACCGTCTTCATATTTGGCCAGGGCTTTAAAGAGAAGGCGCGCCAAAAAATGTCGGTGCCGTCGTCTCCGCTTTAAAGGTACCCCCGTGCTGGAAGAATTTGACCTCAGAACGTTTGCCCAGCATATTTATAGTGGACATAAAAACAAGAGTTCGCTGGCATTATATCCTAGAAGACACAGACCGGCGCCAGACTGGTAAATGCTTGATGAACTAGGGATTGGACAGTTTCCAAGTGCTTGTACAATCGATGGAAATGTTCAAATAAATGTGCAAAAGAAATAAACAAAATAATCATTTATTTCTTTATCATATTGGCTAGCTAATGTCCTCTCTTTGCTAGTTAGTGGCTGTGTTTCTGCGTTGGGTAGCAACGGGTGACTGTTCTCAGGCGGAAGATGTAAACAGCTTAATTTTCGTGTTAAATAATTTTTAAAAATTAAAATTCATTCTATACAGCAATCACATATTTGGGGACCGTTTCATAAAACTTTCATGCTTAAAATGTTTAGGGAGAAATGGAAGACTGGTGTGTATTTTTTCCTTAAACTATCAAGACCAGCCATACACAGTAAAGTTTATGTACATACAGTAATGTTTATGTTCCTAAATTAATATCGTTTATGACCTTCATATGCGTTATGCTCCTCTTCTTTTTATGCTCAGCTACTAAAATTTCCCTTTAGTGGTAAAATTCCACATAAATATTCAAAACTAAACGGATTGAAACGTGCACAGTAAAGACATTAAATGATTAAATCTTTTCACTACCAACCAATGCACCACGAGTGCCCCTGTCAGTCATTTTGGCCAGCCAGTCACTTACCGCGGTGCCCTATGGTGCCCTGCGGGTTGGTTACTCTACCGCGGGTTTTCAACGCTCATTTTGAATGGCTGCATCTCTATTTCACTTCGGCCTTTCACTCTTGCTTCCTTCCAATGAGGACAGAGCTTCGGGAGAAAGGGCGCTATAGAGGATCGCTGTGGAGAGCTGCTGCTGTGCTTTGACATCTGAGCTCTGTGGAAAACGATCTCAATACAATTCTGAAAAATGCGACTCCCAGAACGCCAGCCGAACAAGTCTCCACAGCCGAAGCGCTGTGTCTCTTTTCAGCTGGCGATTAACCTTTCCTCGATCCTTTGCGGACTTGTAAAACTGTTCATGGTCAGAATAAAAACGCTCACGCTGATACACAAGCACCCGTGTCTCGCCAAAGCTGACAAATAAACAGACGGAAAAGCCGCACTGCACGTGTGAACAGGGCAGTGAGCGAGCGAGCAGGGATAGGGCGCCTCCTGCGCTTAAAAGCTTACAGCACCTGGTATTCCCAGGCAGTCTCCCATCCAAGAACTAAACAGGCCCATCCCTGTTCAGCTTCCGAGATCAGACATGCTCAAGGGGGTGTGGCTGTAAGCGAGAGCAGGGCTCACTGGCACCCTTCTTATAGAGAGGACAGCTCCGTCACCTCTTTTATGACGCTGCTGTTTTTCCCTTGCGTTTTTCTCTTCTTCCCACGTTCTCTCTCTTCACTGCCTTCGTCCCCGCTCTATTTCACTTCAGCCTTTCACTTGTAGTGGCAATGGTTGTTAATAAGACAGAATTAAGTGTTGCTGTGCTTTTTCAAATGAGGCCCCATCTCTCTGTTCATCTCTGTGGTGCAGCCACAGAGAAACTATTCATGCAGGCTGATTTAAAGATGTTTTCTTTTGATAAGGGACAGCTCCCAAATGGGGATGCACTTAGCTAAGCCTAGCTATCATGATCAATGGTCATCCATTTTCACCTATCTGTCTAGGGAGTGCCAGATGGACATCTGGACTGCATTCCTAAGTGTCAGGAGTAAGTGACTCACATCTCACCTTGATCAACCAATCAGGGACTGGTAGGGCCGAGTAACCCACGTGGGACTCTGATGCCCATGGAACTTTCAGCCAATGAACGAGCTGAAGTTCCTCCAGGTAAAAACAGGCAACACAGAGGGCCTGAGAGACTATTTCCTGGACTTTTCTAAAGGGAATTCAAAGGAGAATCCCAAGGGCAGGACATTCTCGCAGCGCGCCTCCTGACCATCCTAAGACTCAGCCCGGACAACCATGGAACGGCCAGTGTGTCCGAGTGCCAGAACTTTCTTTTGTTCTAAGAGTCTAGAGCGGAGGTTGCCAGAGAGTAACCAGAGGATCCACCTGAGGTAAGCACCAGCAGCAAGCCTTGTGAACAGGTCGGAACTGTGGACAGCTGAATCACTATTCAGAACTAGCTCTTCATCAGGAACGAACCGGTCCTCTTCCTGACTTGCTGGGACCCACAGACATCTTTTCTCCTGTGCACAAACTTTGCTACTTAAAGCCAACACTAAGTAGCCGGTCAGTTAGCATCTGCAGCGCACCGTCGCAAACTGCACAGCACAGCCTGGCACCTAGCCAGAGAGCGTGGATTGGACAGCAACAACCCTGCAACTGTTTCTTTGAGTCCGCAGGACCAGTGTGAGCGAGCGGGGATAGGGTGCCTCCTGCGCTTAAAAGCTTACAGCACCTGGTATTCCCAGGAGATCTCCCATCCAAGTACTAACTAATCCCACCCCTGCTTAGCTTCCAAGATCAGACGAGATCAGGCGTGCTCAAGGGGGTGTGGCCGCAAGCGAGAGCAGGGCTCACTGGCACCCTTCTTATAGAGAGGACAGCTCCGTCACCTCTTTTATGACGCTGCTGTTTTTCCCTTGCGTTTTTCTCTTCTTCCCACGTTCTCTCTCTTCACTGCCTTCGTCCCCGCTCAATTTCACTTCAGCCTTTCACTCTTGCTTCCTTCCAATGAGGACGGAGCTGCGGGAGAAAGGGCGCTATAGAGGATCGCTGTGGAGAGCTGCTGCTGTGCTTTGACATCTGAGCTCTGTGGGAAACGATTTCAATACAATTCTGATAAACGCGACTCCCAGAACGCCAGCCGAACAAGTCTTGAAGTGGAAATCTAATAAGTAAATTGATTCTTAAAATGTAGAGAGCTTTGCAAGAAATATATTGGTGCTTTAAGATGTAGCGGTGAGGCTTAAATAATAAGGCAGAATTAAGTGTTTCTGAGCTTCCCAAATGAGGCCCCATTTCTCTGTTCATCTCTGTGGTGGAGCCACAGAGAAACTATTCATGCAAGATGTTTTCTTTTGATAAGGACAGCTCCCACAGGGGGATGCACTTAGCTAAGCCTGGCTATCATGATCAATGGTCATCCATTGGCGCCTATCTGTTTAGGGAGTGCCAGTTGGACATCTGGACTGCATTACTAAGTGTCAGGACTAAGTGACTCATATCTCACCTTGATCAACCAATCAGGGACTGGTAGGGCCGAGTAACCCACGTGGGACTCTGATGCCCATGGAACTTTCAGCCAATCAATGAGCTGAAGTTCCTCCAGGTAAAACAGGCAACACAGAGAGCCTGGGAGATTGAGATTCAGATTCAGATTCAGACAAGATTCAGATTCAGATTCAACAATTCTAAAGGGAATTCAAAGGAGAATCCCAAGGGCAGGACATTCTCACAGCGTGCCTCCTGACCATCCTGAGACTCAGCCCGGACAACCACGGAACGGCCAGTGTGTCCGAGTGCCAGAACTTTCCTTTGTTCTAAGAGTCTAGAGTGGAGGTTGCCAGAGAGTAACCAGCAGCAGGCCTCGTGAACAGGTCGGAACTGTGGACAGCTGAATCACTATTCAGAACTAGCTCTTCATCAGGAACGAACCAGTCCTCTTCCTGACTTGCTGGGACCCACAGTCATCTTTTCTCCTGTGCACAAACTTTGCTAGTTAAGCCAACAGTGAGCATCAGCAGCGCACCGTCGCAAGCCGCACAGCACAGCCTGGCACGGAGCCAGAGAGCGCGGATTGGACAGCAACAGCCTGCAACTGTTTCTTTGTGCCCGCAGGAGATCTGAATCCCCAAAGATTGGATGAGTATTCAACTTCAATGCATTACAGCTCGAGAATTCAATTGTTATCCAAATCAGTTGATATCAATTTAATTCCTAAGAGTTATGTACTTGTTTGAGTATCTAATGTAGAAGTTGTAACCAAGTTCACTTTACGAAACGGTCTTAATGAATGATATACTGAATGTATGTCCTCTTGATATGTGTAACACTTTGTAACTGATTGAATATATACCTTTTGTATTCTGATAACCCTCTCGATAAGATCTGTTAGGTTTACATGCATATTCTATGTATTAATAAATGTATCCTCGTGTGTTAGTACCTGTGTGTGTGCGTTGTTTGATTATGTCGCATGGTTGGATTCTAAAGCCATCAAAAGAATCAACTTTGTGATTTACTGCTACAATTAATAATTGTCTCAGTAAATGCCCAAACCCTACAGAACTGGTGCCTTCAGAGAGCCACTATGATTACATATTTGGCGTCCCTGGACCGGTTTTCCCTACATTATTTGGCGTCCCTGGGTCAGCTTAATCTACAAAGATAATATATTTCAAGGATGTAAATGCTGTGCTACAGTACGTGCAGAATTTTAGAAAACAGTGTATCAACAAAGTACACTGTTTAGGTTACTTTAGAAGACAATGTACCAAAACAATATATGCTTTCTGGGTCGTTAGAATTAGCTGAAAGTAACTGATTAGCTTTGAATAACAAATCTAGTGCTTCTTCTCTCGCTTTTTGATGTAATCTGTTTTCTCTTAGGGAAAGGGGAACTTTTAGAAAGGACAAAGCGCTGAGCTTTTTTACAGCGCAACATCTTTTAAAAACCCTGTACTGCTTGTAACAAATTGAGTCTCTGGTTGCACTTTGCAAAGTGGCAGCAGGGCTTGCAATATTGAAATAAAGACCTTACTCAGGTGAGAACTCTCTCTTGTGGCTTCCTTGATAGTTCCATGACAATTTGGGGGCTTGTCCGGGATCAGAAACCTGAACGCGAACGGCTGCTGAAACTCCATCTGGACCCTGACAATTTTAGCAAAATTGGACGAACCTCAGAGGATAAATTGTTTATCCTTCCAGAGACGCGTCTGGAGAATTGGCAGCTGTCTGACGCCAGTAAGTGATCCTTAAAAATTAATAGTTTGAGAAGCGAGCCACAGGGGTGTTCTCACGTGGGTTTGATGAGTCTGGGACTCATATAAAGAACTTATCTTAACACAGACGTGTGGTTTTTGCTCTGCGGAGTAGTTGATGTGATAAGGTTCTAAGTAAGGCACCGATTGGTAAAAATGGGAAATTAAAATTCAAAGATGAAAATGGGACCGAGCAGTCCAGCAAAAGTACACGTACGACAAATTCAGAGAAACAATTATAGCCTGGGTTAGAGTAAAAAAAATGTTTTATGTTCATGAACTGTAAAGCTAGGGTAATAGGTGTAAGGGAACTTGCACATAATTTATATATGATAATTAGGGGCCCATAACTATGAAGGATCTTTGTAAGTGAATCAGAATGGACAGAGGAAAGTTGAATTAGGAAAAAGAAGTTTCCTGAAGAAGGGGAAACTTAGAAGAGAAGGAGTCGAAAGGAAATAAAGTGAATTGGAAAGCTTATGTAATGGAAAGAGAAATCACAGAAATAATGGGAAGCTTCAAAAAAGACTAGTCTTGAAACTAAAGAACAGCAAGCTGCAGCTAAAGTCATGACCATGCCTTCTAAAAAGAAAAAGTCTCCACCAAAACTAGAAAGCGGTCCGGAGCCAAAGCCTTTTCACTTGTTCGTGAAATGCCAATGTGCACTTTAACAGGTCCAGAAGGAACTCCAGCATATGTACATTGACATTGGTCTCCTAGTGAATTATTTGCATTAGTTAAGTCTTTTCCTAAATTGCCTGATGACCGTAAAGAATTTCGAAGAAAGGCAAGCCTTGTTCTTGATTGTCTTAAGCCTAATTACAGTGACATAACCTTGTTGCTAGATTATATTGTTCCTAAAGGTTTACAACGTCCTCTAAAAAGGAGGAGGCAGATTGGCGGATATGTAACCCAAATGATGAAGAAGTATCCATCTAAATTAAACCACACGGACATGGAGAGGAAAAGTTAGGCGACCGCTTCTAAAAAGAGGTAAGGACTCCTCTTTTCTAAAAAGTCCCTTGTCCTCTCCATGTTGCTGTGGTGCTGAAGCAAGTACAACAGAAAAATGAGTTAATGGTGTATGTGTTTTTAGATGCCTGTTTTGTGAAGGTGGGGTAGAAAAAAAGGGATTGCTGAAGGAATAGCGTCTCGCCCTGCCCGTGCGAAACAATCCAGGTGTTGCATCCTGGTACACGACTGCAGTACGGCTGAAGGTAGTAACTAGAACTGTACTCGCAGAAGAGCCGAAAATGGTAACTCGATTCAACTGTGTGTTTAAAGCCAGGATTTGGAACCTGGTCCGTGTTCCCGAATTGTGATAGTTCGTCAGTTTGTCTCGACTGGGGGGTTCCGCGGGGCGCGTGGGAGACATGTAAATGGTTTGGTGTGAAGAAAAAAAAAAGTTTGATTAATCCAAAGTGAAACTTAAAAGAAATATGTCAGACGGAATTTAGGCTGAACAGGAATGTAGAAAAGTGTATGAACATTTGGATAAAAATAAACAATATTTAGAGGAATATTTGAGAATTCAACAGAATATCATAGATGAGACGCAAAAAACTCTGATGGAAAAGCTAAAAGCAATGGCTGAACGAAACGAAGTTATATATGCAGAAAAAGAAACAGCAAAAGAAGAAATAGAACGCCTTAAGAGAGAATCTGGGAGAAGGGTTGGAATTAGTGTGGAGATTTTTGAAAGAGCATTACCCACCGAAAACTGATTAGAGAAAAGTAACAGCATGTCAGCAGAAGGAAGTGAGGAAGTTTCAGATTTTACAGAAAGGTTTATAGCTTTATGGATAGTATACTCGGGGTTAGCCGATGAGAAGGAAGTGAATGAAGATACTTCCACAGTATTAAAACAAATTTACTTGAGTGGGTTGAAACCTGATGTTGCCAAGAATGTACAACTATGCTTTCCTGATATTACGGACAGCGGAGACAGATTTGATTTAATAACTCGCGAAGTATGCATGCAGAAGTGCGAGCACTGCAAATTGGAGGTAAAAAGACTCCCAAGGAGGAGAAAAGGGAGCCGCCAGTTTGTCGAAATTATTGTGCGACTTTAATGTTATACCGAGATATAAAACCCCAAAGACAAAACTACTAATAAGCTGGTGTGCAGTTACTAAAAAAAATGTGTTTTTTGGAGAAATTGGAAGAAAGAGGCTTGATTTCACAATTAAAGAACATGTCAGAAGCTGAAACGAGAACCGTGCGTGAACTAACAGTTTTAATCTAGTAAACCCCTCTGTAGCCTTCCTAAATTTATCTCAGGATTTAAATAAAAGTGAAATAATCTTACAGTGTGCAGTAACTGGGGGACACAGGAGCACAGCTGTCCTGTTTATAGACTAAAACAGCATAAAGATGTGATATATGTGATATAAAGTTTTTTAACGGGTAACAGGAGGCTACAGGGTGCAAGGGTTGTGTTTAAAGCAAATATAAGCTGTCACAGTCTGCTTGGGAAAATATGTACAGTTTCAACTACTGATGTGGGTGGGGGACACCCCAGACCTATTTTAGGCCCAGACTGCAGCATTTTATAAGGAATTACTGCATGAAATAGCATTTATGTAAACTAACTCAATAGAGTTATGTGATGTTGTGATTGTTTTACCTAATGAGGGAATCCATAAGTCTGGGCTACTCCAAGTATTGGATCTTGAGAGGAAAAAAAAGGAGTATAAAACCAACTACATGATAAAACCAGGGTGAATGCCTTCTCAGAACGAGCTTGTCTAGTGACGTATTGGTTTAAGGGGGGTAGTGCAGTCTAAAGACAAAATTGCCTTGACCCCTGCAGCAGAAACCGTTTTTGATGTTTTGAAACAAGCTTTCTTGCAGGCACTGGCCCTGGACTGGATTCCCTCAGATGGATCATCTGTATGTAATCTGTCTGTAAGTGAAAGAAATGGGTTGTGAGCCGTTGTGCTGGTGCAGGAGCATGGAGATAGGCATCGTCTGGTGGGTTATTATTATTCAGGACCCCTTGATGCGGTGGCCAAGGGGCCGTGTTTATGTGTTGTGCAGGCTACCTGCCTGGCTGTATAAACTGTGAATAATCTGGTGTAGAACTAGCAGACCGAATGAAAAGATTTAATTGAAACTTGTAATTATGCTAAATGGAAAATTGTAGCAATTTATATAGACTGTATATATAAATTTGGTGTATGCCACTATTTTGGATGGCAGTGAAGGAATAGGGATTTCCCCAACATGGCAGGGACTCCAGTTAAGAATGATGGGGTTTGTCTCTGAACTGTTAGAAGCTTTGCAGCTGCTGACTGAAGTAGCTGTGGTAAAGTGTAAATCACATAATAAAGAAATGTTTCCAGTAACTCAAGGGAACAACTTTGCAGATGTAGCTGTCAGGTGCGCAGTCCTGGTAGAACAGGAGTCTGAGACCCCTGTGAAACCTCTGTTGGTGAAAAGGGGACAGCTACAGGATATTCAGGCTGAGGCCTCTAAAGCAGAGAAAAGGACATGGTTAGAAAAGTGTGTGGTGCTGCCAGCACACTGGTCGCCCTGCATGCCCTCACAGCCTAATGCCCTTTGTAGCTCGACAAATGCACTCTGTCGGACACCTGTGTGCGAGTCAAATGGTGTGCCGGTTACCCAAACCTGGGTGGGGACTGTGTTTGAAGCAGTAGCCACTTATGTGGTATCTCAATGTGATGCTTATCAAAGGATCTCAACTACAGATCAGGTGCAGGTGCTACAGCTCAAAAGGCCTGCTCCTGAGAAACCTTTCATGCAGTACCAAATGTTTACAACCTTGGCTCTTATAATCTGTTTTCCCAGTGGGTTGCTGTCACTGCCTCTGTGTCTACCAAACACTTGATGATGGAGATAAGCCCTTGGTGGGCACTGCCCTACCGCATGTATTATGATCAAGGGACAGGCTGTGGCTGGATTATTCGGGGTGAGATGGACTGAGATCACCCTCAGTCTGCTAGAACAGTGGAATGAAGGAACAGAAAAGATTGACTAGACATCAGACTGAAGGAACACCATAAGATGCGGGCTGGATCAAACAGAACTGTGTAATAGAGCCTGTTTGATATCATCACAGGCCAATCAACGAAACTTCCTAGAGGGATGAATTTGGCTAATGGATTGTTGAATTTGCTAATTCTCTATTGTAGTATTGTAGGTTGTTAATTGAAGTGGTGCACGGGGCTGGTGATCAGGTGCTGGACACTTGGAGACCTCCAGTAGAGGGAAGACACGACCTGATAACTGGCGAGTGGGTGTGGGTGAGGAAGATATACCCTGCCAGATGTTGCAACCCTGCTGGGAAGGACCATATCAAGTGCAACTGACTACCGACTCTGCCATCTGAGTGACAGGATGAGATCGCTGGATCTACGCATTGCGCTGACACCGAACCACTGCACCAGAGACTGAGTGAACATTATTATATTGTCACTGTTTCTGTGTTTGTTGAGCTTCCTGAGGGGGGGTGACAGTGTACCTGTTAAGTGTAAGGAGTTTTACTTTAATAAATGGGGATATGGAATCAATACTTTATCAGTCAGCCACAAATAATAATCAGAGCTCCTGTTGGGATTGTATTGCTATAAAAGATGCTCATGGGAGTAATCCCCTTTGGTAGAGGTGATTATTTAGGTTAATTGGCATGGGTAAATAGCCCTGCTTTTAGTCTGAGTGTAACTCAGATGTATTAGAATGGAAATAACTGTATGCTCCTCGCTATAATCACAGTTTTAGGCCATTCTCTATTAGGGTGATAGACAGCTGTTTAGGTGAGCAAAGACTAAACAGTACTTGTATTCTAGACAATTATTAGCAAATTAATGACTTAGCAAAGCACATCTATGATGAAGAAAAATATATATCATAATTATAATCCAGATGATTGGGGCATTGGTGCATGGCTACAGTCTGTGCTAGGATCCTGGAGAGGGTCTCTGGTTCAATACATATTTGTGTGTCTGGTATTATTCATTATAATCATACTGTTAATATCCTGCTGGAAAAACATGTGGACTAAAGCTGCTGCTTCTGTGCTAATTGTACGCCCTGAAGGGATCATGAAGGTCAAAAAATGATTTCATGGGAAAGGTTCTCTCTTATCTAGTGGCAGAACCTGATGGGTAGAACAATATAGTTTTAAGGGGGGGTTACCCTTGGGAGTGATTCCCCTAGATGCACATTATTATTATGATTTGTTTGTTCATAATAAGATGTTTTGCAGGAACGGGCCAATGAGAAATTTTACAACTTCAGCTACAATTGTTCTGCAAAATGGCACAGCTGAGGCAGTGGAACAATGTGTAGATTTTTCTAAGAGTTATTACTCTTCTGGTGAAAGACTTCAGGAAAAAGAAGTGGTGTTCACTCAGGTGGAGGGGGCCGTACCAAGGCTGCTGACCACTGCAACTGCTGTGAAAGTCACGGAAAGGGTGCCCTGAATTCATGCTTCCCACTGTAAAAAGGTCACAAACGAACTGAGCAAAGCGCAGGAGTGATGTCTCCACAGGGATAGATGGGGATCACATGCTTGGGACTGATGTGCCCAGCCTTTTTCCTTTTTATGTGGAAGCCTGTCACCACCCAGAAAGAGGAAGAATCTAAATACGAAGCCTCTTTGTATACAAACTGGCTGAATGAAACTGATAATGAGGGGGATATGAGTAATTTGTGGTATAAACTTATAAATCATACTGTAAAGTTAAAGAAATTTAATGCATCTTGTTATGTGCTTTAATGCCTCATTCTACAGCCTCACCCATTTCTCTCCTGGTTAGAATCACTGTTTGGGCCAGGGGGAATGTTTTTCTTTAAGTTACTAACACCGATTATAGTAGCTGTGATACTTGTGTAGCGGCGAGGCTTAATAATAAGACAGAATTAAGTGTTTCTGAGCTTTCCCAAATTAGGCCTCATTTCTCTGTTCATCTCTGTGGTGCAGCCACAGAGAAACCATTCATGCAAGGTGATTTAAGGTCCAAGGACAGCTCCCAAAGAGGGATGCACTTAGCTTAGCCTGGCTATCATGATCAATGGTCACCCATTGGCGCCTATCTGTCTAGGGAGTGCCAGTTGGACATCTGGACTGCATTACTAAGTGTCAGGACTAAGTGACTCATATCTCACCTTGATCAACCAATCAGGGACTGGTAGGGCCGAGTAACCCACGTGGGACTCTGATGCCCATGGAACTTTCAGCCAATCAATGAGCTGAAGTTCCTCCAGGTAAAAACAGGCAACACATAGAGCCTGAGAGATTCAGATTGAGATTCAACAGGATTCAGATTCAGATTCAACAATTCTAACGGCCCAGGAGCAGAAGGCTCCCAAGGGCAGAACATTCTCGCAGCGCGCCTCCTGACCATCCTGAGACTCAGCCCGGACAACCACGGAACGGCCAGTGTGTCCGAGTGCCAGAACTTTCCTTTGTTCTAAGAGTCTAGAGTGGAGGTTGCCAGAGAGTAACCAGCAGCAGGCCTCGTGAACAGGTCGGAACTGTGGACAGCTGAATTACTATTCAGAACTAGCTCTTCATCAGGAACGAACCGGTCCTCTTCCTGACTTGCTGGGACCCACAGTCATCTTTTCTCCTGTGCACAAACTTTGCTAGTTAAAGCCAACGGTGAACATCAGCAGCTCACCGTCGCAAGCCGCACAGCACAGCCTGGCACGGAGCCAGAGAGCGCGGATTGGACAGCAACAGCCTGCAACTGTTTCTTTGTGCCCGCAGGAGATCTGAATCCCCAAAGATTGGATGAGTATTCAACTTCAATGCATTACAGCTCGAGAATTCAATTGTTATCCCAACCAGTTGATATCAATTTAATTCCTAAGAGTTAAGTACTTGTTTGAGTATCTAATGTAGAAGTTGTAACCAAGTTCACTTTACGAAACGGTCTTAATGAATGATATACTGAACGTATGTCCTCTTGATATGTGTAACTCTTTGTAACTGATTGAATATATATCTTTTGTATTCTGATAACCCTCTCGATAAGATCTGTTAGGTTTATATGCATATTTTATGTATTAATAAATGTATCCTCGTGTATTAGTACCTGTGTGTGCGCGTTGTTTGAGTTATGTCGCATGGTTGGATTCTAAAGCCATCAAAAGAATCAACTTTGTGATTTACTGCTACAATTAATAATTGTCTCAGTAAATGCCCAAACCCTACAGAACTGGTGCCTTCAGAGAGCCACTAACAATACATATTTGGCGTCCCTGAACCGGCTTAATCTACACTTGTCTTCCTGTTTTTGTGTTGCTGTACGACATATATTATTCCAATGCTTTGAAATATGGTAATGAATATGTTTGCGCATCAGTATGTTCTGATAAGAACGCAAGAATCCGAAGTATGGGAGCCTCCTGGGAGTCCATATTGTAACGCCCTCGCCTGGTGGTGAGGAGGAAGCGCCCCTAGGCGCTCGTAGTACCGCTGGGCATGCTGGGAGTGGTAGCCGGGGAGAGTCTGAGGGTCAGCACGATGACCAGCGGCTGACCCTACCTGTGTAAATAATGTCCTAGTAATTCTAGTGCCCTGTGTAGTCCTGTAAAAGTATAGTGTGTTGTTAGTTAATTACCACCCTAAATGTGTGTACGTGTTCGTCAGTCTCCTCATGTGTGTGTAGATCCTGTGCTTGGTTTTGTGTGGTTGTAAACGAATAAAGCTAATGCTTGTTTGTTAATCGTGTCTCCACTCGTCCTTGTTCTGAAAAGAACCTGCAAACGCTACATTGGGCAGAATGGACAACTCGTGGTAGACACTACCTGATTCTGTTAAGTGCCAGCTGACGCTGGAAGAAACAGAACCCATCGGCAGCGCACATAGGGAGCCTGAGCAACTTCTGGGTGCGACAGGTGGCCACAGCCCCAGGGCTATTCAATAGTGGTTCTGCCGGTAGAATTGGGGCGACTGGCCGCTACTCCTGGTCAGCGGGCAACCCAGATAGAGGATACTCTCCCTGCCGGAGCCGATCAGCGATTCCCACACCCATCAGCGCGGGTGCGACCAGGTCGCTACAATGGGGAAGCACCGTGGGAAATCTCCGAGGCGCAGTTCCAGCTCGCGGCCCGGACGAATGGCTGGGGCCGGGCGGAGATGGAAGGAGTAGCCTGCCAGGTGCTCCTGGACGTCCCGGAGGAGGACAGAGGCGAATACACGGCGCTGGCGGCGGCTCTCCAGCTGCGTTTCGGTGTAGAGGAGGCGCTGGACTTGATGCGGGAGAGGCTGGCCCTGTGGCGGCGCCGACCAGGAGAGCGACTGGGCCCGGTTGCCGCTGATGTCGCGTTCCTCGCCCGCCGAGGATACCCAACTTTCCCCCGGGAGGCGCAGTGGGAGATGGCTTTCCAGGCTTTTCTCAAGGCCCTCTCACCCGAGGAGCTGCGGCGCCACGTGCAGCTGGCCGGGCCAACATTGCTGGAGCAGGCCTTGGCCCTTGTTACACGGGCTGAGGCCGTGTTCGGGTTGACTGGAAGTGCCAGCAGACGCAGTGCACCCTGCCGGATGACCGAGACGGCGACGGAGGAATCCAGCGAGGGGGAAGAGGAGCCAGCCCGGGCAGCGACCCCCGCGGAACAGCCCCGCACGCTGATTTGCAACCGCTGCGGGAAGAGAGGACACCGAGCCCAGTTCTGCCGGGCACCCGAACCTCGCACTCCCCGATCGGCTTAGGGAAACGGGAATGGGGCAACTCAGCGTGGGGAAGGCCGCCCCTCGAACACCTCAACCCCCGCTCCGGAGAGCGCTGTTAAGACCAGCGCCCCTCACGCCACCGTGGGGCGAGTCGGCTGTAGCCGGGGCCTGTACCTCCACTGCAAAATCGAGGACCAACCCTGCCTGGCCCTACTCGACACCGGTTCATCAGTAACCCTACTCCGGCCGGGCGTCCTCCCCGACACCGAGGGCACCAACCCCCCAGGATGGGAGGCCTCCAGCCTGCGGCTAAGGACCGTGACGGGACAGCTTGCTGCAGTCCGGGGGAAACAGGTGCTTGCCTTCCGTCTAGGTGCAGCGATGGTGCGCCACCCCTGCTACCTTGCACCCATCCAGGAGGACTGCATTCTGGGGCTGGATGCACTGCAGCGAGTGGGGGCCAGTTTGGACTTGAGCCGGCAGGAGTTGGTGTGGCAGGGGGAGCGACTTCACCTGGTGGAGGGCAGGCCCGGCGAAGGCCGAGGGACACGGGCTTGCCGGAGCCGGGAGAAAAAGAGGCAGTGGCGGCGGCGGCAATCGCGGGGGCAGACCAGGCCTGTGAGCCGGGGAGCGAGCGTGTTGGATCCTGCTCCCGAGTCAGCCGGGGGGCCAGACAAGGCGGCGGGGGCGGGAGCCGAGCGTTGCGTGGAAGCGAGGCGCGCCGTTGAGGATCTCTACCAGCGGAGCTGCGAGGGGCTCGATCAGGACCAGCGGCAGCGGCTCCAGGCGCTACTCGCCCAGAACGAGGATCTCTTTGCGGCGATAGATGAGGACTGCACCCGCACTGCCCTGGTCCAACACGAGATCAACACCGGCGACACTCGGCCCATCTGCATCCCACCGGGACGCATGGTTCACGCCAAGTGGACTGCTGCCGAGGAAAAGATCCAGGAGATGGCTGCAGCGGGGGTGATTGAGCCCTCCGCGAGCCCGTGGTCGGCGCCAGCTGTACTGGTCAAAAAAAAAGACGGCTCGTGGAGGTTCTGCGTCAACTACCGCAAGCTGAACGAGGTCACCCGAAAAGATTCCTACCCCCTGCCGAGGATAGATGACGCCCTAGACTACATCACCGGGTCGACCTGGTTCAGCTCCCTGGACCTCCGCTGCGGCTACTGGCAGGTACCGCTCGCTCCCGATGCTCGACCAAAGATGGCCTTTTCCATCGGCCAGGGCCTCTGGCAGTTTACTGTCATGCCCTTTGGCCTGTGCAATGCCCCGGCAACTTTCGAGAGGCTGATGGAGAGGGTGCTGGCATCGGTCCCGCGGAACCAGTGTGTGCTGTACCTGGACGATCTGCTGGTTCATGCCCTGGGCTTCGACCAGGTCTTGACAAACCTCCAGGCGGTGCTGGCCTGCATCCGCCGTGCTGGCCTGAGGCTCAACCCCTGCAAGTGCGAGCTCCTGCGGCAGGAGGTGAGCTTCCTGGGACATGTTGTTGGACCGCGAGGGGTGGCTACGGACCCAGGTAAGGTCGCCGCAGTGAGGGGCTGGCCGACTCCACGCACCGTCGCGGAGCTCCGCAGCTTTCTGGGGTTGGCCTCGTACTACCGGAGGTTCGTCCGGGACTTTGCCAGCATCGCTGCCCCGCTGCACCGCCTCACCGACAAGGGCCGCCGTTTTGACTGGGACTCGGGCTGTGAGACTGCCTTCGGCCGGTTGCGTGAAGCTCTGGTGGGGGCCCCCGTGCTGGCCTACCCTGACCCGCGGTTGCCGTATGTTCTCGACACCGACGCGAGTGACTCGGGGGTGGGGGCGGTGTTGGCGCAGGAAGGGCCGGATGGGGAGCGCGTAGTGGCTTACTATAGTCGGGCTCTGACTAGGCCTGAGCGGAACTACTGCGTGACCCGTCGCGAGCTGCTGGCGGTGATGGCGGCGGTCCACCACTTCAGGCCGTACCTGTTCGGGACCCGGTTCCGGTTGAGGACTAACCATGCGTCCCTCACCTGGCTGCTCCACTTTAAGGAGCCAGAGGGACAGATGGCGCGATGGATAGAGATCCTGCAGGAGTACGACTTCACTGTCGTGCACCGTGCGGGGTCTCGCCATCTCAATGCCGACGCTCTCTCGCGGCGCCCCTGCGAGGCCGCGGACTGCCATCACTGCGCCCGGCGGGAGCAGCGTGAGGAGGCTGTCCGCACCGTGGCGGGGGTGAGCGCCGCGGCCACGGCCCGGGAGGGGCCGCTGGGGGTGGGCCTGCCAGACCTGGCGCAGCGTCAGGCAGCTGATCCTGACGTGGGGCCGGTGCTCCGCTGGAGGGCAGCAGGAGTGCGGCCTACGCGAGAGGAGCTCGCCCCGCACCCGAAGTCCGTCAAGGCCCTCTGCGCCCTGTGGGAGGCCTTGGAGGTAAAGGACGGGGTGCTGCGCCGGGGGTGGCGGGTACCCTCCAGTGGCGAGGTACGGTGGCAGCTGGTGGTGCCTCGGTCGCTCCGCGGGGCGGTGCTCCGAGCGCTGCACGGCCAGCCGGGCATGGGGGATTTCGGCGGTAAAAAAACCCTGCAGCGTCTCCGAGGCCATTTTTATTGGGGTCTTTGCCACCGGGACGTGGAGCGGTACTGCCGAACGTGTGCGGTGTGCGTGGCACAGAAGGGTCCCCCCGAGCGCTCTCGGGCCCCCCTCCAACAACACCAGGTGGGGGCTCATATGGAGCGGGTGGGAGTGGACGTTTTGGGCCCGTTTCCGCGCACCGAGGCCGGGAACCGCTACGTCTTGGTGGCCATGGATTACTTTACGAAGTGGCCGGAGGCCTATGCCCTTCCGGACCAGAGTGCCCCCACGGTGGCCGATGCACTGCTGGAGGGGATGTTTGCCAGGCTGGGGGTGCCGGAGGAGTTACACAGTGACCAGGGGCGTAACTTCGAGTCCCAGGTCTTCGCCAGAGTGTGCCAACGCCTGGGGATTACTAAGACGCGGACCACCCCGCTGCATCCCCAGAGCGACGGGTTGGTAGAGCGGTTTAATCGGACGCTCGCCACCCAGCTGGCCACCCTGGTGTCCCGGCACCAACGGGACTGGGACCGCCACCTCCCCCTTGCGCTCTGGGCGTGTCGGACCGCGGTCCAGGAATCCACCGGGTGCACCCCGGCCTCGCTCATGCTGGGCCGGGAAATGCGAACACCGGTGGACCTGGTCTTCGGCCCGCCGCCCGGAGATGGGTCGGCACCACCGGCTGGACCGGACTACGAGTGGGACCTGCGGCAGCGGATGCAGCGGGTGCACAGCTTTGCACGGACCCACCTGACACAGGCGGGGGTCCGGCAGAAGCGGTACTACGACCTGCGCTGCAGGGGGCCTGCCTTCCAGCCTGGGGACTCGGTTTAGGTGTACAACCCGCGCCGCCGCAAAGGCCTCAGCCCTAAGCTGGCGCCGTCGTGGGAGGGGCCCGCTGAGGTACTCGGGGTGGTGGGCGAGGTCTGCTACCGTGTCCGGTTGCGAACACGGGGGAGAGTGGTGGTCCTGCACCGAGACCGCCTGGCCCCCTACCGGGCCCGGGAGGAGGAGCCGTGTGGGGAGGCTCCAGAGGAGCAGCCGGGGCCGGAGCCGGCCGATAGTGGGCGTCCGTGGATCTCCAGCCGTCACCGTGGCGCAGCGGCCGCTCACGCAGGGTTCCGCAGCAGTTGGCCGAATACGAGTACAGCCTGAGGGGGGTGTTCGACGACGGCGAGACGCCAGACGCTTCAGGTGGGGGCAGTGTAACGCCCTCGCCTGGTGGTAAGGAGGAAGCGCCCCTAGGCGCTCGTAGTACCGCTGGGCATGCTGGGAGTGGTAGCCGGGAAGAGTCTGAGGGTCAGCACGATGACCAGCGGCTGACCCTACCTGTGTAAATAATGTCCTAGTAATTCTAGTGCCCTGTGTAGTCCTGTAAAAGTATAGTGTGTTGTTAGGTAATTACCACCCTAAATGTGTGTACGTGTTCGTCAGTCTCCTCATGTGTGTGTTGATCCTGTGTTTGGTTTTTGGTGTGGTTGTTAAATAAAGTCAGTGCTTGGTTAATCGCTGGTATAAACAGATGCGTGCCATGTTTGCCTTTGTCAGCATTTGTTTCAAAAATAAGTTCACGATACATTAAAAACACATAAAGCACAAACTTAATAACACAATGATACAAAATCAAAACCAAATCATAAATCCAATTAAGTACCTATCCTTTGAAAACAGAGAACACCTTTATATCTACAAAAAAACCGTGACATTTGTATCTATATTTGAATTACAAAGCAGACCAAGTAGTCGCTGAATTCAAAGTTCAGATCTTGGCCAAAACAAGAAAATCAGACCTGAGCTAAATTCGGAACAAAAGCCTCTGCTTCGCCGTTTACTGAGCTTTTGATCAACGTCTGAGTGAAAAAGCCACTCTCTGGCACATACTGCCCAATGTAGCGTAATGTTTCAGGTGATCTAAATCCCAGTTCGACATCAAGTTTCCAACTCGTTTCCTTAGTCTTGTTTACCCACGAACCAGGATTCTACTGTATGAACTTCCGGGGATATTACAAAATGTTTGATGGGGCATCAATCATTCCAGGCGGAAATGGACTCTTTTTTTTTCTCGAGGGATCATATTAAACATTTCATTCATATCGAGAGGAGGATCACCATGAGACACAAAACAAACAGTTTAATTCTGTCTTTTTTAGAAAGTAGCGTTTGTGATACATTAATAATATTTTCGTGGAAATATAGAAGTTGTAAATTTTTTAATTTATATTTGAATCGAAATGTGGTTTTGAGTCAAATATTAGCGTGTTCATGTAATTAGTTTGTGTTTGTCATTACTATATATATATTGCCATGTTACTAGAATTTGTAACTAAAGTTTACTAGTTGTGTTTTTTTATGATGATTAGCCATTTGTTGATTACAATTTAAAAGGTATGGGTTTAATAGTCGTATATTCTACATCTTTTGCCCACTGGGATGTGCCGGTTTTAATTGAACAAAGCTAGATACACATTTTCTAATGCAGCCTTCATTACAAGACAGTTTATTTCTCGAAAGCGTGATATGTAAAAAAGAGAAAAACGAAAATATATGGATGACAATATTTCAAAGATGAAGATATTACTTTTGAGAAATTGTCATTTTATGTATCAAGACGCTTTTCAACCACTGGTTTTAGACCTTTGCTATGCTTCCTGAATCATTTTCAGTGTTATAAACTGGGTGTGGAGGTAGTGATCACTTTGTAGAGCAGTTGACAGGCTGGAGCTGTTCAGACTACTCTTGTTATTTCTCAAATGCTTCCATCTTTTTTCTTTCACGCTAGGACGCAAGTGTGTACATGTGTTTGGTTTTCATTTCACTGATTCTCATTGAAGATTTGGGAATTAACGACGAAAGAATCAGTTGCCTTGGAAAGCAGAAGCTTTGGTTCACAACGATCTTGAAGACACGCCCATGTAGTGCAGCGTGTGATATTTGTACTATAAAAGACCAAGTGCTCAAAGTGACGTCTGCGTTTACCGTTTAGACTTTTCATCTCGGGCACACTTTTAGAAAGCAAAGATAGAGCAGTTGTGTTGAATCACACCAGGACAGCTGTCAGCAGAGTGGCGCAGCGGAAGCGTGCTGGGCCCATAACCCAGAAGTCGATGGATCGAAACCATCCTCTGCTATACACACTGTCAGTTTAATGAAGTGAATTAAAATGTTTTTTTTCTCTCGTGTGTGTGCAAACTTCACACTTACTGTATTCATTAATCTTTACCAATAGCAGATGCCCAAATGTATCTTTGGTTGTTCTGAGATCCTTGATAGTTTTCTCAAATCCTTCAAATGAACATCCATATCAAAGCACAGTGTACGAAGTTAATTTATTATATTTATTACTATATTTATTATACACGTGTAAATTAATTACTTTTTCGCAGTAATTAATTTATTATATTTATTACTATATTTATTATACACGTGTAAATTAATTACTGCGAAAATAATTTACTTCGTACACTGTGCAGAGTGCCGTATACTCCTAGTTGCGGCACACACGATACATACTGTAAAAAGCCTCAGGCACTGTGTTAGATGTGTTTTCGACGTTATATATGCGTTTATTAATGTCGGCGATTTTACGGTTGCAATTCGACGTTGATTATACGTCGAAGCGACGTATATATACGTATAGCCGTATTTTCGCCGTGAATATACGTATATTTGACGAATCAATGCCCACAGCTTGGCATACAAGGGTTTTGCTGAGGGGGTCTTGCCACCTGCCTGAAAAAAAACAGTAAAATGTTTGAGTGCCTATAGAGTTTCTATTTTTATTTTCTTGAGAAAAGTTGATACCATTTCCTGGACACCCCATCCCCCATCAGTGCGCGGTGCCCGGGGAAAAAGCTGTAGGGGGGCTTCTGAAATTCTGAGGGGGGGGGGGGTGATATTTCGGTTGAAACTGAGCTGTATGGTGCAGCTACCCAAATGAAATCTCGCAGCTATGCCATTGATTAGTGCTTCATGATAGAAGATAACGACTAGCAATCTGGTATTTGCGATGAAGTTCAGTTTCACATTTTTCGTCACTCTCACGGTTTGTATTGCCTGGAGCGAAAAGTACCATAAGCGTTCATTTTTGCAGCTACATAGACGTTCTGAATCGTTAAGAAAAAAATGTTGTAAAACCAACAGAAAGCACAGACTGCTATAACTAGTCCTAATTATATAACGATTTTAAGTATAATGATAAACTACTGCAAGGAATCGGTCCACCTGAGCCAACAGGATCGTAATGTTGACACTCAATAACGACACTGATATGTGCAGTTCCTGGACGGATAGCCCTCCTGCCCATCAAACAGACTGAGTGACTGTTCGTGTCATTTAGTGTTGTCTGACCATTGACAAAGTACAACTATTTTTTTAGGGCGCAAATTAAGTTAGGTAAATCTTTTTGCCCAAAACTGAAGGGGCGACACTCCTCCCTCCCCGCCGTGATGCCAGGCCTGTCCCCATCCTATTCCATAATGTCATTATATATAATACCATAAAACAGTACGATCCTTACTAACTGCATGCGTTAAAATTGCACATCAGCTCATAGCAGGGGGCACATAGCCGCGATGTATTATCAATGTTAAACTTCAACCATAATATCGACAACATTAATAAACGCATACGTTGAGAAAATATCGAACCCAGCATATTTTCCGGTTATATACCACAATGCATTGCTAGTATTCGTTGGTCACCATTTTGGACACGTTTTTCAAACGTAGAAGTATATCCGCAAATATCTCAGCAATCCTCTTTTGACGAGTAAGTATGAACAATAATAATACTATCTGAATACATGCAGATCTTTCTTAATATTATTTTGATTAAAATAGTACGTGAATAAGCAAAAAATGGCACATAAAAATAGTGTGAATGGGGAAGATGACACAAAATCGTTTTTGCCGTTTCTCTATTCTTATTCTATGTTGTACTTTCAAACTTTGGGTACTCTTTAATTAGGACAGACTTTATTGCTCAACTGCTATGATGCAAGGCAAATTTTATACATTTATTTCAGCTTTGAGCTTAGTAAACCGTTCATTTTTTAGATTATACTAAAGAAGATATTAATCATCATTTTTTTGGGAAGTAATATTATATAATTTTCTCCTAGCTGCGGTGCTGAAGTCCCACCCTACATCAACAGAAAAAGAAATAAAGGAGCACGCAATGTGTTACTTGAAGAATGCATATGCAAGGCAGGGGGCCAGGAGATCTGGACACTGAAAATAATAGGTTTTTGGTTCTAACTGTTAGGACAATTAGACAGGGTTTGCAAATAGTGGACAAAAATCGTCTTAACTTCCATTGTAATATTTTTTTTCTTGGAAATATAGAAGTTGTACATTTTAAAATGTATATTTGAATCAAAATGTGGTTTTGAGTTAGTGTGTTAATGTAATTAGTTTGTTTGTCATTACTATACTGTATAATTGCCATGTTACCAGAATTTGTAGCTGAAGTTTAAGACTAGTTGTGTTTTTTATGATTATTGCCCATATGTTGATTGTTGATTGATTGTATACAATGTATAATTTGAAACACATATGTTTCAGGTGTGAATGTGTATTTTCAGAATAAATTTCTAAACCTAATCATTGGCTTGGTTTACTTGTTTCTACACCTATAAAACCTATCTTTGATGTATAATAGACCTCTACCCATATACGTATAATAGACCTCTAAAGTTATCCGTATAATAGACCTCTAACCATATACGTATAATAGACCTCTAAAGTTATCCGTATAATAGACCTCTAAAGTTATCCGGAACTCCAACCATATATGTATAATAGTCCTCTAAATTTATCCGTATAATAGAACTCCAACCATTTATGTATAATGAACGTCTAAACATAGACGTATAATTGACGTATAACTTTAGACGTATATTAGAATTTCATTCTGGACGAATTGCAGACCACATTTAGACGTCTAAGGTATGCGTTTAATAGACGTATATTATACGTCTTTTGCCCACTGGGTCTGCTTCGTGGTTTATTAAGCTTTTGATCAACGTCTGAGTGAAAAAGATTTGCTATTTTATCTCTTTGATTAAAGTTCACAAAAAGCACATTCCTTCGAGCCGGAGTCGAACCAGCGACTTAAGGATGCCTTACTATTTCCCCTACAGTCCTCCGCTATACCAACTGAGCTATCGAAGGGGTGTAGGAAGCATTGTTTCCCTTGAATTTAAGCCACGAAGCAGGTTTCTACTGTATGAACTTCCGGGGAAATTAAAAATTGTTTGATGGGGCATCAATCGTTCCAGGCGGATATTGACACTTTTTTTTTCTCGAGGGATCATATTAAACAATTCATCAGTATCGAGAGGAGGATCACCATGAGACACAGAACAGTTTAATTCTATCTTTATTAGAAAGTAGTGTTTGTGCAACATTAAAAATATTTTCATGGAAATATAGAAGTTGTGATTTTTAAAACTTATATTTGAATCGAAATGTTGTTTTGAGTTAAATATTAGCGTGTTAATGTAATTAGTTTGTGTTTGTCATTACTATATATATATATTCCCATGTTACTATAATTTGTAGCTGAAGTTTACTAGTTGCGTTTTTTATGATATATTGTAATAAACAATATTGTAATAAACATTATCATGTTTAATACGATATTGTATAAAATGCATAATTGGAACTACATATTTTTCAGGTGTGAATAATTGTATATTTTCAGAATAAATTTCTAAACCAAATCATTGGCTTGATTTACTAGTTTCTACACCTATAAAACCTATCTTTGATGTATAATAGACCTTTAACTATATAGATATAATAGTCCTCTAAATGTATCCGTATAATAGAACTTCAACCATTTATGTATAATGGACATACTGTATAATCAGAGATGTCTAATTGACCTATAACGATATACGTATATTAGAATTTCATTCTAGTCCCATTAAGGGACATTTTGAGCCAGTGCAGTCAGGCCAGTTCCACTTCAACTGCGCCCGACAACGGAGGTCGTTTTGAAAACAACGAGAGTAAAGGGACACTGCATGTCTGCAGAACATCACGTCCGAGTTTCAAGACAGTAACATCAGAGATTGGAAGCTAGGGAGTTTCAGGTCTGTTTTTTAGTATAGGTTCATGAAAGTCTAAATACCTTTGCAAGAAATATTTCAGAATCCCAGTCAAATCCAGTACAATTGCTGCACAGATCTGCATTCTACAATAAGAAAACTGTCCGTTTAATCAAACATGCCTCATAAAGCATTTTTAAAACAGGAATGCATCTTTCTATAAAAATAAAATGACTTGAAGGGTGCTATAAGCTAAGGTGTGAAAGCCTGCTCTACAGAAGAAGTATATCCAGAGGTGCCAAAGAAGTCGAGGTTTCACCTCGTGAGAGAAAGCATCTCAGAAAACGAAGTTGCAGTCGCTTCCATGCATCATAACACCACTAGGTCAGACAAGAAGAGCTGAAGAGCCGCTGTCGAGAGTAACGCGGCCGAGCGCTCTAAGGAGCTGGATTAAAGCTCCAGTCTCTTCGGGGGCATCTTTTGGGATTACACCACTGCTGCATATCTCCTTGTTAAAAATCCCTATTTTTTGTTGTTGCTGCCTCCAGGCGATGTAAACAAGATTCAGAAAAAAATAATTTATCCACCCTTGAAGGTGTGGTGGCCAAGTGGTAAGGTGTTGGTCTTGTAAACCAAAGATTGTGGGTTCAAGCCCCACCTGTGCCTGTTTCATTTGTCACCACTCTCCTTTAGTTTCAAAGTCTTTAAAAAATTTGCAATGTAGGAGTTTCTATAGTAAGAAGAACATAACTGTCGCCAGTGATTAGTGTTCGTGCATATCCTGCCCTGTTTTTTAGTCGACAAAGCCTGTCTCTCTTCACACCCATCTTTCGAATGATCGTCTCAGCATTGGGAAGGAACGTGCGTTTGGTACAACCCCCACTCCATGGTCTGATCACAAACAGATCGAGTGAGCTCTGGTTGGAAGTACCGTTCAAAAGCACTAAAAATCTGACTTAGGAACGAGAAGACCGAGTTTTTTTTTTAATTCGAGTAAACGATAAAATTATATAAGTAGTGGGACAAAACATTGTCTGCCTGCAAGACTATGTCATGCTAAACGCCACAAATTGTGTTCTTCCAGTTGTGTCAATCGTCCTAAAGTTACGGAAAATCAGATGCAACTGGTGCATTCAGCATACATTTCTTCAGGATAGTTGAATGGTTTAAAATAACGATTTCATAGATTCTTGTCTTTTAAGCTGTGTGTTCCGCTCTCCAAATAGAGGCGCGGGTTCAAATCCCACTCCCGACAGTAAGGCGTTTTACCCTGTCTTACACTGTTCCAGTCTTGTTGTTCTCGCTGACAATCACAATAGGAGGAAAACGGAGAAACTGCTTCGCAAGAACACAACGGACAGAAAAAAGCTTCGTAAACACGTGAATGTGATTATCATAAGGTATGCATTCAAATGTTGAAGCCCGAATTATAAAAGCAGCAGAAGAAAGGTGCAGCACAAGGCAATTTGTGAGAATTCGCGGGTTTGTATGTGGCTTGGACTTCTTTCAAGCCTATGAAGGTGACCCCCTTTTCATTTTCATTTTCAAACTTCAGAACAGAATAACAAAAAGGTTTCATGTAAGACCGTTGGAAATACCGGTTTCATGATGTATTCGGCGAACCTGAATGAAATATTTTAGTGCGTGCTCAAATGCGAAGAATTAAAAAAAAACCTGGAAAATCAACTCTTGCAGTAAATGTCATAAATTTAAAGCGTGTAGTCTGCATGAACAGAGCAACGCAGCAGTCTGTAAAAACGAAGCCACAAGTCCTCTTTTGTCTCGGGCAGTGCATTCAGATAAGATGGCTCTGCAGAAGACATGATAAATGCCGAACTCGTTGTTGCCATTATTGCTACTCTTGCTACTGTAGTTTTAAGCTCTAATCAGCGGGCATGTACAGTTGTACAGGAGCTAGACTACTTTGCGCCATCAAAATTCCATTATGTGAATTTAAGGTTTTATTAATAACAGCATTAACTATACAATGCGTGCTCAAAAACCGCTGCCCATTAGCTTAAGAAGCAGCCTTGTTTTAACAAAGTGTGGTATTCGAACAGTAAATGCTGAAGTTTTTAATACTTGTGAGCAGATCTTCCTCGAGTCAGACACACTCTTGCTCGCCCGATGCTTTCAGAGCAATATCTGAATCGAGGCTCAAAATGGAAAGAAAGCTGAATCAGGCAATGGTCATAAGGCACTCGGGGTCACTGTACCCTATAACATCCTGCTTGAACTGTCCAACTAAAAGCTTAGAGGGATCAGAAAGGACACAAACAACCCTTGAAATCACAATCTTGAACTTAAAGGTCGCCAGCTCTACTGGCTGCGCCTCTTTTGCTCCTCTATTACAACAGTAATATTACTAGCGTTGATTCACCATAGTAAAGTAGGCTGAGACTTTGAATGCAATGGGATGGTGGCCAAGAGCTAAGTTATCAGTCTTCTAAACCTACTGTGCCTTCCTTTTTCACCTCCATGTTATTTTATCTAGATTGTCAAGTAACTTGCAAAACGTCTCTACTTACTCTGTTACTCTGTCTCAAAATTGTAGAGAAAAGTTATCTGTTATAGCCTTAACAGAATGCAGAAATCAAATATATGGGATTTGTTAAGAACTTTATTGTCTTTTCACAAATTACTACAGAATAATACAAAGAAGACATTTTATAGTCTTATATTGAAACCATGAAACCTATGCACACATTCACAAGAGATTACAATAGAAAAATGAAAATTAGATCACGTATGATGTTAAATAATTTCTTTAAATCACACTAAATTGCAATCTTGAAACCAAAATTAGAAATATTGAAAACAACCTTTGTTCCCCAGGAAGAAAAGCTGTTTTATATGATGGGACCCGGTTTTAGGTAATCAAGATTGGGAAGACAACTGTACCCTAGCAAAGGAAAATGTTACACAAACTTTGGAAAGCACACTCTGAATCCATCCGTATATTTGATTTCCAAGATCCGTTCAAAGCAACTTGGCTCTTCACAAGCAAATCATTTCAGGGAAGAAATTCAGTTTAGTCAACTACTGGTGCATTCAGCACACCTTTTACTCTGGCTTGTCAGTATGGCTGAGTGGTCTAAGGCGCAAAACTCAAGGATGTGTGTCTTTCTAGCTGGCTTGGGTGTTCTGGTCTCCAAATGGAGGGGTGGGTTCAAATCCCACTCCTGACAACTTCTGTTTTTACCTCTCTTGAATTGTTCCAGTGCTTGCTGACAGTGAATGACTGTAAAAGCAGCAGAAGTAAGCAAGCAACTCAGTGCAATTTGCAGAGTATTCTGCACTGTTAAAATCCATGGGTTTTCATACTATTTGGAATTCGTAGCTCAAGAAGTGACTCCTGTTTCATTTTCTATTCACCAACTCGATTTGCATTCTGCCCCTCACACCTCACAACAGAATAACAAATGGCTTCATGAGCCACAGGATCCCCATGCAGATACAGTTTGCACTATGTATTAGGTAACCCAAATGAAATATTTTAGTGTTGTCTCAAATGTAAGAAATTTCATGAAACCTCAGAATGGAAAGTTTGCAGAAAATGCCAGCAATTCAAAGTGTGTAGGCAGCATGAACAGACCAAGGCAGCTCTAAGTTACAGCGATCTGAAGCCACAATTCCTTATTGCGCTCAGCAGTGCTTTCAGAGTCGACGGCTCTGTATAAGAAATGAGAAATGCTGGACTCCAAATACGATCTTGCCATTACTGCTACTCCTGCTGCTGTAACTTAAAGCTCTAATCAGTTATCAAAGTTGTACAAGGGCTACACTTCTTTGCCCCACCAAAATACCATTATGTGAGATTAAGAAGAAGAAGTATTGCAACAAGGTGTCATCTTCAAACAGTAAATGCTCAGGTGTTTATACTTACTCGTGAGCAGATCACCCTCGATTTAGAAAAAACCTTTGCTTACCCCTTGCTTTCACAGCGATATCTGAATCAAGCCCCAAAGCAGTAAGAAACTTGAATTACACAAAGCACATACGACATTGGGTTGTCATTGTACACTATCACGTCCTGCTTGCACTGTCCTACTAAAAGATTAAAGGGATCAGAAAAGACCCTTGAATCAACAATTCTGAACTTAAGGGTCGCCAGCTCTACCAACTGCACCTCTCTTGCTCCTTTATTACAATAGTAATATTACTAGCATTGGTTGAACATGGTATCGTAGGTTGACAGCTGGAACACGTGACTCACATGCAGTGACAGTGCCATTCTCAGATATCGCTGCACCATATTGGTTTGGGAGCAGGAGTAAATTTACCATGGAAACATGTGTGCCTCCATTTAGGTTGGCAACTTCCAAGAAAATAATTTTCATACATTGAATTTGATCTTCATATTCCTTTTGTATTCTCAGCTGTAATATTTCACAATTACAGTTCAGATTTGTTGGAAAACTTAAAATAAACAATTTTCTAAAAATGATCTCATGAAGTATTGCCAGGATCTATATTTAGCGTTCGGTAGCAATAGTACTGCTGATATTAATGGAGTAGAAATGTATGATGTATTGACAGCTTTATCTGAAGTGAGAAGTTTTAGAATGCCGCCCATAAAAGTGTTAGGATTCATATGAAGAAATACCTTTTTCCACCCAAAATGCTGCTATTATGTGAACATTACCAGTTTCGGTAGCTTCTGGCCGCGATTTTCCAAAACTGAAACTAATAACAAAATTATTGCACCATGTTCGAAAAATGTATATCAAGACTAGTAAGAAGACAAGATTTTACAGAAATATTAAAAAACGATGCAAGCATAAAAAGTAAATTAAATTCAATTAAGTTTTTTTTTGTTTTGGAGAAATGGGCGTGCACACATCAGAAGACACTAATGTTTGTCTTCAATAGAGTGTGTGTATAACAGTTTAACACAAAAGGTTTTTAATTGTGATTTTGTTTAAATTCAATAAATCATCTAGCAAGAAATAAAGAAATTGTTTTATTTCGTAAACTATAAACCATGAAGAGATTTACAGATCATGTCCTTCGCTTTGTAGGTAAACAATCAGTCTTTTAACTTAAGTGTTCAGCATTCAAGTGGATGGTTGTGTTTCTTGAATCTCTTGTGATCTTCAAAAGTCATTGTTTTGTCCTTCATGTTTTTGATTTGTACCATGGATATTTTACACGTTCTATTTATCATTTTTCTTCCCATACGGAACACGTTCAAGGTGTTCTTGTCGCTGTGCTGCATGTAGTTAATCTACACAAGAGCACATGTAACTGTACAGGACACGCAGTGAGGAGCTCACGCAGTTTTCAGCTCAGTGTGGAGTCCAGAGGGAGGACTCGCTCGCTGAACGAGCTCTCAAGAAATCCCGGCTGAGATTAAACAGGTGCTTCTTTAACAGCCAAGACAAATCGAAGACCTTCTCTGGCTTTCTTGTAGATTACGTTAAATTAGTTAAAATCATTTGATAGTTAACAAGACTAAATGCATTGGAAGTACCTTTAAAGGAGTAGAGCAACATTGTAGCACTTCGAGAGTATCTAGATTTTATTTTATAAACCTGGGTCTCTCTGAACACAAGCGAAGACGTTTGCTATGTGACGGTGGTAACAAAACACCTGGAAATGCCAGGAATTGAGCCCAAAACCTCAAACTTGCAAGGCATGTGCTTTACCACCAAACTACACCCCCTGTAAAGTAAATATAACTCTCTGCACAAGCAGTTCAGCACAGACAAAGAATACCTGCAGTTGACAGCCTTTCCTTTTCCTTTACTATAGAGTAAATTCATGGGAACGAAGAAATAAGGATGGGAAAAGAATCGCATTAAAGCTTCAAGTGACTGGGCACAAATGAATCAGTTATACAGTCATTGGATGTCTGTGTCTTCATAAATTTTAAGACTTTAACTTTAACTTGTGCCTTTTCCTAAAATATTTACCATTTGTAGTGACTCTTTCATGTCAGATATTCTCAGTTCCTCATCACCGGAATCACTTTCAGAATAGACAGGAAATCTGAAGTCCATCTGGGTTGATGCACTGTCTGGCGAAAAAGCCAAGTGTTGAAAATAACATACCTAACCATAGATTGAAACAACAAACCCCCATCAGAAAATATTGTAATAATGTACCACTTCAGTTTCCTCAACGACGTGTTCCTCATTCAAAGAGGCCATCTTCGCGGCAGTCAGCGGCTGGTCCAGACACCTCAGTCGGTAGTTTATACCGGACACCCCAGCTAATTTTAAGCATAAACACTTTTAAATTGGTTGGGGTGCTATAGTAGACCCCAACCACAAACCTCATGATTGGGGGGAAGAAAAAGAAAATTATGTGCAAAATTATATCAGATTAAAAAATGTAAAGCTTTTGTGGAATGTTTAGATCTTTACATTTTACTGACAACTTCTCTGCAGTTGGAACTGCTAGGTCATAAAAGGGTGAGGGTTGATATCTCTAAAAAACACATCTCTCAGAACTTTACGGTTTCGGGCGTGGACAGTGAAGTGACCTAAAAACCTACATAAGGACTTGGCTTGCAGTGTCCGAGTCTGTCAGTCTTGGGAGATCTTTGGACTTCAGAAGAATAGAACAGTGGCACGCAAAGAACAGATACAGACAGTGGAAGACTCCCTTTTTTGAAGCCTTGCACTACAGGACTTGATGGATGACGATGAATTTTTCTTGGGTATGTACATTCGTCTTATTAAAATTGAAATTACAGCATTGTTTGATGCATTTCCATTACATGCAGCAGATATACACCCGACGCAGGCGATAGGCTCAACAGGGAATAAATCTGTGGTGTTGGAGTCGTCAGAACTCTCCGGCATCAGTGGGTAAGAATTACAACCGTGTACATCTGTATTGTGGACAGTGTTCTTTCTTCTCTTTCTGAGTGAGTCTGGGTATAAGCCAATGGCTGTAGCGAACATAAATGGCGTCACAAGTGTCAGCTGCAGAGAACTTAACACCATTGCTAACGAGAGCATGTCCATTAGATTAGATGCAGGCAGCAGGCTCGACGGGGAATTAACGTGTGGAAGAGAAGCAGAGCGTTTCTAAATAATCTTTGACAAATGGTGCGTATTACTTAAGAGTTTAACTAATTAAAAAATGTCCTGCTTACATAAGTTTTCTATTTTCTTGGTAATTTGTGATATTAGGTATCATGGTCAACACCTAACACCCTTTTTTTTTTTCTTATCCGTAAAGACACTGCTCAGGCTTCAAATAATGTTAGTGGGGCCCAAAATGTGAGGCACAGCACAACCATGAAAAAAGGTTAGTATTAATTAAGCGGTGCCAAGTTGTATTGTAAAACACCTCTTTTATCAGTTACAATTAAAAGGTTACCCAAAAACAAATATGAACCTGGATCCATATCACTTAAACAGTTACTTCTTTTGGAGGAATGTTAACTAATTAAAAGTTCCTAGTTTACGCAGTTTTCTGTTTTTGATGTATTCAGCATTGCTGACTAATCCTTAATACCCATTTCTTATTCACACAGACGCGGCATCTTTGAGAGTGGAAAAAGATGTGGGAGAAATGGGGTAGCAGACGCTAGGCCCAGTGGTGATTTCATCACGGAAGGCCGTAGTTAACAAAACGCTGTCTGGATCAAAACATGTCAGACCTTTGGATAGAACTAATAGTGCGTTTAGAGACTTGTCGAGTGGTAATGTTTTAAAGTGTGTGAGCTAAATAGCTCAGTTACTAGCTATGGGGAACACTAATGAAATGGATAAAAAGAGAAAATTAGTGCGCCAAAAATCTGTTTTTGCCGATGTACAACCCGATCTACCAAAAAATGTCCAGTCTTTTACCACTTTCCTTTTTGACATAACTTCAACAGCGTATTTAGCTCAAAAGGCAGCATTTCGCGACCTGGCAATGGGATTTTATGGTACAAATGCGCCGAACGCTGATGGATGTAAATGACTAAACACGCGATTTAAAAAGTGGTTAAAAGACCGACCCCTTACCAACATCACGCGTCAGTATGTTAATAAAAGAATTAAACTTGCAAAAGCATTTTTGTTGAGACACAAAAGATTCAGAGAGAGACACAACATTCCACATGACCAACCCGATCCACACAATGAGAATGCTGGAGTAGAAAATAATGTAATGGTCAGGGGTGCTGCAGTAGAACCTGATAACGATAACTTTGAAAACTGAGAGCCAGTTGTGATGAACGATGAGAATCATGTTGGTGGCGGTGGCGATATGAATAGAGACCCCTTAGTTTTCCTGGAACTCGTGCAACGTTATGACAGTACCGATAAAAATTTTAGGGCATCAGAGAACTATAAAGAATTTCGTTTTGTTTATCTTGACAAAGTTGACTCATATGTAGTGGCTATAGACACTGTACATGGAGCAGTCCAAAGAATACTGGATGAAATTTCACCAAGTGTAGGTCCTAATGACTTTGTGCAGTTATGTTTGTCTTCCAGCAGGTTTAATGACCTGCTTTTCTCGCTCAGAAGGTGTCCCAGAGAATTAAATGAATTAAATGATTTTTTAAAATCACATCTCAGACCTCTTACAGAGCCATACAGATGTTCTAACAGATGACACCCTCAGATTAGTAGTCACAATATAATGGAATATGGAGGGCGGTGCTCACAGAAGGTTTAAATCCATTTTGTACAGTAGGGTAATAGAACGGAAGGTACACCTTGTCGACTTACATTATCTGGACAGTAATCTGGGTTTTGCAGGCTGTGTGTACGGCTTAATGAATACTCTCTACACGAATATGCGATAATTAAAGTGGCTGAGCAATTTCACCACGATTTGTCTTTTTCAGAGAATCAGAAAATTAGCTTGTCAGATGTTGCAGCTTTTGAAAAACATTTAAAGGTGCTCATTAAAATTTTGTACCATGATCAGGGCGAGTGGAAATATTTTACATCGGGCCCCACGCTGCCAGAATCTAAAATACTTTTTGATCAATAAATAAATGAAAAAGTATATCTTTTTATGTTATTTGTTTTTTTGGGTTCTCTTTATCTATTTTATGACTCAGACGAAGATCTGATCACATTTTAGGTCAAATGTATGCAGACATACAGAAATTTTAAAGGGTTCACAAACCTTCTAGTACCACTGTAGTTATTTTATTTTTTATTTTGTTGTGTCCATTGTTCCCCTGCCTGCCTGGCTCTTGACCTGTGACTGTCTGAATGCACACAGGAGACTTTCAGGAAGGGGGTTTGTCCTGAGCCTCTGTGAAATACCCACACACTCTCATGAATAACTGCTCCATTAGCACATCACTGTACAACTAAACCACTCTGCCAGGGAGAGCCAGGACTGGACTTCAGCCCTGAACCATCCCCCTCACTGCAGCAGGGGCGCAGACAAGATACTGAATCCATCTTTTCTCCAGAAAGCAATGGCCTCACTGCCATTTCTCCCAATCCAAGCAGCAAGTTACAACAGCACCATTTTCAACTCATCTGGGAGTTCCCACTGCAGTATTGACACAAGCCAGTGGACACTGATTTGGGCCAGAGCTGCATCGCTCCTGGTAACTCAGTGCTGCTTAAGAAAACCGGGCCTGCTCTTGTGCTGGGCAGACCAGTCACCTGTGTTGATTTGCCTTCACATGAGGGTACCATTCATGGATCCCTGTTGAAAAGGACCAACCAGTGACCAGCTTGATACCCCAGCAAGAAAGAAACTATACCGATCTCAGGTTCTGTTTTATGTGATTCTGATTGCATGTTAGATAGCAGTTTTTTTTTGTTATGTTTTAACAGCTTCTATATTTTAACATTTTTATGTCATAACGTTATTTTTTGTTGTTGTTTTGTTTTATAGTGTGATGTACTGCAGTTATGTTGTTGTTTTGTTTCAGTTTTTATATAGGAACTGTTTTGCCATTTTATTTATTCTTCCATGTTCCAGTTGAACTGGTTTTCTTAAACCATTTAATCTGACTCAGTTTTGGAATATTCCTGAATGCTGCACTATACAACACAGGCAGAAAAAAGTCTCCAAAATAAAATTTCCAGACAGGATAAAATTGTCACCTGTCCAAAGGTTTCCTTTGGCACCCAAAATCCAGCACTGAGTGAAAAAAAAGTATAAGTTATTATTTTATATATATATAATATATAATATACTATATAATATATATATATTGTATGTATAAATATATATTTTTACAGATCATCACACTGAGTATTGGTGGTTCAGTCGTAAAATTTTTAAAGAAAGGGCAGAACATGCGAGGCGTTCTTGAATCAGAACCAGGCTATACAGGTTTCTGTTCTGTGGTGGTCAGGACACATTTCTACAAGAAAAAGGAGGAATTACTTCACTCCTATTAAGCATGAGCTGAAACAGGATAAGAACGGGAGATTTTGTGTGTTTGTACATATGTCAACGCATTATCTACATCGTAGTGCCTTTCTCATTTGCACAATACTAGAAGGACCATAGAGCAAGCTCTTTATCAAGAGTAAGATTGAAACCCATGCCTTCAGGGTGACAACACTATTAAAAGCTTTGGAAAATGTGTCGGCTTTTATAATCCATCTTATTTCTGGAGTGAATGTTCTATTTGAGAGAAAAGCTAAGATGCTCATAAAGGTGGGCATGGCATAGGTTCTGTGCAGGATCTGTGAATCATTTCATATGAGAAAATAATATTTAATTGCATTAAGTTTATATATATATATCGCTTGTCCTCTCCAGATTAAACCAAAAAATAGTTGCATTGAAAAAAACAAAACTTAACATATAAAAATATGGAATTAGTAGTAATGGTGCCAAAATAGATTTTCTTATTAGGACAGATTCATACAATATCTCTTGATTCTTTATTATTTCCCTCTTTATTGGATATATTTTTCTTGGATTTTATATTTATCCTCTCTGGGGATAAATACACTTTAGATTGTGCAACAAAGACTTTGAACTTTTTGGTAGAATTTAATGAGACAGTGTGACAGTTAAGGATCCTAATCTGTTTTATACATGTTTATTGCTTAACAACTTTTAACAAAAGCTGTTACATAATTACAAGCCTATCCAATGAGAACAGTCTTAATTGTAAATTAAACAGGACTAAACTTAACATCCCAAGACTACAAAGAAATAAAGAATTAATTCAATTTAGATTTAATTTTAAAATTGTATAAAACTAAAACTTGTATCCATTTAATTATACATATAAATTAAACTTCACGACTAGAACTTATTCCGTTTTAGTCAACCATAAGTAAAAGTAAAACTTTAATTACGTGTGATCTATACTAAATCAAAAGTGGGTAACTACAAAGTGACTATGACTAATAAACATTTTAGGAACAAGTAAAGGTTTATTCCACACTGAAAAGAGAAAAAAGGCAACACAACGTTTCAGCTGTGAAGCTTTCTTCGGATATCACATGCTGACACAGCTACCTACTTGAACTAATAGACATTTTAGTTGACATGACTAAAAATATGATTAAATCAAACTGGTGACTAAATTGGTGTGTTTTTAAGTCACTGGATAAAGACTGGATAAAACTCTTCCCATTGTGACTGTAGCTGAATGATCTTTCTCCTGTGTGACTGCACTGGTGGACTATGAAGGTCTCTTGTGAGTGTGCTGGTGGCTTTTTAAGTTCCTTAACTGACTAAAACGTTTCCCACACTGACTGCAGCTGAATGGTCTCTCTCCTGTGTGAACACACTGGTGAGCTCTTAAGGTACTTGAGTCAATAAAACTCTTCCCACACTGACTGCAGCTGAATGGTCTCACTCCTGTGTGAATACGCTGGTGAGCTCTTAAGGTACTTGACTGACTAAAACTCTTCCCACACTGACTGCAGCTGAACGGTCTCTCTCCTGTGTGAATGAGCTGGTGGACTATGAAGGTCTCTTGTGAGTGTGCTGGTGGCTTTTTAAGTTCCTTAACTGACTAAAACGTTTCCCACACTGACTGCAGCTGAATGGTCTCTCTCCTGTGTGAACACACTGGTGAGCTCTTAAGGTACTTGAGTCAATAAAACTCTTCCCACACTGACTGCAGCTGAATGGTCTCACTCCTGTGTGAATACGCTGGTGAGCTCTTAAGGTACTTGACTGACTAAAACTCTTCCCACACTGACTGCAGCTGAACGGTCTCTCTCCTGTGTGACTGCACTGGTGGACTATGAAGGTCTCTTGTGAGTGTGCTGGTGGCTTTTTAAGTTCCTTAACTGACTAAAACGTTTCCCACACTGACTGCAGCTGAATGGTCTCTCTCCTGTGTGAACACACTGGTGAGCTCTTAAGGTACTTGAGTCAATAAAACTCTTCCCACACTGACTGCAGCTGAATGGTCTCACTCCTGTGTGAATACGCTGGTGAGCTCTTAAGGTACTTGACTGACTAAAACTCTTCCCACACTGACTGCAGCTGAACGGTCTCTCTCCTGTGTGAATGAGCTGGTGGACTATGAAGGTCTCTTGTGAGTGTGCTGGTGGCTTTTTAAGTTCCTTAACTGACTAAAACGTTTCCCACACTGACTGCAGTTGAATGGTCTCTCTCCTGTGTGAACACACTGGTGAGCTCTTAAGGTACTTGAGTCAATAAAACTCTTCCCACACTGACTGCAGCTGAATGGTCTCACTCCTGTGTGAATACGCTGGTGAGCTCTTAAGGTACTTGACTGACTAAAACTCTTCCCACACTGACTGCAGCTGAACGGTCTCTCTCCTGTGTGAATGCGCTGGTGGGTTATTAAGTTACTTGACTGACTAAAACTCTTCCCACACTGACTGCAGCTGAATGGTCTCTCTCCTGTGTGAATGAGCTGGTGTCTTCTTAAGTTAGTTGAGTGACTAAAACTTTTCCCACACTGACTGCAGCTGAACGGTCTCTCTCCTGTGTGAATGCGCTGGTGTCTTCTTAAGTTATTTGACTGACTAAAACTCTTCCCACACTGACAGCAGCTGAACAGTCTCTCTGCTGTGTGAATGCGCTGGTGTCTTTTTAAGAAGCATGATTGACTAAAACTCTTCCCACACTGACTGCAGCTGAATGGTCTTATTATCAAGTCCTGTTGGAGCTGCTGTTGTTCCTCCCTGTTCTGACTCTCCTCTGTGTTTTGTAACTCAGTACTGATCTTATCAACAGGTGCATCAGTCTGCTGGCCTGCAGGGTCAATCAACTGGGGCTCCATGTCCTGCTCTGGAAGATTAAACTCACCCAGTTCTTCACTGTGCTCTTGTACAGACACACAGCCAAGTCCACTACAACCTTCTGTAATATTGTATGGGTCCAGATTGGTAATCTTCTCTATAAAATCATCAGATAGTAGGAATCCAGGTGTCTTACTCTCAGGCTCTGTCTTCATCATGGGCACAGAGTCCAGATCCTCCACTCTCTGTCTGCTCTCTGTGGGTTGCTGATTGAGTTTCTCTTTCCCTTCTGCAGAAGTGAGCTCTGTCTCCTGCATCATACTGGAGCTCCACTCCTCCTCACTGTGCTGCTGTTCAAGAGGAGCCCTTTCCCCAGCGTCAGGGAGAGCACTGGCCTCTAATCCTGCAAATACAGGACACAAGGACAAGACCTTTAACATGGGATGAAAGTAGTATTTAAAAAGCAAATAACAACATGGAGATCCAAGAAAACAAATGTTACAATATAAGGATTTTTAGCATCTATACAGACCACCACAGAATACTAAAACACCCCAATGTTCACTTTATCCTTTCATAGTACACATTTAGTCGACAGTGTTAATTTAGTCGACAAAAATTACGACTAAATGTTTTGCAATTTTAAAGAAAATGAAACACTAAAATAATCCACAATGATAGTGACAAGGACTTGATTGCTTTGCATTTCTGCTTCAGTGCACTAAGATGAGACAAAATGACCTACTGGAGTAAAACTCAAAGTGAAATTAATTTTGCAACATGAGATTCACCATTTGTGTATTTACTTTTGTCTGGCAAAAAGCAGGCTGGCTGTAACAGGTACAATCCTAAATCTGAGGCTGTGTGTGGACTGTGCATTGCCTAAGGGCTACGGATGTGTAAGAATCGCAGTTATCAGGATCTGCCATTTTCTATCTTCTTCTGTTTTACAACTGTCTCCCATTTCTGGATGGTCTTTTCAACACCTCCTGTCATGAATTCTTATTGTGTGTTAATTGACTGCCACAATGAGATGTATACACTAGAATAAGCAGATTAAAGAAAATTGAAAACTAGAGAAGAAAGACATGCTTGTGGTTCTCCATGCTTTCAGCTGGAAAAAAAAGATCTGGAGTCAGGAGTATTTCATGTATAACCAGACCAAGAAAAACTCTTGTACAACATTACCGAAGATAAACAGAACTCAGCCACATTATGAGTTGAAATCTGCAATAGATCTGAAGTGCCATCTGAGCTACAGCACCCAGACACTGGGATTAAGACATCTCTTTAAAGCCCTGGCCAAATCCAAAGACAGTACAGTTAAAAAAAACTACACATTCCTGTTAACATGGCGGTGCATTTGATCCTTGCCTTTAACCAATGAAACAGGGTGAAATGTCACATGGCTTTGGGGCCGAGTTTTGAAAGCTTAACTTATCGGCAAAAAGTGTAATTTACATCATAGGCTACCTCAAATTGTCACTTACACAACTCTGTATGTTGCTTAGGCCACTCCTATTTGCCTTTTTAGTTATGGAGTCGGGAAGATAGAGCTCTGGGGTGCAGCTAAAAAAGGTCCCGTTACCCACAGAATGTAGATGATCCTGAAGACCAGAGTCAGATGGACAAAGGTTGCAAGGTGGGGAGTAAATGGATAATAAACCAGACAAGTACTGAATAAGGATGAGAAAGTTAAAACTGACTCAAAACCTGATAGGAAGTCAGTGCAAGGACTTGAAGACAGGCGTAATGTGATTGCTTGCTTGCAACCCAGTAAGGATTCTGGCTGCCAAATATTGGAGATTGCTCAGTGTGGATTTAATTACCCCAGTGAACAGGATGTGCATATATTTATACTAGAAAAATCCCTTTCTTAGTTTGTCTTGTGCCCTTTAAAAGAAAGGGAATCAGTGTGATATTCTACAATGCAGAGTGCTACTAACAATATTTACATATGATACTCGTTAAACAAATTAATACAAGCAGTTTTTGAGGATTTATTTGCAGGATGCAAAACTAGAGATGTAGGTAGATAAGAGATAATTTTGGGAAAGCTGAGAAATGCGCTGATAACAAGAACACTTACTAAAAGGGTTAGGCAAACTTTAGATAAATTGACAGGAGATGTTATAAACTGTGCCAGCGGCCAAATCACCCTGCAGCTCTCAACTGGCAGCCCACTGAAGCTAAGCAGGATTGAGCCTGGTCAGTACATGGATAAGATACCTCCTGGGAACCTATGGTTGTTGCTGGTAGTGCTGTTACTGGGACCAGTGGGGGGTGCCCACCTTGCGGTCTATGAGCGTCTTAATGCCCTAGTATAATGGCAGGGACACTACACAGTAGTGGGCACTGTCTTTCAGATTTGACGTTAAACCGAGGTCCTACCTTTCAGTGGTCATTAAAGATACCAAGACGTTTCTCGAGAAGAGTAAGAAGTTACCCAAGTGTCCAGGCCAAATTTCCCCCTTAGCCTTTACCATGGCCTCCATACTATCCCCATGTATGATTGGCTCACACTTGGCCTGCGATGGACTGGCTCCCTGTCCAGGGTGTAACCTGCCTTGCACTCGTTGCTTGCTGAGATAGGCTCCGGCTCTTCCCGCAACCCCGAATGGGATAATGCGGTTAGGAGGATGGATGGATGTTATAGACTGCAGAGGAAGATGATGAAGTTAAGAGACAGAATGTTTACACAGCTACTGAAATGAGGATTGCATTTTAGATCTTCTGCATTGAACTGTGTGTTGGATGCACGTGAACTGAAGGAATGTGCAAACATAGCTGATAGCTGATCCATGGAGCCAGGATTTTAAGATGTTTATATATAGAGTTAATTTGTTTAAATGACTAGTTATGAATATTGATGTGCCAGAGAGGTGGAAAGACTGTTTCCTTAAGCTACCACTATAAAATAATTTATCCTCAGTGAGATCCCGCCATCTCATAGCAGTTTTTATCACTATGTATAGAGTTGTTACAGTGTCGTTAATCCCATCCATTTTCTAATCTCTTTATCCAGTACAGAGGAGCTGGAATCTATCCCAGCATGCAACAAAGCACAAGACAGAATACACCCTGGACACAGCACCAGCACATCACAGGGCAGACGAACAGACACAAACACACACTCACAAGAGGATCAGTATTCCCATAAGCCAATTAAATCATATCACCTGAAGAAAACCCACGGAACCCAGAGAGAACATGCAAACTCCGCAAATATAGTACCCCAGTAATTGAAACTAGGGCCCCAGTGCTGCAAAACAGTAATGCTAACCACTGCACCACAATTAGAAATGGACGGATAGCGTAGTCATCTTTCTAGTTCAAAGAATTGCATGCATAATTTAATTTTGAAAGCCACTGAGACATCTGGTGCTACTGTTGTATTTGTGAGAAAACATGCAAAAAGATTGCTTACAACAAGTGATACGGCCAGCAGCCACATAAGTCTGCAACTCACTACTAACTGGTGTGAGCCTGGCCAGTACCTGGATGGGAGATGTCCTGGGAAAAACTGAGGTTGCTGTTGGAAAAGGTGTTAGTGGGCCCAGTAGGGGGCTCTCACCCTGCGCTCTGTGTGGATCCTAATGCCCAAGTATAGTCCTTCGGATGGGACGTAAAACCGAGGTCCTGACTCTCTATGGTCATTAAAAATTCCCAGGGTGTTTCTCGAAAGGAGTAGGGGTGTAACCCCAGTGTCCTGGCCAAATTACCCATTGACCCTTACCAATCATGGCCTCCTAATTATCCCCATCTATGAATTGGCTTCATTGTGTGTCTGTTTTGTTTTTAATGTCTTAATCTTGTTCTTCTTGTAATTAAATTGTTGTACTTGAAGTTGTAAAACTCAAAACCTTGGTTTACCAGGAGACTTTAATGTGATTTCTTATTATAACATGCATCTGCAGTTGTTATGTTTATATTTCACTATATTTACCCATAATCATTATGCCAGCATAGGTTAAAGCAAAAATGGACACTAGACTCTAGAACCCAGTAAAATAGTAGATAATTTGGATTTGTTGATGTCTTTTAGGATTTTGAACACTTGATTCAGGCCCCTTCATAGCTTTCTCTGTTCAAGCTAAAAATAAAAAGGTTCAGTGTGTAGCAAAGAAGCACCAATAGATTGAATGTGGAAAATAAGTCTCGTTCTAAGTTTCTTGCTTTTGAGAGCAAACTTACCCAGATCTGCAATATTTTAAAATATATGCCGTCGTTTAATAAAAATATCAATGTCCAGTTATATGCTTGAACGAGACAGAAAAATAACGATTATGACCTACATATTAACACACTGACCAGAATAATTGAAAAGCTTTGATTCAGAGCCCCTGCAGTTAGTGTTAATTAGAAAAACAACAGTGCTGAAACCTGAGCACAAATTCAGCTGCTCTCCAGCTTTGTTCCGCACGGCTTTTTGTTACAATTGAGCTGAGAGCTGGAGATGATCTCTAGATAGAACCATATTAACTAGTCCACAGCTGTGTGCTCCTTTCGAAAGTTTGTTGCAATTACTCTACTCTCCTCCCCCATTGATAGCTGGAGTGTGGTGAGCGTTCTTGCGCAATATGGCACCATTGGTGGTGGTGGAGGGGGGTCCCCATTACCTATAAAGAACTTTGAATGGAGTGTCCAATAAAGCGCTGTATAAGTGTAAGCAATTAATTATTATTATTAACAACTGTGCCATCTTAATCCTTAGTTAAGACATTTGATTTTTATGAACAGTTAACATTGATTATTCATTCATTCATTATTCAATCATTTGAAAGTACAATAGGCTTCTGCAAAAATAAATTTAGATGGCGAGAAAGATGTGTAATGATACATCTATACAAGGGAATTAGAAGTCTAACAAAATTCACATTGTTTAGTTTTAAACACTAAGTTATATATGCAGAAGCAATGGGTGCCATTTGCACTTTAATAATAATTGCTTACACTTATATAGCACTTTTCTGGACACTCCACTCAAAGCGCTTTACAGGTAACGGGGACTCCCATCCACCACCACCAATGTGCAGCCCCAACTGGAGGATGCGACGGCAGCCACAGTGTGCCAGAACACTATCAGTGGGGAGGAGAGTAGAGTAATGAAGCCAATTCATAGATGGGGATTATTAGGAGGCCATGATTGGTAAGGGCCAATAGGAAATTTGGCCAGGATGCCGGGGTAACACCCCTACTCTTTTCGAGAAACCCTCTGGGATTTTTAATGACGACAGAGAGTCAGAACCTTGGTTTTACATCTCATCCCAAGGACGGCGCCCATTTAACTTTGTGCTATAGAACGCTCAGACTGTATTGATGAGCTCCGCAACTCCTCTCTGTCTTGGTACTGCCTTCCTCTCTGAAAGCGCGCAGAGGGCAGTGCGCTATTTTCCCAGCCTCTGATTGGAAACAAAAGACCAGATGATCTGCTTCACACCACAAGAAGAGAAAAGAATGTGATTTTGTCTGCATGAAATGAGTGTTGCATTTATGAAATTCAATCATTTTAAATGTTTAATTAAAAAGTAAAAAACAGCATACACAAATTTTCTAAGCTGATCATAAGGAAGAAAACTGACCCATTGGTTGCACATACAAAGTGTTTTTTATCTAAACCAATTATATAGATTTTAAAGTCATGCAATGTTTAAGTTAGACAGGAACACATCATTGTATAATATTTTTTAATCATTTTATTTTTTATTTTTAAAAAATTGCTAGCCCAGCATGGTAAAAAGCACTGTTATAGACTGAAACACAGGCCTGCCATAATACTTATACTTAACATAATACTAGCACAACATGAATAACACTTACACTACTCTTAGACTATGGCAGTTTTTCAACTGAATTATTATGGCATCAAAAGACCTAGTTATAAATAATATCAGTGAGATAAAGAATGTGTATATTACTTTTCCTGTTCTGTGGTAGTACTTTAAGTAACTCATGCAGTAATTACCCTATAGTTATTACAAATTCAGTATTGGTGGAAGCCTCTACTAAATAAACTGAAAATAATGTTGCTTTGAAACTTTGAAAAAACTTCCTTTGAAAATATCATTTCAACACAACTTATAGAAAAGTACAGAATTATTAACAGTGATGTAATAAATAGAACTTATTAGGAAAGATTCATACGATGTCCCTCTATAAGATTATTTATTACTAATCAAAAATAAATTACTTATTGTATTGATATTTGACATTTCTGGGGATCAATACTCTTTAGTCTGTGCAACAAAAACTTGTGCTTTTTGACAATCTTATAAAATGTGTTAAATATGTTTTAGACATACATTTTATTATTTATTGCAATTTAGTATTTATTATACATTTATACATTTTATTATACAAATAAATAAAAATGCTTATAATGTGACTAATTTTGTTTTAATCAGTTTAATTAAGATAATTAATTAAGACTAATTATAGTGAAAATTGAGTTGACTGGACTAAATTAAAAACGGATGACTAAAAGGTGGCTATGACAGACACTTGACTTGACTAAGACTATGACTAAATCAAAAACTGGAGACTAAATTAACACTGCAAACAAATACACAGAAAAATAACACGCAGAATTAGCAACTTTTCTAAACACACATTACATTTGTTGGTAACAAATACCTCTATTGACCGCAACAATCAGCACTGACCAGCAAAGTCTTTTAATAACCACGTTAAGGTTTAAATGTGAAAACAGCGTGGTGATTGGTCAAAGCCCAAGCATAGTCCTCAGTGTGCTGTTTAAGGTTGAACTCTAGAAGCAGTGACTGGCTTAGTGAATTCAGAGAGGGGCACAAATGAACCAGGCAGGAAGGGAGACAGTCTGATACAGAACTGTTTAATTACAGAGAGGCTCCCAGCTGAAACAGAAAGAGGTGAGCTAGTGATTCAGAAAAAAAAAAACAAAGAGGGGAAAAAAGGCAAAAGGGCACAGAGATAACCAGTGGGAGAAAATGAGACTCGGGGATGATTTTCCACTGAGTCATTACTTGATATGAGGGAAAGGGTTGTTTTGAGTTTACTCGCAGAAAGGGAAGGGAATGCTAACACGAGTGCAAGACACTCAATAACAACAACAGTGGATTGAATCATAATAATAAAGTTTTCTTTTTATTTTATATAACACCTTTAAAAGAGGCTTCTCAAAGCTCTTTACAGGGGAAAAAAGCCACACAGTGGGAGGAGGCAGCAGAATTAAACAGGTACAGTTTTACTGATCAATAAGAGCAGAACACTGTCCAGACATTGTCGCACAGAAACACCAAGAGAAAAACCCTGGGAACAGAGATTCCTTAAAAATCCAGGACACTCCTCCAAGATCAATGAATAGAGCAGAATCCCCAAACTTAAAACACCCCAATATGCTGCAGCTCACCAGAGACATTCCAATATTCACTTGCTCCTGCACCTCAAACCCCTGACCGATAGAAAACATAAGAATGCATATATCTATCGACTGACTGACTATTTTTATCCTGTTTAAAATGTCACGTTTATGTCCAGATTTTATTTGCTTTTGTAAAACCCAAATCACATTTGGCCAAGATTATATTAAAAATAAGTTAAATAAATTAAAAATATATTAAACATAATTCCAAAGATAAAAAAAACATTCAACAACAAGATACTAATGTATTCTGTAACAATTATGTAAATACAGTAGCTCATCATTTTTTGCTCCAGTTACTAAATGATATAGACTAAACAACGTCTAAACACTGTGTTCTCGGCCTTGTTACTGAAATACAGATGAGGGGATGAGGAGAATGAGAGGTTAATACAGACCTCTCATAACTGGTCACTACAGTACATTAACACTTCACTGAGAGAAAAAGGTTAATAAAAACACGAATATTCCTGACAGAATATTCCAGAGGAATTACTACAGACAGACCCTGGTGGACTGGAATGTTAAACAAATATAAAAGCTAAACAAATACTGTATTTGTATTATAATAATTGTGTAATATTATATACTGTATATATATTTCCTAATAACATCGGATTACACACCGATTTAGAGAAACAGATGCTGAATCTGCTGAGATGCTGAGTTGTTTTTAGATTCAGACTGAATAATTTCAGTTTCCAGTAAAGCATCCTGTCGCTATATCACACAAGTCTTTCCACTTCACTTTGTATCTCTCCACTATATTCTCACCAGTGAGGAAGTTAAGGACATTGTTTTTAAACTCACACACACACTGACTTCATACAAGTCACCACACTGACCTGCCAGCTCCAGTTTCGTGTCCATTTCTTCTTTTATTTCTGCAGTGACTTCACAGGGAAGCGTGTGTCCAACACGAACTGTCTGTTCCTGATCTCCTCCTGCTCCCGACTCCTTCTCCCTCAGCTGCAATCTCCACTTCAGGCTCTCGTTCTCCTTCTTCAGTTGCGCCATTTCACTCCCAACACTGTCCTCCACACACTGTGTGATTTTAAACACGGCCCGTCTCACCAGGACCTGGGAGACGCTGCGGAGTTTGTCTTGAAACTCGTCCTCAGAGTCAGACATCCTGTTTCTGAAAACGTCTGAAACTTCATACACGATCGATTTGAGCAAAACCTGCATGAAAGAGCGAAGCTCAGTTTGCAAATTCAACAAACACTCCGCCATCCTTCTGTAGAGTCGGTCAGAAACAAAGGCTAAATTGTGGAGTTTAAACGCAAAAACGTTCTTATTTTATTCTTCACAGATCCTGCATTCAGGCCTGTATTCCGTTATACACAGCTGACAATTCGTAGCATAGTAAAAAAACAAAATAACTTTCTTCTTGATTATTTAGCTAAAACAACTGACTCAATCACTGTCGCGTGGGTGAAATATCTGTTGTGTTGAGTCGCGCAGCATGATGACGTCATTCTTTAGGGCTGCCGCAGCTTCAGAACAACTGAGGAGAGGAATTTTGAGACAGAGGTATTTCTGCAACCCCTGCAACAGATATAAACCTCACCACACATGCTAGCGCCATCTAGTCAGGACGAGTGAATCACCTGCGAGTTACGCAGTGTGAATTTTTTTAAACAGAAAATGTATTTCCAGATTTTACTTACAGGACACTATAATGTACATTATTATCAGCGCAGGATTTCATGTAAAGCTATTTTTAAATCGAAGCACACATCACTAATCACCTGCTCTGCTCAGTTTTGTGATATAGTATTAAATGCAATCTCTGAATAAGTCACTGAACTGGGCCAGACCAACTGAAAGGACGGAATGCAGACAATAACTTAACAGATTTAAATTTTATTCTTCTATTGCCCCTCCACAACCCACTCAAATTCATCTTATCTAATAAATACATTTTTTCTTCCTTTCATTTTCTTTTTATACACCTCTCTTTCCCTTCCTTACTATTTTTTCCCAATCTTTTTTATCTCTCACATCTCTCCATACTTATAGCTTTGTTTATCTTAGATGAAATATGTCTCAACAAGGCCACATACTTGTTTAAATTGATTTATTTTTCCTTCCAGGCTATAAACAGTGTTTTCATCTTCAGTCTGTCCAACAGGTTGATTGGCCCCATATTGTTCATCTGTTTCTACAGAACAGCTCTTCCTCCAAAATGTAAGCGTAGCCAATGTTGGTGAGACTAGGAGCCTGCAGAAAAGAAATATGCCTATTGTAATAATTCTAAGAATTGTTCTAGTGCAAGAGCTTAACCAAAACTGTACCTGTATTTCTAGGTGTTATACCAGTTCAGTCATATATACATTTTGTGATCAGTCACCTTGGAGTCTGCTTAACCAGTAGAAATCAAATACAACTGAAGTTTTTCTTGTTGAGACTTAAACTGTTAATCTTCCATATCAGGTAAGTGTATAAAAAGTCAGCTGTAACTCTTCTTGTCAGAACTACTCTCCTGACTGTAAGGAGGATACTTCTTCTTGGTCATGTATTCAATAAACTCCTCTTCTACTTAACAAAAAATGTCTCAAGTGGATTTTTGTTTTACATCTCCATTCGCAGGTTTTTGGTAAAAAAAAATCGCCAGGATTTTCTTGTTAGCTGGCAGAATTCCTTCTGCACTAATGAGCAAGATTTGTATTTCATCTTTCACAAGTTATATGCAATTTTTGAAAAACAAGTTGTCCAAAAAGGAAATGAATACTTGCATTGAACCAAATCAAGCCATATTTGATCTTCAATAATTATGATACATTCTATAGGACAAAACAAGAAGAAAGATACCGCAGGATTTCAGAAACAGGATTTCCTGTTTATTGAGAGAAGCTTTTACCATCCAGGAATTTTCGTGTCCAAGGACTTCAATGTGCTTTCCATATACAGCTGCCACTGAAGCACAGCACAGACTCAGAAGCTTGACATCTCCCAAGGAATATGTTGAAATTGTAGGTGGAAGAGGAAAATGACCCTCAAGTACAAGGACAAGATGATCATCTTGATCTCGCCACCTCATGACTGGTCCAGTGGCAGTGCCCTGACAAGGTGGCTGAGTGGTTAAGGTGATGATTGCTAATCCATTGTGCTCTGCACGCATGGGTTAGAATCCTATCGTTGTTGTGTTGTGTTCACTGTTCCTATTTGAAACTGTTTAATAAGTGTTCTTTGTCATTGGTGTTCCTTTACGAGAACAGTAGCCAAAGAGCTTCCTCTATATTTATTTGAGTGAAGGGGGGGAAACCATGTATGTGCAGAAAATAATCATTGAATTGAAGTGCTACCCCACATAAGTAATGTCTGAACTTATTGTTGGTAACCTGGAGAGCAGACCAACCTCTTCAGTGATGTAAAGCACAGGACCTGCAGTATGTAACATACAGTAAATATGATATTTCAGTCTTCTGTGGAGCAACTCATACGAAACTCTAAATCCCAGGGTTGTGAATTCAAGCTCCATGCTGGTGAAGCGGCAAGGCTTATTAATAATACAGGAATTAAGTTTTCTGCTCCCTTGCCTTGCTCTCCCTCATCCTAGTGGTGCTGGACACAGAGAGGCCATTCCATTTGGTTCAGATTTAAGATGTTTTTCTATCTGAGTTTTTTCTATGTTTTTCCTGATAAGGAACAACTCCCAAGTCTGAGGTTCTCCAGCCACCCTAATAAATGGTCATCTCTGGTGCCTTACTGTCTGGGAGATTCCAAGGGAGAGTCTCATCCTAGGTTGTTTACAACCCTAATGTCAGAGAGCATAGTTATTCATCCTCCACCTTGATCAGCTAATCAGGAACTGGTAGGGCAGGGTAACCCCACATGGGTCTCAAATGCCCACGGAACATTCAAGCAATGAACAACCGTAGTTCCTCCAGATAAAAAAGGCAGCACAGGGCCCAGAAGATGCCCCTCCAGGACATTCTGACTCAGCTCGGACAATCACGTGATGGAGTCGAGAACGGAGAACGTTCGCGTGTAACCAAAGGATCCGCCCGAGGTTAGCCCAGTAGCAAGCCTCATGAACCCACCGCGAACGCTCGCCTGATCAACGAGTGAACTAAGGTCGGAACTGTCAATAGCTGGATCTTATTATTCAGGGCTAGCACTACATTGGGAATGAAACGGTCTTCTTCCCATTGAAAGAGCGGACCCACAGTCACTTTTCATGTCCACAGTCTCTGCTAGTGGAGCCAGGACTAACTCCCCTCCTTCTCCCACACATCACGCCAGACCAGGACTGCCTGGCGCTGGTCCAGAGGATGCCGATTGGATGCAGCAACAGCCTGTCACTGTTCTCTTGTGTCCGTGGGAGATCTGAATCCACACAGATTGGATGAGTATTCAACATTCTGCATTACAGCTCGAGAATTCAATTGTTACCTCAACCCCAGTTGATATCAATTTAATGCCTATGAGTGATGTACTTCCCTTTGAGTATCTAGTGTAGAAGTTGTAATCAAAGTTCATTTACGAAACAGTATAAATGAATGGTATACTGAATGTATGTCCCTCATGGTTTGTGACTCTTCGTTATTGAATATACAGTATAAGGTCAGCAGGCTTGGGGAATTGAACTTTAAGGTGAAGACTGCGGGTTCAGTAGCAGCAGAACCTGATCAGTATCAGTTGACTCCGATATACTTTGAAAACTTAACTTCTGGATTTAGAGTCAGATATGCTACCGTTGCACAATGTGGTACTTAATTAAAAAAAAATAGAAAAACAATCAGTGTTCCTGGATCTGTTATCGAGAACAACACCTGCACAAGAGCTGCGCAGGAAGAATGAAATGTGGTCTGGGAAGAAGAGACTCTCTTCGGAAGAGCGGTGCTCTTCACAGGATAATTTTTTTTGTGACCCTGATTTGTCTCCTTTGGGGAATTCAAAAGCACTGCAGCTGTGACCTCGTGGTGCAACGGTAGTGCATCTGACTCCAAATCAGAAGGCTGCGTGTTCAAATCACATTGAGGTCAGCTGTTAGCTTTTCAGGTTATGCTGGTCCTGAACACGGAATTCACACCATGCAGTTGAGTTCTATCTGTACACCACATAGATAATCTAAACAAAATAGAGCAGTACAGGACACACAGTGTGGAGCTCATACAGCGAGTAGCCTTGAACACAAGAGAAAAGGCACAGTTCACATCTGCTAGACATCATGTCTGACTTTAGAGACAGCTACTGTACATCAGAGAATGGAATCCTGGAAGTTTCAGATATATATATTTTTTTAAATATAGGTTCAAGCAAACCTGAACGTTAGGGAGTTTCGGACACTTTTCTTTTATTAAATAGTGTCTGAAGCCTGAAAATGTAATTTGAAAAAAAAACGGTATTGGACATTAGCAGGTGCTTTTTGTAACGATTTGCTATTTCATGCTGGAAAACAAAGGAAACAGACCCAACGTTTGCTTTCAGGTGCGGTTCATTACATAATAGATATCTATTACTGAGGAGCTTGAAAAAAATTTACACGAGCCAGGTAGAAGTCGAACCTACAATCTTATGATCCGAAATCAGATGCGTTATTTATTAAACCACTGGTATTTCACAAAACCTGAATTTCCCCATAGTGTGCTCAGCACCGCTACTAGTAATACACCGCCACGTCTAAAATTTCAAAGTGAGAAACGTGTTTTCTGATTTTTTATGAGTTTTAAAATATCATCTCTTTAAATCAGACAAAGGGTTTATGTTTCGCACTGAAATTCTGATTGATTGAGAATTCAAATAAAGACTGTTTTCTTCCACAACACCGTATAATTATCACATCCACCAGACTCTCCAACTTCTCCAGACCTTGCTGGGTGAGCATTTGCTCCGATAAATTAGGTCACGTATCATGTTAAATCATTTCTTCTCAACACAACACTTCCCGGTCCACGTTTTCTCTATGAAAAAAAAAACATTTTTCCCTTGCACGATTTCTCGTTTTTTATCAAAGCGTACAGAAATAAAAAAGAAGAAGAAATAATGTTGCAAAAGAACTCTGTCGCCCTTGGGAGATGTCAAACGCATTGGACATGAAAAATGCCAGATAAAAGCCAGTTCTCTTCGTTTCTCAGTGTCGGGGCTGCTACTGTATGTAAAAGAGGCAATTTGCTCTGAGAGCAGGTTCAGCGCTTTCTGAACGCAGATGTCTCAGAGCGGTGTGTCCAAGTGGCTGTAAAAGGGGCCAGGTGTCCTGTCACCATAGGTTAGTTGGTTGAAGTGCCTTTCTATTAAACAAAAGAACATAGGTTCAAATCCCAGCTGTGTATTTCTTCTTGTCTTGTAGTACAGAACGTACCATTTTGGTCACTCACAAAGGGCTTGATTTCGTTAAATGCAGGTGTTCATTTCCTTTCTGGAAAACTTGCTTTTGATTAAATTCACACAGCTTGCAAAGCATGAAATTCAATTCTTGGTTATCAGTGCAGAAGAAATATTACCGGCTGGCATAAAGAATGGTAAGAGATTTTTTTTTAACCAGAAACTTGTGATTCGAGAACCCAATAGCCAGTCTCTGTGGCGCAATCAGTTAGTGCGTTTGGCTGTTAACCGAAAGGTTGGTGTTTCGAGTCCACCCAGGGCTGGGTTTCTTTTGCAATGTAAACATTGTCTTCGCATAGGTAGATTGGATTTCTCAGCAAAACCATAGCCATTTTAATATTTGCAGGAAATTCGAGTGTTCAACACGTGTCAAAAATGTCCAATAATGCCCAACATCTCAACTCCCCAGAAAACCATATTCACACAAGAAAAATGATCGTCGAATCATCATTTATACTCCCATCACATCCTCTGCTGAAATATTTTAAAAATACAATGCAGATTTGTTTGAGAACTTGACAAGCATTGTTACGTTAGCACTGTGCAGTTGGATTTTGATATTTTGACATATTTAACTTAATTTTAAACATTAATACAATCTATTGTAATTGTGTTGTAATATTAAAATATGTTAGCTGAGGATGCAAAGGGGTGAAAGGGAAAGGTCAGAGGGTACAGTAACAACAAGGTTAGGATTGGTGGAGGTGGTAGGGGTGTGGATGGTTTTTCTCTGTAGAGGACGATTGAGTTTTTTATCCTTCTCTGAAGTGAGAAACTGGAAGAGTTGGGAGTTGAGAGATCTGATGAGGTTAGATATAAAAGGAAGATGATGTTGAGCTGTTAGCGGTAAAAATTACTTAATGTCTTTGATGTTGTCATCAAAGATAAACTGCAGTAAGCAAAGATAAAGAGAAAATTATCCTTGCTTACTGCCCTGTCTTTCTCACACCTGAAGAAGGCTCCACGGCCAACAAGTTGTGTTTCCTTTCTTATCTTTTCAGCATGGAACAAACCTTTACTTGTTCATTTGCAGCCTACGTATGCTAACGCAGCTACTCACCTGATATTTAACATTCCTATAATCACAAATATGAATGTCCACTGTGGGTATATTTTCCATGATTATTTATTCTGTCATTGAAGCATATTTTATGTCATACCGAAATGTCATAATCACTGAATTTTTTTTTTCATTTAGAAAGTAAGAAAATGATTAATCACTATGAATTGCATTTAGCCTGTTCTGATCTAGATTTTCTATATACTTTAACATGCCATGTTCACAATGTCACAACTCAGAAATGCAACAGTGAAGTGTTGTAATTACAAATGTAAATAGTGTTGGAACATTGAGATGTTTTGGTAATGAGGAAGGAGGGACATGCCATGTTCAAATGGTACAGTAAAATTTCTTGTATTTCGGGATTAAGAGAGCCTGTTACATTGTGTCTCACACCTCAGTGTCAGAATTTTGAGACATTTTCATAATCAAGAGGGAGGGCCATAAATACAGTAGAAAGTGCATTTCCAATGCATTCTCTCATGCTTTGTTCCGAGGGTCATATTTAAAAAATGTTACAGTAAAATATCCTAAAGTTCAGGATTTTGATAGTCTGTTCCATTGTCTCTCACACCTCAGTGTCAGAATTTTGAGATGTTTTTATAACCAGGGGGTAGGTTTATAGCAATAAGCAGAAAGTGCCATCTGTCAGGATCGCTAACCCCTCCTCTTAAGGGAGCTCCTGCCCTTCCTCGTTCCCTCCCATTGTTTGCACCTGATCCCTATTCCCGTTCCCCCTTAAAAGCCAGACGCGGACCTCACTCCGGGTTCCTCATTGATTTCCACATCATGAGAGCCCGGGGTCTTGCTGCGTCTGGCTCCGTTATGCTTTTAACTTTCTGTTCCTAGTTCCTGGTTCCTCTCGCCGGTTCCGACCCGGTTCGTGTTTTAACTCCCTGGATGGATCCCCTGGCCTTGGACTCTACTCTTTGTCTCGGATTACTCTTTTGGATTTCCTACATGGATTGTTCGCCTGGACTCACTTCCCCTGGACACCTGCACTGCATTGACATGCCCCCCGTCTCCAGACCCTTTTCCTGCATGACTATTTTTCCCCTTGTGTCTTCACCATTCTGGATCGTGTCGTCCGCATAGGGCCCGGAAAGAACTGTTCGTTACACCATCACCCTTTGCTTATCCTTGGTTAACCATATATTCTCATATGCCATGTTCTAAATGTCCCATTTATATTAAAATTTCTTGTAAAATGTAAGATTTTAAGACTTTTTATGATCAGAAGGCAAGGTTGTGGTAAATATGCAGAAAGTGCCTGTGAACTTATGTTTTGCCTTTGTCTTATTTACATATTGTGTTTGTGTTATTGTGAGTTTTGAAAATTGGTTTACAATTTTCTGAAATGTGTTTCACACAAAAATGCTATTTGGATAGTCACTACTTACATATTCCCCTTTACTGAGGATAAGTACAGTAATCCATCCCGATTAATACTTTTAAGAATTACTATAGAGAGCCATCTACAGGCGAAAGCCGGCATAATATCACAGCAGCAGCATTTAAGGCAGAAGAAGAAGCTGGCGAATAAGAAGCCAGCTTCAGCCTCGTTAATGCAATATCATTGGGTGAGGTGAAAAAATATTTCTTGCTCTGAATCCTAACATTTTTATAGGAGGTGTTCTAGTACTTCTTGCCTCAGATAAAACTGCCAATACATCACTTATTTCTATTCCATCAATAGCAGCGGTGTTATCGGTACTGATTCCTAAATGTACGTCCTGTCATCATATAAAATGTCGAAAGTTTTGACTGGACTCAACTGATCAAATTTCTCTTCGATGATTTTATAATTTTATAATTTTATCTGAAAATACATCTGAAACAAATTTGCACATTTTTTTTTTCCGGAAGAGCATCATCAAGAGACTCAAAACATACCTCCTTTCCAGGAAGGATTGTTCAAATGCAAACATTGGTCCAAGATCAATGTACTTTCCTATCGCTGTTGCTTCTTCAAATCCTTCATTTGAACATCGATATTGAGGGATGATATCGTACAAATTCTTTTAAAGCAAATTTTCTTAAAATATAAGTCTCTGTTATAGTTGTCTTGGAAGTTTCGCAAGGTATAATAGACAACCTTGTGCCCTCCGCTAAAATATGATAAAATACAACAAAATGTATTTACATAGAACACCATTTATTGTTACATGTATATTAAAATTAAGATAAATATACAAAACTATTAAAATACAAATGTATGGTCCTAACATAATCATGCTGTTCAACTGTCCTTTTTTGCTTGTCAAAAAAGGACAAATCTGTGTTGTAATTTTTAAATATTCTGACTAAGGGTGCAACGAGAGCATAAATTAATTCTCCTGCCAGCCATTCGAAGATCAAAGTCCATGGCTGAATATGACGTCCTTGAATTATGGTCATTATTGGCCATTCCCAGTGATATTGACTTACATACTTAATTGTTTAACAAAAGAATCACATTTCCCGCAAATATGAAGTGGGTTAAGGTTTTGCTAAGAAATCCAAATAAGTAGAGATGAGGTTTACATTGCAATAATGAGAAGTGCATTTCTGGGTGGGCTCAAACCACTAACCTTTCAATTAACAGAGACTTACGTGTGTCCCTTTTCTCCATTTGCAAGCTTCTGATTAAAAAAAAGAAAATAATGCTTCTTTCTTACCAGCCTGCGATATACAAGGCAAGATTTGTATTTCATCTTTCACAAGCTGTATGAATTTCATGAAAAGCAAGTTGTTCAAGAAAGAAAATGAAAACTTGCATTAAACAAAATCAAGCTGTACATAATCATCCATAGTGATACATTTTGTAAGACAAGACAGGAAGAAAAGCACTGTTGGGATTTGAATTCAGCATCTCCTGTTTAAGAGGAAAGCATGTTAACCAAATCAGCCAAAGTGCCATCAGTGTATCAACACCATCTCTGACTCAGTGATTGCAGCTGACTGTCACTGGAGGACAGTTCATCGTGAACAAGCCAGCCTGCATAATGAGGGGGAAGAGACTGACCTCTGTGATGCAGTATCGACAAATACTAACCTTCTGTCCAACTGTTCTCTGCTGCATTCTGGATTAGCAGGTAAATATTGGTTTCCATGCATGTGTAGGGGTTTTGTGTATTTACTTGGACAATTATTAATTGTAGCAGTAAGTCACAAAATGATTCTTTGATGGCTATTAGAAAACCGACCTTGCGGGTTAACTCATTAACGCACACACACAGATACTAATACACTTATTAATACATAAAATGTGCATATAAACATAACAGATCTTAAGAGTGTGGGTTAGCAGAATACAAAAGGTATATATTAAATCACGAAGAGTTCCAAACCAAGAGGGACATACATTCAGTATACCATTCATTTAGACTGTTTCGTAAATGAACTGGGATTACAACTTCGACACTAGATACTCAAAAGCAAGTACATCACTCATAGGTATTAGATTGATATCAATTGTGGTTGAGGTAACAATTGAATTCTCGAGCTGTAATGCAGAACGTTGAATACTCATCCGATCTGTGTGGATTCAGATCTCCCACGGACACAAAGAAGCAGTGGCAGGCTGTTGCTGTGTGCAATCGGCGCTCTCTGGCTTGGTGCCAGGCAGTGGCCGGAGTGGCTGGCGTGAAGGAGAGGAGGGAGAGATTCCTGCTGCGATGCGCTGCTAATGCTCTTTGAAGACCGGCTAGTTAGTGTTGGCTGAAACTAGCAGAGCTTGTGCACATCGAAAGTGACTGCGGGTCCAAGCAAGTCACACTCTTTAGATGGGAAGAAGACCAGTTCGTTCCCGATGTAGCGCTAGTCCTGAATCCTGAGATTCAGCTGTCGACAGCTCCAACCGTAGTTCACTCGCTGATCAGGCGAGCTTTGGCGGTGGAGTAACGGTGGTTCACGAGGCTGTCAGCTGGGCTAACCTCGGGCGGATCCTTTGGTTATGCGTGGGCAACCTCCGTTCTCGACTCTTAAAACAAAGTTAAGTCCTGGCACTCGGACACACTGGCCGTCACGTGATTGTCCGAGCTGAGTCTGAGAACATCCTGGAGGGGCACCTTCTGGGCATTGTGCTGCCTGTTTTATCTGGAGGAACTACGGTAGTTCAGTGGCTTAAAGTTCCGCGGGCATTTGAGACCCACGTGGGGTTACCCTGCCCTTCCAGTTCCTGATTGGCTGATTGAGGTGGAGGATGAGTAACAATGACCTCTGACTTTAGGGTTGTAAACCTTGGGATGAGACTCTCCCATGGAATCTCCCAGACAGTAAGGCACCAGAGATGACCATTTATTAGGGTGGCTGGTGAATCTCAGCCTTGGGAGCTGTTCCTTATCAGGAAACTCTATCAGCTAGAAAAACACCTTAAATGTGAACCAGATGGAATGGCCTCTCTGTATCCAGCTGCACTGAGATGAGGGAGAGAGGGACTGGCAAGGGAGCAGCAAACTTAATTCCTGTATTTTAAATACGCCTTGCAGCTACAGAAGTGTCCTTAGAAGAAAAACATCTTCTATGATAGTGGTACAGTCCATCACACCCCTCCTATAGCCTTTCAAAGAGAAAAAAAACTGAGAACAAAGTATGTCCATGTGTGGTAATCAACCAGGTCTTACAAACATTCTTAAACCCTTCCACCTCCTTTCATTGCAAATGATTTGTACATGTTAGAAGGTTAATTTTGGCTTCTGATATTATGGTGGATTAAGAGTCCTGAAATCTTTGTAGAAGTACAAAGATGAAAGAAAGGGCAGTGTAATCATGGCCAAGAGAAGGCAAATGTTGGACTATCTGCTTGGATTGAATGGAGCAAAACGTAGGCAACTCCTTGAGCAGAACCTGCTTCATCCTTCAGACTGGGGTTTCTGAAGATCTGTACATTTGAACTTTCAAAGTGACTAAAGTAAAGGAGTTTTCCCTTTTTACCACATAATTCCCACAGATCAACACTAACAGAGAGCCTAATTCCAGACAGGATTCAATCACTGTCTCTCAGGCATCCCAGCAGTGGATTTCATGACTTCAGAAAGCCATCTTCACCAGTGGAGAACTCAATGCTCTGAGGTTTACTGGCAGAGTCTCACACTGGGTAATGTTAGATGTTGATAAATAATGTCCTATGGAATTCTACTATTGATAAATTCTACTATGGAACTGCGATGTGTCTTGAAAAAAATCTTCTATGATAGTGGTACAGTCCAGCACAGCCTTTAAAAGAGAAAAAAAAACAACTTTTTTCATTCACTTTTTATCATTGTTTTTCCAGCCCAACAAAGATCAACATATATGAGCAGGCGTCCTGTGCCAAATCCAATCTGCCTTCCTTCCAAGCATACAGGAATGTGAGTGAATTAAATATTAACATATGAAAATACACAAAAATATGCAATCACACTGTAGTGTGCTTTCTGAAGGCACCAGTTCTGTAGGGTTTGGGCATTTACTGGGACAATTATTAATTGTAGCAGTAAATCACAAAATTGATTCTTTTGATGGCTTTAGAATCCAACCATGCGACATAACTCAAACAACGCACACACACAGGTACTAATACACGAGGATACATTTATTAATACATAGAATATGCATATAAACCTAACAGATCTTATCGAGAGGGTTATCAGAATACAAAAGGTATATATTCAATCAGTTACAAAGTGTTACACATATCAAAAGGACATACGTTCAATATATCATTCATTTAGACCGTTTCGTAAATGAACTTGGTTATAACTTCTACATTAGATACTCAAAACAAGTACATAACTCTTAGGAATTAAATTGATATTAACTGGTTGGGATAACAATTGAATTCTCGAGCAGTAATGCAGTGAAGTTGAATACTCATCCAATCTCTGGGGATTCAGATATCCTGCAGACTCAAAGAAACAGTTGCAGGCTGTTGCTGTCCAATCCGCACTCTCTGGCTCGGTGCCAGGCTGTGCTGTGCGGCTTGCGACGGTGCGCTGCTGATGCTCACTGACCGGCTAGTTAGTGTTGGCTTTAACTAGCAAAGTTTGCGCACAGGAGAAAAGATGACTGTGGGTCCCAGCAAGTCAGGAAGAAGACCAGTTCGTTCCTGATGAAGCGCTAGTTCTGAATAGTGATTCAGCTGTCCACAGTTCCAACCTGTTCACGAGGCCTGCTACTGGTGCTAACCTCGGGTGGATCCTCTGGTTACTCTCTGGCAACCTCCGCTCTAGACTCTTAGAACAAAGGAAAGTTCTGGCACTCGGACACACTGGCCGTTCCGTGGTTGTCTGGGCTGAGTCTCAGGATGGTCAGGAGGCGCTCTGCGAGAATGTCCTGCCCTTGGGAGCCTTCTGCTCCTGGGCCGTCCTGCCCTGGAATTCTCCTTTGAATTCCCTTTAGAAAAGTCCACAGAATTCTCCTGAATCTTACTACAGGCTCTCTGTGTTTCTTGTTTTTACCTGGAGGAACTTCAGCTCGTTGATTGGTGAAAGTTCCATGGGCATCAGAGTCCCATGTGGGTTACTCTGCCCTACCAGTCCCTGATTGGTTGATCAAGGTGAGATATGAGTCATTTACTCCTGACACCTAGGAATGCAGTCCAGATGTCCATCTGGCACTCCCTAGACAGATAGGCGCCAATGGATGACCATTGATCAGGATAGCCAGGCTTAGCTAAGTGCATCCCCCTTTGGGAGCTGTCCCTTATCAAAGGAAACCTTAAATCAGCCTGCATGAATAGTTTCTCTGTGGCTGCACCACAGAGATGAACAGAGATGGGGCCTCATTTGGGAAGGCTCAGAACACTTAATTCTTTCTTATTAATAAGCCTCGCTGCTACAACACATATGCAGTTTGAGCAAACATAAAACAATAACCAAGTACCACAAACTACCAGGCATCTAGTATCATTAGCAGTTCAGGTGGGGAGCTGCATCACCATGTGTAGGCTGCAAAGGAACAAGTAATAGGTCTATTCCATGCTTAAAAGAAAAGAAAGAAAACACAACATTTCAGCCGTGGAGCCCTCACACCTGAAGAAGGCTCCACAGCTGAAACGTTGTGTTTTCTTTCTTCTCTTTTCATCTAGTGTCATTAGCCTTTTAACAGTTCCTGTCAAAATAAAATAGAAATGGATAACATTCTAGAGAGAGTTTAAAATACCAAGGTACAATTTAAAACATATCTCTTCCACTACAACCACAATATTTTGGAGAGATCGTTGAACCTCACTGTTCTGACATGTCCGTTAGCCTCCGTCCTGCTTCAGCAATGAATGTGGCGGGGCACATTCTGAGGGAGATGAGGTCAATCATGTGGCAGGAAAACCACGCTATGCTTTTTTTTGAGATCCTGAAAAGGACAGAAGGGCCATGTATATGTGTGCAGCTGGATATGTAATTGCAGATGGCGTAGCAGATTCTGCTGAAGCCCCACTGCCTGGTGTGGACGGTAGCTGTGTATATTGCAGCAGAATTGTGCATGTGAGATCAAGGGGGCATGTCATGTGTTTCAGCACTTCACTCTCTTCAGTAGCACATGATTCCCTGAGTTCGTTGGATGACCTGTGGACCGATCTTTCACGATGAAGAATTCCTTAAGAAGAATAGATCTCGGCCCACCATCCCAATGCCTCCGTCTCAAAACAGCAACATCCCACTGCCCTTAGTCTGCAAGGCAGTCTTTTGAAATGCGATGACAACGCCTAGACCTTCGTTGCCTTTTGTACGAGCTGAACTTTTGTGCTCATCAATTCAACGCTCTTTCCATCAACTCATCTTGTCTTTTGACGCTTCGTGTTTTGCGCTCCTTTGACTATTGGCATATCGGGTGACTGCAAACACTGAAGTTCTTGCTTACGGAGTGTGGAACATTGTTTTCAAGTGATCGCTGTTCTATCATGGTGACGCCGAAAGAATCTTTCTTTGGCAACATGGGCAGACTGACAGCAGTGCGAGCGAAAGTAATGGCAAATTTCTTGACTTATTTCTGAATGTGAATGTTCTTTAGAAAAGGGATGCGGCATTGCTTCTCGCCCGTGTAAAGGTCACGCATTCCAGACGTGGTTATGAGCGAACAGTTGCCGCAAGTGTTTGAAAAGAGCAAGCAGCCCTGCCCCGTGTGAGGATCAAACTCAGGCCCTTCAGATGACGAGACTGACGCACTACCAATTACGCCAACAAGCCCAGCTGCAGTACACACACTGGAAAGTTTGCCTCACATGGATTTCAGTCGCCCGTTCCCTAATCTTTAGACGCCCTCTGCTGAATGTTGCATTTGCCTTTGGATCTCACCGATACATTTTTGGTCTGTTTCTGTTGCGAGTCCGTCTTTCAGATCTCACCTAGCACAAGTCTCTCTGGCTGAAGTGGCCTCTCTGCTTCAGCATCTTGCCCTCACTCAGCCACTAAAAATGTCACTCGGACTTCTGACAAGCTGACATGAAATGTCAAGAGAGAGTGGCGGAGACGCTTAAGCCAGAGAGAAGATGAAAAGGGGGCGTGGCTGGGAAACGCTTGACAGCTGCATGATGCTCTCCATGTAAGGCGGGACCACAGGCTAAAGGACACCTTTCGGCACATCAAGCTCTAAGCACACACCTGGAGGATGCGAGAATTGATCCTGCTATCTCCCACATGCAAAGCAAGCGCTGTACCATACAAGCCAACCCCCCTCGCTGGGACTTATGCCTCGGCGTCACCTAGTGCCGCTTGTTCCCCTCTTACCGGGCACAGTTCACTGCCCTTCGTCTGCAAGGCAGTCGTGTAATTGCAGCTTTCTTGACTTATTGATGAAGGTCTGACTGGACGAGCGAATGGCGCCTCTCCCCATCCTCAAGCTCGCTGACAGATTGAAATGGAAAGTGCTGCTGTGGCTTGTTGGTCTAGTGGTATGATTCTCGCTTAGGGTGCGAGAGGTCCCGGGTTCAACTCCCGGACGAGCCCTCGTGTGCTCTTTTCCTCCTCTTCCACAAGACTGGGAACTGATATCCACATCACTTCGCAGCGTCTGCTTATGGCAAACGATGGAATGTGACTAATGACTGAACGAGCCTGGTGAATTCTCATCACGTGGCACAATGAGAGCATGCAGTCAGCTGTCCAAGGCGGCAACCTCATTGCTCGTTCAAAAGAACACGTACTGAAAACTCATCACCACTGTGTCGTAGATGAGCACCGCGATCGCTTGTTGTCATGCGTCCTTACTTGGGAAATGCAGAAGCAAAAACTGCCCTCTCTCAGCCACCGAAACGTGTGCGGCTCGCCTTGCGCTCTCTGCGCCTCACATATTTGTCGAGCTGTCTGCTCTTCTTTCTGTTGAAGTAATCAAGTTACGGGGCGTCCTGCAGCCTATGATGTTCTCACTGAGAGCTTTCAAGATTTGAAGGAAAACTACGAGCTTGATGGCTCAAGTCGAACGAATGTGATTGTTAAGCAATCGATGATCAAAAGCACGTCTTCTAACAATTCGTGAGAGTATTATCAGCACTGTTTTCACTCGGATATACTTTTCACTTGCTAAGCTGACAAATTGGACGAGAAAATGCCGGAGACGCACTCAGTGCAGACTGAGGTTGGGAAGGAGGTGTGGCCCTTCAACGCTTGACAACTGAAGGACATTCTCTCCGCAACGGAGGAGCACCTGTCAGAAGTCGCAGAAGCTAAACAAGAGCACCGGGCTTCCGGAGATCCAAACTCAGACCTGGAGGATGCGGGCATCAATCCCGCTACCTCTTGCATGCTAAGTGAGCGCTCTACCATTTGAGGTAATCCCCCTCGCTTCATGCTTCTCGGCATCATGTCTTACCGCCTCTGCCCCTCTTACCGGGCACCGCCCACTGCCCTTGGTCTGCAAGGCAGTCCTTTCAAGTGCGATGACGACGCTGAGACCTTTGTTGCCTATTGTACGAGCTGAACTTTTGTGCTCATCAATGCAACGCTCTTTCCATCAACTCATCTTGTCTTTTGACGCTTCGTGTTTTGCACTCCTTTGACTATCGGCATATCGGGTGACTGCAAACACTGAAGTTCTTGCTTACGGAGTGTGGAACATTGTTTTCAAGTGATCGCTGTTCTGTCATGTTGACGCCGAGTGAATCTTTCTTTGGCAACATGGGCAGGCTGACAGCAGTGCGAGCGATAGTAATGGCAAATTTCTTGACTTATTTCTGAATGTGAATGTTCTTTAGAAAAGGGATGCGGCGTTGCTTCTCGCCCGTGTAAAGTCACGCATTCCAGACGTGGTTATGAGCGAACAGTTGCCGCAAGTGTTTAAAAAGAGCAAGAGAGGAAGCAGCCCTGCCCCGTGTGAGGATCAAACTCAGGCCCTTTAGATGACGAGACTGATGCACTACCAATTACGCCAACAAGCCCAGCTGCAGTACACACACCGGAAAGTTTGTCTCACATGGATTTCAGTCGCCCGTTCCCTAATCTTTACACGCCCTCTGCTGAATGTTGCATTTGCCTTTTGATCTCACCGATACATTTTTGGTCTGTTTCTGTTGCGAGTCCGTCTTTCAGATCTCACCTAGCACAAGTCTCTGTGGCTGAAGTGGCCTCTCTGCTTCAGCATCGTGCCCTCACTCAGCCATTAAAAATGTCACTCGGACTTCTGACATGCTGACATGAAATGTCAAGAGAGAGGGGCGGAGTGACGCTTAAGCCAGAGAGAAAATGAAAAGGGGGTGTGGCTGTGAAACGCTTAACAGCTGCACGATGCTCTCCATGCAAGGCGGGACCACAGGCTAAAGGACACCTTTCGGCACATCAAGCTCTAAGCACACACCTGGAGAATGCGGGAATTGATCCTGCTATCTCCCACATGCAAAGCAAGCGCTGTACCATACAAGCCATCCCCCCTCACTGGGACTTATGCCTCGGCGTCACCTAGTGCCGCTTGTTCCCCTCTTACCGGGCACAGTTCACTGCCCTTCGTCTGCAAGGCAGTCGTGTTATTGCGGCTTTCTTGACTTATTGATGAAGGTCTGACTGGACGAGCGAATGGCGCCTCTCCCCCATCCTCAAGCTCGCTGACAGATTGAAATGGAAAGTGCTGCTGTGGCTCGTTGGTTTAGTGGTATGATTCTCGCTTAGGGTGCGAGAGGTCCTGGGTTAAACTCCCGGACGAGCCCTCGTGTGCTCTTTTCCTCCTCTTCCACAAGACTGGGAACTGATATCCACATCACTTCGCAGCGTCTGCTTATGGCAAACGATGGAATGTGACTAATGACTGAACGAGCCTGGTGAATTGCCATCACGCGGCACGCGAAACGTGTGCGGCTCGCCTTGCGCTCTCTGCGCCTCGCATAATTGTGGAGCTGTCTGCTCTTCTTTCTGTTGAAGTACACAAGTTACAGGGCGTCCTGCAGCCTATGATGTTCTCACTGAGAGCTTTCAAGATTTGAAGGAAAACTACGAGCTTGATGGCTCAAGTCGAACAAATGTGATTGTTAAGCAATCGATGATCAAAAGCACATCTTCTAACAATTCGTGAGAGTATTATCAGCACTGTTTTCACTCGGATATACTTTTCACTTGCTAAGCTGACAAATTGGACGAGAAAATGCCGGAGACGCACTCAGTGCAGACTGAGGTTGGGAAGGAGGTGTGGCCCTTCAACGCTTGACAACTGAAGGACATTCTCTCCGCAATGGAGGAGCATCTGTCAGAAGTCGCAGAGGCTAAACGAGAGCACCGGGCATGCTAAGCGAGCGCTCTACCATTTGAGCTAATCCCCCTCACTTCATGTGTCTCGGCATCATGGCTTACCGCCTCTGCCCCTCTTACAGGGCACCGCCCACTGCCCTTGGTCTGCAAGGCAGTCCTTTCATGTGCGATGACGACGCTGGGATCTTCGTTGCCTATTGTACGAGCTGAACTTTTGTGCTCTTTCCATCAACTCATCTTGTCATCTTACAGTCTGGGTAATTGGAGACTGCACTGTTCTGCTTCCTAAGGTCATATACGGGTTTTTCGCATGAAGCCGTATTGAACAGTATTTCTCGCATTGTGAACATGTGCACACAGCGGTTCCCCGGGTTCCAGTTAGTGTGTAATTACGCATCGATGAAAAACGAAATTAGCTCACTGAAAATTTGATGTAGAGAATGTGGAAATTTCCACAAGTTGTGGTCTTTAAAATGCATTTGGTTTGAAGACGTTCTGTGCTTCCATTGAGAAGATATGGACAAAACAATATTTTATACACAAAGCAAGTGTTTTTGTAACTCTAAGAGATTTCGCGAAAGCACTACAGGTGTGCCAAAATCGTTTTTGAACTTCAAGCTAACTTTACCCCGGTCTTAGAGAAAGGACTGCCTTTCACTTCTCTGTGTTTTCTTTCACAGCGCTGTGCACTTTTTCATTGCTCTCGCTTTCAGAGCCTCTGCACAGCACACGACTCGACATCAGGAAGCACATTGAAGTGAAAGCAGAAAGCGCTGCGACATGCACTGTGCAGATCCCGCCACACTAAGAGGTGAGTGGGTCTGTTCGATCACAGCGCTAGGCGAATCCCCAAACAGTGTGCGTGGCAACAAAAAAAGCTGCTCTGTTTTGAACTGGGGACATTCCACATGTGAGGCTAACGTGATAACCACTACACTCTGGAAACGGTGGGAAATTGTGCCCAGTGGCCCAGTGCTGAGCTACGCCAATGCTATTCAGGGGCTATTCAGGGGCCAATGCTATTCGATGTGAATTGAATGCTATTCAACTCGCCAATGCTATTCAGGGGTGGAAAAGGGTGGAGCCGTGTGTGTCTTTTGTTCAAAGACACCCCCATCTCAGAGCCGGAAGTACAGGCCTTCCTCCCGCAGGTCCACAAAGATGTTATTTTTTAAGAAGATCCTGCAAAAGTCGGCCATCTGCCTCTCAGCCCTGCAGTAGGCCAGGCTGAGAGAAAAGCAGTCCTTCACCCTGGCAATGTACAGCCTGACAAGGTCTGGCTTCAGGCCATTGTACATCATGAGGTTCCTCCTCTCCCAGACAGCTGTCCTCGCTAGGCTGAGGAGGAGGTTCACTAAAATGGCGTTAACCTCAACCCTCAGACCCGCGGTACCCAAAGAGGAACAGCTCTTTCCAGGGCACCCCGTCAAGAACAGCTCCTCGAACAGAGCGAAACAGGCCATCCAGCAGATCCGTCAAGTACGCCCTGGCTCGAGCTGGGGGAAGATCTTACCCCAGAACACCTCTGAGACCGGCACTCTGAAGCGTTTCGCCACCATCAGCCTGTAGAACATGCTGGTGGTGAACCCCAGGAGGTCCACCCCACGGTCCCCCCACTTCACCCTCAGCTCCGGCCAGGCCGGGCCTGCTGCCCCGTCTTGTAGATGGAGCTTCTCCAGCCAACTGTCCGGGAGACCGAGTTTGAGCTGCTCGTAATCCTGACGGATCTTACTGACAGGCAGCTCGTCGTCGACCTCTCGCACAGCGTCGACAATAGCGTGGGTGGGCAGAAATCCGTCCTTTACTTCATAAAGAAGATCCTTGACCTTGGATATGCCAGCTTTGTAGAGCTGCCTGTTCCATCGAGACACCAGCAGGGGGTCGAGGAACAGAGGCTGTTCCAGAATCTGGGCCCGGGTCTCCGGCGTGTAGGAGACATGCTGGGACATGAACTACCCCCTCGCCAGCAGGACCTCCCTGTAAAAGGAGGGCAGATGTTTTATCAACCCCGGAGTCAGCCTCACCAGGAGAGTCTCCTGCCCCAAGCCCCCGCAAGTCTCGAGGTAGCTTCCCATACCAATCTTCCAAATGCTGACATTATCCAGGTCAAGGAACTTCTTCACTACTTTCAGCCTAAAGCTTTTCAGCTTCAGGCCTACATCACACAGCTTCAGCCCACCCCTGGAGATTTCCCCAATGAGGGTGTCATGAGTGACCCGCGGAGGCTTCCCCTCCCACACGAATCCCACCACCAGTTGCCTAATCTCATTCTCTACCCGTTCCGGAAGAGGCATCACAGACAGTGGGTACCACAAGAGGGACAGGCACAGTGTGTTAACGAGCAGGACCCTTCCCTTTAGGGTCAGGGACCTGTGTCTCCACCGATTTAATTTGCCCTCATCTTAATGAGCTTCTCCTTCCACAGGAGAAGCCCAGTGGCCTGCTCATCAGCGTTAATGTAGATGCCAAGGACCTTCAGGTGACCCGTCTCAACCCTGAAAGGGTAACCGAAGAGCGGGGCAAGGTCTGCCCTCCCCACCGGCATGACCTCAGACTTCTCCAAGTTTACCTTGGCGCCCGAGGCAGCGCAGTAGGCCTGCACCACCTCTAAAATGGCCGAGATCTCCGCCACCTCTGCCAACGTCAGTCTGGTGTCGTCAGCATATTGGTAGATCAACGAGGTGGCGGTGCCCCCAGGCAAGGTCACTGGAAAGAAGCTCGTGAGGGAACCATTCACCTTGACACAGCTCACGATCCCCTTGTACACGAGCCTCACCCAGGAGATGAAGGCCTCGCCGAAGCCAAAGCTCTTCAAGACCTCAAACAGGAAGGAATGCTCCACCCTGTCGAAGGCCTTCTCCTGGTCCAGTTTCAGGACGTATCCACCCCTCGGCTGCTCCCGCATAAGGTCCACAACATCTCTGATGGAGCACACCGTGTCCGCGATGTCTCTCCACTTGACGCAGTAGGTCTGCGAAGGCGACAGGATCCTGGGCAGAACCTTCCCGAGCCTGAGGGAGAGAACACGAGTTAGTATCTTATAGTCTGTGTTCAACAGACTGATCGGGCGAAAGTTTTTCAAAAGGGAGGGATCCCCCTGCTTTTTGTAGACAAGAGAGATCACCCCCCTTCTCATAGATGGGGTCAGAGCGCCGGTCCTGGCAATCTCCTGGAACACCTCCAGAAGGAGGGGCCCCAGGGACTGCTGAAAGTGTCTGTAGAGCTTGGAGGAGAGCCCGTCCCACCCAGGGCTCTTGTTAGGAGACGAGCCCCGAAGTGCTTCAAGCACTTCCTCCAAGCTCAGCGCACTGTCACAGAGCTCACGATCGCTCTGTGACAGGCGGGTACTCACCCAAGCCAGCATGGCCCGGGTCTGCTGCTCATCCACCACTTCGGCCAGAACAAGGCGCTATAAAAAGAAAACACCTCATTCCTAACGGCCTCGGGGGCAGAGAGCCGCACACCGTCCTCTCCCACCAGCTCCTCGATGAAGGAGCTGCGCTGCCTCTCCTGCTCCAGGCCGAAAAAGAACCTCGTGCTCTTCTCGCCCTTGGCAAGATACTGGGCTCTGCTGCGCACCCTGGCTCCTCTCCACTTCTCCTCCTCCAGGGCTTGCAGCTCACCCCTCAGCTCCAGCAAGAGCTCGCAGCCCCCGCCGTGATCTGCCAGGAGCCCGAGCTCTGAGGTGATCCGAGCCCGAAGCTGTCTCTCCCGCCTGGCCTTCTCCCGCCCCCGGGACAGGCCATACTAGATACTGAACTCTTTGATGGCGTACTTGAGATTATCCCACCAGACCAGCTTTTCTGACCTATACAGGGGACACTGCAGCTGCTGCCGGATAAGGTCTTCTATGCCCTGACAGAATGAAGCCTCCCCAGGAGCGCCTTATTAAAGCACCAGAGGCCGGGGCACCGGTCCTCCTGTGCCCCTGCTAGAGAAAAGTGAAGCACAGCATGGTCGCTCAGGGTCATGAACACATAGCGCATCTGGCTCAGGCACGGGAAGAGACTCATGTGCCCCTGCAACAGGTCGATCCGGCTCTGTCTCAAGACACCTTCGACGACCTGCCGCCGAGAAAAGTCCCTCCGCGCACACTAAGCCTGACGCCACGCATCCACGAACCAGTGAGCTTCCGCACTGCGCTCCAGGAAGCTGCGAGCAGCACTGCTCTTAAAGGTCATCCCAACCGCGACATCGAGCGCACTCAGTGCACAGTTAAAATCTCCGACGACCAGCCCTGGCTGCTGAAAGCTTCCCCATTGGGGGCGTAGATGTTGCTCAGCAGCACGGACTGTCCAGGAAACCCAAGACAGACCTGCAGGAGCTGGCCCTACGTGTCGCGGTGCAGGAGCCTTACGCTCTCGTACACTCCCCTCCTCACCAGCACAGCCACCCCCCTCCTGCACAGGCTGGAGGTGTTGCTGTAAAACAGCTCCCCGTCCCACTGTGCTCGCACCTTCCGGACACACTCCTCGTCCCAGAAGGTCTCCTGGAGGCAGACAACATCCGTCCGCCCCAGCAGAGCTAACACTGCCCCCAGCTTTGCTCAGTCCCTCAGCCCGTTGGCGTTTAAAGAGGCGAAAGTTGCCATCACGCATATGGCCATAAGAGTGAAATTAATTCTCCGGCCCGCGCGACAGTTCCCCCGCCCTTTCTGCCACATTCTCATTGCCAACACTTGCCGCTTCCTCCCCACCTCCTGTCTCCGCCACCGCAGAGACATCAGGGATGGGTCTGCGGACAACTCTTGAACTGGGCTTCAGGTTGGGCTGAGGCCTGACGTGGTGCCACTGGATTCCAGCCTTCGAGGGCCCAGGCGGTTGTACCCCGGCTTGCCCACAGCTGGGGAACCGCTGACGGTGATGGTGGTGGTGGTGCTGGTGCCGTCGCCTCCTCCCTCTGCCTCTCTCCCTGCACAGGCTTGGGTGTCAAAAGCCCACTGGTACGCTGAGGGGCAGCCTCTGGTGGTGGTGGTGCCCGTAGGATCTCAGCTGCACCACGCTGCACCGCCGCATGTTGTGGAGCAACCTCCCTCTGCTTCTCTTGCGGCACAGAGTGGGATGCAGCAGGATTGTTAGGGCAACGGGGCGCCTCTGCTGGTGGAGATGCTGGCTGGTCCCCGGCTCCTTTCTGCTGCGCTGTACCCAGGATTGGAGGGGCCTCCTCTGCCTCTCTCCCATCACCGGCTGGGGCGTTGCTGGCTCACTGGGGTCCTGGGGCGCCGCTGCTAGCAACTCTCCATGCTCAGCTGCAGTGGCCACTCGTAGTCCATCTTCAACCCCCTCAGCGTTGCGGGCAGCTGCTCCTGCGGCGGCTGGATCTTCCGGCTCTGGCTCGCAGTTGCAGCTCATGAGCGCATGGAGGCAGTCCGGGCACTTGGCAGCGGTGCATTTCCTGGCGCGATGGCCGGGCTGTCTGCACTCATAGAAGAGGAACTCAGGGCAGTCCTTGGCGATGTGCCCCAAGTCCAGGCAGACATGACACACCCTTTGTTGCTGGTCGTGGAGGACCCTGAAGTACTGCCCCCCCTCTGCCGTGGCGAAGCGGGTGCTGTATGGCAACGAGGCTACATGATCGGGAAAGCGAATCCGAACAAACCTCGTGCCATCAGCAATGGTGGTCCCGGGGTAGTGGCGCATCCTGATGTCCGAAATGACTCTCACCCCCCAGCTACTCAGCTTCTCCTTGATAGTCTAATCTGAGATATATGCCGGGAGGTGGAGGAAGGACACCACTACCTCCTTCCGCTCCAGCCAGCGGCAGTAGCAGGGTGTGCCCTGCACATCCAGCCCCACAGCCACCGCGTCCGCATGTTCTTTTGAGTCCAGAGTCAGTTCAAACTCTTTTGGCGTCTGGGGGCGGCAGGCAAAAAGAGAGCCCTCCCCACAGACGCCGTACACAGCTGCGATAATAGCACCCGCAGACGGTTTCTCCACGCCGCTCACATCCACCACAACAGTATGCGCCCTTGCAAAAACCCGCCAGGGGGGTCGGTCCAAATTCCTCATCTTTCTCTTACCTACACTACAATAACATTCTCTGCCTCCATGTTTTTTCCTTCCATTAAAACACAAACAGGACTCAGAAAGCAACAAAAAAGCAACAAAAAAACCCCAAAAGTCTCTCCCCTCCCCAAACAGAGCTTGGCTGAAGGGGAGGGCTTCAAAAATCAACCAAAAACACCAAAAAAACACAAAAAAACAAAGTCTAACTTAAGACAAACAAATCCTCTGTTCCTCTTCTTCTTCTCCTTCTTATAGAGAGAACAGCTCCATCACCTCTTTTACGACGCTGCTTTTTTGAGAGCTGCTGCTGTGCTTTGACATCTGAGCTCTGTGGAAAACGATCTCAATACAATTCTGAAAAACGCGACTCCCCGAACGCCAGCCGAACAAGTCTCCACAGCGGAAGCGCTGTGTCTCTTTTCAGCTGGCGATAAACCTTTCCTCGATCCTTTGCGGACTTGTAAAACTGTTCATGATCAGTTTTACAAGCTCCTGCGCTTAGAAGCTTACAGCACCTGGTATTCCCAGGCAGTCTCCCATCCAAGTACTAACCAGGACCATCTCTGTTTATCTTCCGAGATCAGGCGTGCTCAAGGGGGTGTGGCTGTAAGCAAGAGCAAGGATCGCTGGCACCCTTCTTATAGAGAGGACAGCTCCGTCACCTCTTTTACAACGCTGCTTTTTTCCCTTGCGTTTTTCTCTTCTTCCCACGTTCTCTCTCTTCACTGCCTTCGTCCCCGCTCTATTTCACTTCAACCTTTCACTCTTGCTTCCTTCCAATGAGGACGGAGCTGCGGGAGAAAGGGCGCTATAGAGGATCGCTGTGGAGAGCTGCTGCTGTGCTTTGACATCTGAGCTCTGTGGAAAACGATCTCAATACAATTCTGAAAAACGCGACTCTCCGAACGCCAGCCGAGCAAGTCTCCACAGCCGAAGCGCTGTGTCTCTTTTCAGCTGGCGATAAACCTTTCCTCGATCCTTTGCGGACTTGTAAAACTGTTCATGATCAGAATAAAAAAAACGCTCACGCTAATACACAAGCACCCGTGTCTCGCCAGAGCTGAGAAATAAACAGACGGACAAGCCGCACTGCACTTGTGAACAGGGGAATGAGCGAGCGAGCGGGGATAGGGCGCCTCCTGCGCTTAAAAGCACCTGGTATTCCCAGGCTGTCTCCCATCCAAGTACTAACCAGGCCCATCCCTGTTCAGCTTCCAAGATCAGGCATGCTCAAGGGGGTGTGGCCATAAGCTAGAGCAAAGCTCGCTGGCACCCCACTTATAGAGAGGACAGCTTCCTTCCAATGAGGACGGAGCTGCGGGAGAAAGGGCGCTATAGAGGATCGCTGTGGAGAGCTGCTGCTGTGCTTTGACATCTGAGCTCTGTGGGAAACGATTTCAATACAATTCTGATAAACGCGACTCCCAGAACGCCAGCCGAACAAGTCTTGAAGTTGAAATCTAATAAGTAAATTGATTCTTAAAATGTAGAGAGCTTTGCAAGAAATATATTGGTGCTTTAAGATGTAGCGGTGAGGCTTAAATAATAAGGCAGAATTAAGTGTTTCTGAGCTTCCCAAATGAGGCCCCATTTCTCTGTTCATCTCTGTGGTGCAGCCACAGAGAAACTATTCATGCAAGATGTTTTCTTTTGATAAGGACAGCTCCCACAGGGGGATGCACTTAGCTAAGCCTGGCTATCATGATCAATGGTCATCCATTGGCGCCTATCTGTTTAGGGAGTGCCAGTTGGACATCTGGACTGCATTACTAAGTGTCAGGACTAAGTGACTCATATCTCACCTTGATCAACCAATCAGGGACTGGTAGGGCCGAGTAACCCACGTGGGACTCTGATGCCCATGGAACTTTCAGCCAATCAATGAGCTGAAGTTCCTCCAGGTAAAACAGGCAACACAGAGAGCCTGGGAGATTGAGATTCAGATTCAGATTCAGACAAGATTCAGATTCAGATTCAACAATTCTAAAGGGAATTCAAAGGAGAATCCCAAGGGCAGGACATTCTCACAGCGCGCCTCCTGACCATCCTGAGACTCAGCCCGGACAACCACGGAACGGCCAGTGTGTCCAAGTGCCAGAACTTTCCTTTGTTCTAAGAGTCTAGAGTGGAGGTTGCCAGAGAGTAACCAGCAGCAGGCCTCGTGAACAGGTCGGAACTGTGGACAGCTGAATCACTATTCAGAACTAGCTCTTCATCAGGAACGAACCAGTCCTCTTCCTGACTTGCTGGGACCCACAGTCATCTTTTCTCCTGTGCACAAACTTTGCTAGTTAAGCCAACAGTGAGCATCAGCAGCGCACCGTCGCAAGCCGCACAGCACAGCCTGGCACGGAGCCAGAGAGCGCGGATTGGACAGCAACAGCCTGCAACTGTTTCTTTGTGCCCGCAGGAGATCTGAATCCCCAGAGATTGGATGAGTATTCAACTTCAATGCATTACAGCTCGAGAATTCAATTGTTATCCAAACCAGTTGATATCAATTTAATTCCTAAGAGTTATGTACTTGTTTGAGTATCTAATGTAGAAGTTGTAACCAAGTTCACTTTACGAAACGGTCTTAATGAATGATATACTGAATGTATGTCCTCTTGATATGTGTAACACTTTGTAACTGATTGAATATATACCTTTTGTATTCTGATAACCCTCTCGATAAGATCTGTTAGGTTTACATGCATATTCTATGTATTAATAAATGTATCCTCGTGTGTTAGTACCTGTGTGTGTGCGTTGTTTGAGTTATGTCGCATGGTTGGATTCTAAAGCCATCAAAAGAATCAACTTTGTGATTTACTGCTACAATTAATAATTGTCTCAGTAAATGCCCAAACCCTACAGAACTGGTGCCTTCAGAGAGCCACTATGATTACATATTTGGCGTCCCTGGACCGGTTTTCCCTACATTATTTGGCGTCCCTGGGTCAGCTTAATCTACAAAGATAATATATTTCAAGGATGTAAATGCTGTGCTACAGTACGTGCAGAATTTTAGAAAACAGTGTATCAACAAAGTACACTGTTTAGGTTACTTTAGAAGACAATGTACCAAAACAATATATGCTTTCTGGGTCGTTAGAATTAGCTGAAAGTAACTGATTAGCTTTGAATAACAAATCTAGTGCTTCTTCTCTCGCTTTTTGATGTAATCTGTTTTCTCTTAGGGAAAGGGGAACTTTTAGAAAGGACAAAGCGCTGAGCTTTTTTACAGCGCAACATCTTTTAAAAACCCTGTACTGCTTGTAACAAATTGAGTCTCTGGTTGAACTTTGCGAAGTGGCAGCAGGGCTTGCAATATTGAAATAAAGACCTTACTCAGGTGAGACCTCTCTCGTGTGGCTTCCTTGATAGTTCCATGACAATTTGGGGGCTCGTCCGGGATCAGAAACCTGAACGCGAACGGCTGCTGAAACTCCATCTGGACCCTGACAATTTTAGCAAAATTGGACGAACCTCAGAGGATAAATTGTTTATCCTTCCAGAGACGCGTCTGGAGAATTGGCAGCTGTCTGACGCCAGTAAGTGATCCTTAAAAATTAATAGTTTGAGAAGCGAGCCACAGGGGTGTTCTCACGTGGGTTTGATGAGTCTGGGACTCATATAAAGAACTTATCTTAACACAGACGTGTGGTTTTTGCTCTGCGGAGTAGTTGATGTGATAAGGTTCTAAGTAAGGCACCGATTGGTAAAAATGGGAAATTAAAATTCAAAGATGAAAATGGGACCGAGCAGTCCAGCAAAAGTACATGTACGACAAATTCAGAGAAACAATTATAGCCTGGGTTAGAGTAAAAAAAATGTTTTATGTTCATGAACTGTAAAGCTAGGGTAATAGGTGTAAGGGAACTTGCACATAATTTATATATGATAATTAGGGGCCCATAACTATGAAGGATCTTTGTAAGTGAATCAGAATGGACAGAGGAAAGTTGAATTAGGAAAAATAAGTTTTCTGAAGAAGGGGAAACTAAGAAGAGAAGGAGAAGAAAGGAAAGAAAGTGAATTGGAAAACTTATGTAATGGAAAGAGGAATCACAGAAATAATGGGAAGCTTCAAAAAAGACTAGTCTTGAAACTAAAGAACAGCAAGCTGCAGCTAAAGTCATGACCATGCCTTCTAAAAAGAAAAAGTCTCCACCAAAACTAGAAAGCGGTCCGGAGCCAAAGCCTTTTCACTTGTTCGTGAAATGCCAATGTGCACTTTAACAGGTCCAGAAGGAACTCCAGCATATGTACATTGACATTGGTCTCCTAGTGAATTATTTGCATTAGTTAAGTCTTTTCCTAAATTGCCTGATGACCGTAAAGAATTTCGAAGAAAGGCAAGCCTTGTTCTTGATTGTCTTAAGCCTAACTACAGTGACATAACCTTGTTGCTAGATCATATTGTTCCTAAAGGCTTACAACGTCCTCTAAAAAGGAGGAGGCAGATTGGCGGATACGTGACCCAAATGATGAAGAAGTATCCATCTAAATTAAACCACACGGACATGGAGAGGAAAAGTTAGGCGGCCGCTTCTAAAAAGAGGTAAGGACTCCTCTTTTCTAAAAAGTCCCTTGTCCTCTCCATGTTGCTGTGGTGGGTTCAGGGTTTTCCTGAAGCTGAAGCGAGTACAACAGAAAAATGAGTTAATGGTGTATGTGTCTTAGATGCCTGTTTTTTGAAGGTGGGGTAGAAAAGGAGGGATTGCTGAAGGAATAGCATCTCGCCCTGCCCGTGCGAAAAAATCCAGGTGTTGCATCCTGGTACACGACTGCAGTACGGCTGAAGGTAGTAACTAGAACTGTACTTGCAGAAGAGCCGAAAATGGTAACTCGATTCAACTGTGTGTTTAAAGCCAGGATTTGGAACCTGGTCCGTGTTCCCGTATTGTGATAGTTTGTCAGTTTGTCTTGACTGGGGGATTCCGCGGGGCGCGTGGGAGACGTGAAAATGGTTAGGTGTGAAGGGAAAAAAAAAGTTTGATTAATCCAAAGTGAAATTTAAAAGAAATATTGACTGTCAGACGGAATTTAGGCTGAACAGGAATGTAGAAAAGTGTATGAACCTTTGGATAAAAATATTTAGAGGAATATTTGAGAATTCAACAGAATATCATAGATGAGACGGAAAAATCCCTGATGGAAAAGCTAAAAGCAATGGCTGAACGAAACGAAGTTGTATATGTAGAAAAAGAAAAAGCAAAAGAAGAAATAGAACGCCTTGAGAGAGAATCTGGGAGAAGGGTGGGAATTAGTGTGGAGATTTTTGAAAGAGCATTACCCACCGAAAACTGATTAGAGAAAAGTAACAGCATGTCAGCAGAAGGAAGTGAGGATGTTTTCAGATTTTACAGAAAGGTTTATAGCTTTATGGATAGTATACTCGGGGTTAGCCGATGAAAAGGAAGTGAATGAAGATACTTCCACAGTAATAAAACAAATTTACTTGAGTGGGTTAAAACCTGATGTTGCCAAGAATGTGCAACTATGCTTTCCTGATATTACGAACAGAGACAGATGTGATTTAATAACTCGCGAAGCATGCATGCAGAAGTGGGAGCGCTGCAAATGGGTGGTAAAAAGACTCCCAAGGAGGAGAAAAGGGAGCCGCCAGTTTGTCGAAATTATTGTGCGACTTGAATGTTATACCGAGATATAAAAC